>NW_022589755.1:3688843-3751749 GCF_004348235.1 Phoca vitulina | reverse complement strand
CCCGGAACCCAGCAGCCCCGCCCACACCTGGACCCGGAACCCAGCAGTCCCGCCCACACCTGGACCCGGAACCGTGAGAAAATGAATTTCTGTTGGTTAAGCCCCCAAGTCTGTGGTGCTTCGTGAGGGCAGGGAGCGCGAGCACCACCGTCTAGTCTTTCTGACGGGGCCCCCTGAAGACGGGGCCCCCTGAAGACGGGGGTGCGGGCCCGCCGGGACTCACCTCAGGTTCTGAAGTTTGCAGTCGGGGTGTGCGAGCCCCCGACACAGCAGCCTCACGCCCCGGCTGCCCAGCGCGTTGCGGTGCAGAACCAGCTCCGTCAGGTTGGGACTGGTGCTCAGAGAGGCGGCAAGCTGTTTGCTGTAGGCCTCTGGCAAAACGTTCTCCTCGGGTCTGCACGGAGGGGACACAGGACGAAGCCTGGTTGTGCCCGACGCGGCACAGCGATTGGGCGGGGACTGTGTGTCACCTCCCGCTTTATGAAGCGTTTGTCATCTTTACTGGTTACTTTTCTAAAGTGGGCTCCAGCCGCACTCAGGGCTTGAACTCCCAACCCTGAGACAGGAGTTGCACACTCTATGGACTGAGCCGGCCAGGCGCCCCTCATGCGTGTATTTTAAATATCCCACTGTAATTATTATTATTATATATATATTTTTTCACAAGCATTAGCAGCCCACCCAGACAGGGCAGAAAATGTTCACGCTTTGCTCCTTGTTGATTTAACACCAGGGAGCCCTTTTCCACCCTTTTCCACCCTTTTCCACCCTTTTCCACCCTTTTCCATCCTTTTCCACTAATCAGCAGAGTGTGTGGGGGGAGGCCAGGTGCCCCGGCACTGGAGCCCCACTTCATCAGAGATTCTGGGGGTGCATCCCTGAAATCTGTGTTTTGGACAGCCTCCCGGGGGTTCTGCTCGCATTCCAGAAACACAGATGAACCTAGTGGTTTTCTGCAGTCCCTCCCTTTCTTCCCAGCTAATGAAATTACGAAGGTCTCTACTGAAGATCCAGAGCCAGAAATCATGAGCCTGTGGCCTGGGAGCTGAATTCCTCCAATGATTTATACATCAGGAGGCCTCACGTGAAAATAGGGGTTTCCACACTTTCTTCAAAAACCAAGTCCAGCTGCACAGGGACCTCATGAGCACGAGGCAACTGCGGGGCCCCCTAGCCGGGTGTGTGATGACCTTGTTCCATGAAACCTCAATGGTTTCATGGTGGCCAGCCTGCCGATATCTGACTCCTGTTCCCCGAGCATAGCAGCTTGAAACAACACAGTCGGTTATCTTCTAGTTCTGGAGGTCCGAAGTCTGAAAGGAGTCTCACGGGGTGAGTGTCCAGGCGGGTGTCTCACCTGGATAATCCAAGACAATCTCCCCCCCTCAAGATCCTGAATTTAATCACACCTGCAAAGTCCCTTTTAACCTGGGAGCTGACCTAGTCACAGATTCCAGGATTAGGGTGCGGGTGTCTTTGGGGGCGGGGGCATTATTCCACCCCCCACTCTAGCCTTGGCAAGCATTTGCATTTATAATTACCACTTAGGAGAGAATAGAAAGTATTTATATATTGGTCTCTGCCTCTGGTTCCTGGCACAGAGCCCCTAATACTTTTGTGATTTCCTAAGTGGTAAGGGCACTAGGACCATCTCATTCTAATATGTGGTCTTTGACCCCATCCCTGACCCAGGGCTCCTAAATCCTTTGGACTTCTTGGGTGATAGGAGAAGCTTTTGTTCTCATGAGGTGACTTGGGGTGAGCTTCTGGGTGGGGCTGGTGACCAGAAAGACCAAGCTATAATTAGAAGCTTTGCACTTTCTGGGGAATTTTGGGAGATATGTAATTCTGGAATCTCTAAAATCTTTATGACAGTCCCTCTGAATCAGCCTGGGATGGACAACGGGCTGACCCACACGGCACAGGGTATGACATGCGGCCAGTAGGGCCTCCTGATTTACTTCCAGTTATATAGTCTGTCTTAAAACCTACGTTTGGAGGCACCTGGGTGGCTCAGAACACACTACCCCAAGAGGTGGTGGCACTTCAGATGTCTTGAGCTGAAGGAGTCTGAGAAAGAGGCAGAGGCAGGAGGGTCACTGACCCCCTACCCCACCACCATCTGGCCCTTCTTCCCTGAGAGTGGATCAATCTCCGTCGTGAAGGGTCTCCTCCCTGTACCAGAAGGAAGAGGGGTGTGCTGATCACCAGAGAGTGAATTTCGGGCCAAGAAGTCTATATAAACAACCTTGTTACTTCATCACCTTGCACTGCCCCCCAGCCCAAAGGCCTTTGTCTTGTCAATTCTTTTCTTTTTTCTTTTAAGTAAACTCTACGCCCAATGTGGGGCTCAAACTTATGACCCCAAGTCCAAGAGTCACATGTTGCACTGACTGAGCCAGGCGCACCCCTAATTTCAGAGATATTTCATTTTATTTATTTTAGAGAGAGCACACCCAAGCAAGTGCATGTGAGGTGGGGGAGGGGCAGAGGGAGAGGGAGACAAGAAGTCGCCCCACAGAGCGGGGAGCCCCACGCAGGGCTCGATCCCAGGACCCTGAGATCATGACCCGAGCCGAAATCAAGAGTCGGACGCTTAACTGACTGAGCCACGCAGGAGCCCCTAATTTCAGAGATCCTTTAATGTAGCTTTCTATGTAATGACATGATAAAGCTGATTGGAAATTCAGCCTGACGTGTCCTCAGATGGCCTGTCAATTCTTTCCAAGTTGATTGTTTTTTATCCGAATGAATGAGAGCTTCCTGCTGTGGTGCGGGCTCCCAAGCATATGTGAAAATTCAATAAACTGTGTCTGCTTTTCTCCTGTGAATCTGTCATATGTCAGTTTAGTTCTTAGGCCCAGCCAGAGACCCAAAGAGAGAAGAAGAGAATTTTCCACCCCTACAGCTCCAAGACAAACCTGCACAAACACATCAGCCCATTAGTTCCCCCCATATTTCTGCCTTCCCCCAATTAACCTCCGGAGAAACTCAGTGTCCTTTTCCTTTGTCTTGCCACTTCTCTAAAATGTATTGTTCTTGTGTTAGGACGCCATAAAAGCCCAGGTTCTAACCAGCCCTTTGAGTTACTCATCTCTGGGGACTCCCAGGTGTAAGTGAGGACGAATTAATACACTTTTTTTTTTTTTTTTATGCCCAATGTGGTGCTTGAACTCATGACCCTGAGATTAAAAGTCACATGCTCTACTGACTGAACCACCCAGGCGCCCCAGAACTAATAAACATCTAATAACATCTTTGCTCTTCTCTGTTAATCTTTTGTCTGTTTAATTTACAGGCCTCCATACAAGACCTAAGAGGGTAGAAGGAAAAAGGATGATTTCCCTCCTCTGTTTTACTTACATTCAAATCTTTGTGTCTAAGATTACTCCTTGGGGAACCCAAACCAACACAAGGTCTTAGCCAAAAAGCCAAAAGAGTCACTTCTTCCGAGCTTCCCTCTTCCATCCCCCAGCCCTCCAGATCACTGTCTCTTAACACCACCCTGTTTTATTGTCCTTATAATGCTCCTCTCCATCTGAAACTACCTGAATGATCTTTTTTTTTTTTTTTTTGCTTGTTTGCCTTTTCTTTATTTACTGTTCATTGTCTCTCTCCCTTCCCATTAGGATGTCTGGGTTGGCGGGGGCACGGTTGGCTTACTCACACTGTCTGCACCCGATAGAAAAACACCCTTGATAATATTTGTCGGCTGGATACGCTGTCCTTGACTGGGGCCCCAATTTAGTCCAAATGGGTACTGTTTAAGATAGAACACTAACCTGGACACTGTTGACATTGGGGGCCAGACCATCCTCTGTGGTGGGGGCCGTCCTGGGCACTCTGGGGTGTCTTTGCAGCATCCCTGGCCTGCACCCCCCAAATGCCCCAGCAGCCCCCTACCTCCTCTAGTTGTGACGACCCAACATTTCTCCAGATATTGCCAAGTATCTCCTGGGGTGGCGACAACATCAACCCCAGTTGAGGACACCAACGCGGTTGAGAGCAAGAACTTGGAGAGCGAGCCCCACCGAGTACTTACGACTGTGCCGGCAGCGTCTGGGGCCCCGAAGCCCATCTCCCCCCATCGTCCTCGTCCGTGCTGTAGGCAACCCCGTGCAAATGCAGCACCAGGGTGCTCCTGCAGTTCTTCACACAAAAGGAGGAAATCACGTGCTCCATCTTGGTGGCCATGTTGCTGACCACGACCACTTGGAAGTGGCTCAGGGCCTGTTGGATAAAATCCTCCTCCTGGATCTCGTACAGACAGCTGAAGAGCTCCAGGGAGCCCTGCTGCAGAGTAGAGCCCTCGCTCTGAGCTTTGCTTTGGATCCACTGCAGTAGCTCTACCTTGATGTGAGGCGAGACTTTCCAGCAAAGACTCTTCTCCAGGTAGCTTCTCATCTCCTCATTCAGGAGTCCAAACAGGAAACGGACGGTGAGGGCCAAGAAGCTCCGTTCTGAAAACCCGTACTCAGCCAGCAGCCTTGTCACGGTCTGCTCCGGGCCGGACCCACCCTCCCCGGGATCCAGGAGGTAGTACATGGCAGCGAAGAATTCCTGGAAGCTCAGGTGGATGAAGCTGTAGAACTTTTCACAGTTGATATCCTTCTGGAAGATGTTCATGTTGAGGAAGGAAGATACGTCTGCCCCATCTAGGCCATGCTTCCGGAGGTCCCGCTCCTCAAACAGGATCTTCTGATTCCAGAGGCCGTCTGCTGCCAAGGAGCACAGCCCTCTCTGGTTGGGTGGGGGCTGGAGGGTTGGGCTCCCCGGCTTGGGCTGCATCAGACTCAGGAAGTACAGCATGTACACCGCTGTGGTGGTCTTGGATGTCTGCCTTAGGAGCCCCCCATCCTCCAGCTGCTGCTTGAGGCAGGTGCAAACGACCCAGCACACCATGGGGACGAAGCACAAAGTGAAGAGGGGCTCGTTGTCCCTCACGAAATGGAAGACTTGGCCAGCCTGCTCCACGTTGTGGAAATACTTGTAGAAGTACTCCTTCCTTTCTGCCTCAGAGAAGCCCAGGATCTCCACATGCCTGGGGTGCTCCAGCCAGCGGTGGAGCTTCTCCAAAGCGGTGGGCCTGGTGGTGATGAGCACCGACAGCTCGGGCAGCAGCTTCTTCCGAATCAGGCTGCAAAGGAGAAGCTCTGTGGGCCGTTTCTCCTCCCAAGAGAGGCACCAGGGGCCCTGAGGGTCGTGGAAAGAGGGTTTTAGCTCATCAAAGCCGTCAATAATGAATAGGAGGCGCTCAGGCACTCGGACAAGCTCCTGGAGGGGCACGCTGGGCTCAGGCCAGCAGCTGGAGATGAGGTCTTGGGCGCTCTGCTCGGTGGTGCTCTGGTTCATCTCCCTGCAGTTGATGTAGAAGACGTAATCAAACCTGTCCTGGAAGAGCCTCCCGTCGGCCCAGTCCAGCATCACCTTGTGGGCCAGCATGGACTTGCCCATCCCCGCTGCTCCCTGCAGGACCACAGTGCGTGGCGGCTCGGGGCGCTCCTCGTCGGGCTCAAAGAGGGTCTCCATCTGGATGAAGCTGGCCTGGTGTCCCACGGTTCTCGCCTGTCCCCAGCCAGTGTCCAAAAGCTTCTGCTGGGCCCACATGGGGTTTGAGTGTTCCTTCACCAGGAGGAGACGGGTGAACCTGTGGCTGAGGTTGACGCATTCCCCTAGGCGCGCATTGCGGTCTTCCATCAGCCGGAACTTCCTGCGGACATAGTCCCTGTAGGTTTCCCGGGGATCTAACGGGCAGGAATGAGGGGTGCGTGGGACACTCATCAGCAACCGTTCACGGACTCATGAGTTAAAGCAAACCACAGTCTAGTACCTACTTGTTCTGCAATATCCATGGGACGGTTTTCTGGATGGAGCCTGGGAACCTTGGTACTTCTCTATCAAGATCTCCCCTTTCCTTGGGAAGCAGAGGCGCTAACATGGGAACTATCCTTACAGAGTATTCTATCCTTGCTACTCAAACGGTGGTCCACGCCCAGGAGCTGATGGAAGACCACAAGGGCACCTAAGGAAGGCGTCAATCTCAGCCACAGGTTCGCTCGGGTCCTCCCGGTGAAGAGACACTGAAATCCCCTGTGGGCTCACAAGGAGCAGGTGAGAAATGCAAACGTGAGCCCCACTCCCCAGCTGCTGAATCAGAAACTGCATTTCTAACAAGCCTGCTGCGTGATCTGCACGCACGTTTAAGTTTGAGAAGACAGTGCGGCCAGGTTTTCCGTGCCCCCTTTGAAAAAAGGCAGATTCGCATCTGCACCAGAGAACTTACCTGTTCTGTAAGTTCCGTGCTTAAAGTCTCTTTGGGAAATCAACTTGGTATGGAAGTGAATGCGTAATCTAGAACAGTGGTGCTCAGCAGGGTGATGGGGTCCCCCCTAGGGGATTTCTGGCAAGGTCTGGAGATATTTTGGGCTGCAGCAACTAGGGGAGGGGGGGGCAGGCTACTACCATCTAGTGGGTGGAGGCCAGGGATGCTGCTTAACATCCTACAGTGCCCAGGATACCCCACAACAGAGAATGATCCAGCCCAAACTGCCAGTGGTGCCCAGGTGGGGGAACCCTGGTCCAGATAATAATGTATCCTTTTATATTTGGATGTCACCAGAGGCCCATACTGTCTGCCCAAAGGAAGGTAAACAAGAGATCTAAATTTGATCCCAGGACTCTCTCGAAAGGAATGCATGTACTCTTATATTTTTAATTGTAGTAAGATATACATAACCTAAAATTTAGCATTTTTACCATTTTTTTTTAAAGATTTTATTTATTTATTTGAGAGAGAGAGAATGAGAGAGAGCACATGAGAGGGGGGAGGGTCAGAGGGAGAAGCAGACTCCCTGCCGAGCAGGGATCCCGATGCGGGACTCGATCCAGGGACTCCAGGATCATGACCTGAGCTGAAGGCAGTTGCTTAACCAACTGAGCCACCCAGGCGCCCGCATTTTTACCATTTTTAAGTGTTTGATGGACTCAGTGACATCACGTGCATTTGCGAACTTGTGCAGTCATCACCACTATCCATTTCCAGAACTTTCCCATCATGCTCAACGGAAACTCTGTGCCTATTAAACACTAACTCCTCATTCCTCCCCCTACCCCAGCCCCTGGCGACCACTTTCTGTCTCATGAATATGACTACTTTAGGTACCTCATATAAGTGAAATCACACAGGATCTGTCTTTTTGTGTTGGCTCATTTGACTTGGCATAATGCTTTCAAAGTATATCCATGCTGTAGCAAGTATCAGAATTTCATTCCTTTTTAAGTCTGAATAATATTCCATTGTATGCATATGGTATACATGTATATGGAATAGATACATATATATATACACCATATTTTGTTTATCCATTCATCTGTTGATAAAGTCATTTTATTAGCTCCCTTAATGTGTATTAATAAATATTAATACTTCTAGATTCATAAATACACACCAGTTGTCCTTCTCTTTTGTCAACAGTGATTCTATTTCATGTAGAAAACATTTTTCAATTGAACAAAGATAATTGTGACAGTAATGTTCAGATTCTGTAAAAGTCTTAGTCTTTTCCTGTAGAGAAAGTGTTCTTATTTTGAGACACAGAGAACATTAGGAAAATAGAAAAGCTTAAAATAAGGATGAGAACAAAGATGGAGTTACAGTATTTGGCCATGTGCTATGCCCAGTGCATTAAGGAGCCTTGAAAGGTGTCCAGAATCATTGGTGTTATTGTTGATGATGGTGCTGTCTGTCCCGCAACCCATACTCATTTCTTCCTTGCCAACAATCCTGATTTTATTAAGGTAATGGTGCTGATCCCTTGGTTCCAGTGAATGCTGTCCCTTCACGAGCCCCGGAGGATGCATGTTGGCTAAACCAGTCGTGAGCAATCTCATTCCCTGTTGCTAGTGGCTAGTCTGGGAATGTGCCCCAGTCCCCACCAAGGGGGGGAGGGGGATGACCACTGGGAAGGGGGAAGCGCATTGAAAGGATTTTATTCCTGAATAAAACGATACCCTGTCGAGGAAGAAAACCTTCTGTCTCTCTTTTCTCCCCTGCTTGGAGTTCACTTGCATGGTTTGGTTGCCACCTTGCAACGTGAGGTGACAAGTCTCAGGACAAATGAACCAGTAAGAAGTTGGGGCTTTGATGGTGGGTTTTTTTTTTTTTTAAGATTTTATTTATTTATTTGACAGAGAGAGACATAGTGAGAGAGAGCGCACAAGCAGGCAGAGGGAGAGGGAGAAGTAGGCTTCCCACTGAGCAGGGAGCCTGATGCGGGGCTTGATCCCAAGACCCCGGGATCATGACCTGAGCCCAAGGCAGACGCTTAACCGACTGAGCCACCCAGGCGCCCCTACGGTGTTGTTGATCTACTACATCAACTCTGCAACCACCCAGCCCAAGATTTCTTGTTATATGCAAACATTAAATAAATGTCTTTTTTTTGCTTGATCTACTGTGTTGGATAGTCTGATTCATGTGGCTTGTGCATTCTACAAGCTACATGGCTCATAGCTCACCTCTTCTTGGAGCTCCAGGAAAGACTTCCAGAGAACATGCTGACTGGCTTCCCAGTGAGGATGGGCCACCAGGCGGAGTATCTGGAAGAGACATTTTAGGAGATCAGCTAGTATTTTTCTGGCTAGCTCGCTATGATATTAGCTATTGTGCATACCTGAAACAAATATAACTCATATGTCAATTTAAAAAATATTAGTTACTATTACATCAAACTGTCTAATGATAATTCTCTGCCCACCCACACCCCGAATGTTTGGCAGTCACCTCACGTGCACTGTTGAAAACACTTGTGCTTCGTAACCCACTCTCCTTCCTGGGTGCACATCATGGTGATTGGCCCCTCCATCCATCCAACAAATCCCCTCAGGCAGGAAGTTGTGAGTCAGCTTGGATTCCCTCCCTCTCCTTCAGTCCTTGGCCATGTCTCATCCATCCATGCACGCACCCACCTACCCATCCATCCATCCATCCAACAAATATACATATATTGGGCACCAATGTTATCCAGGCATTTTGCTAGCATTGGATACACAGCAATAAACAAGGGCTCTGCTCCATGAACCTTACGTTCTAGCAGTGTGGGGAGTTGAGTACATCAAAAATGAACACTTCAGGCACCTGGGTGGCTCAGGCAGTTAAGCACCTGACTTTGGCTCAGGTCATGATCTAGGGGTCCTGGGATCCAGACCCAGGCTAGCTGCTCTGGGCTCAGCGGGGAGTCTGCTTCTCCCTCTCCTTCTGCCCCTCCCCCTGCTCATGCTCTGTTTCTCTCTCAAATAAATGAATAAAATCTTTTAAAAAATTTTAAAAATAAGCACTTCATATAACTTCAGATAATGATGAAAGTTGTTATCTACAATTAAACAAGGGTACATAACAGAGTGATTGAAAGTAGTATTTTAGTTTAGGTGGCCAGGAAAGGATTTTCTGTGGATGTACTGTAAGATCAAAAATTCCCAATGTTTCCTGGGCGTCTTTGAGCCTCACTGGACCCCAAAATGTGAGCCTAAGTGTGAGTTCTGGTGCTCTGGCCAGGTATGCCCTCACCTAGTGGGGCAGCCTCCCCACTTGACTAGTTTTCCTAGCAGAAGTAGACCAGCTGCCCCCCACCTCATCCCCTATCTCCTAGACCTAGTGCACCTCACCTGGTGGTCCTCATTCTCGAAAATTCCAGTTCCCTGCTGGCCCATGAAATCATTCAAACAAGTCAATCTCATCCTTTTTTCAGGAATCACAAAGCACCCCATGCTCCTGTGTCTACAAAGCCTGCCTCCCACAGCCCCTGCGGGTTCACTGTATTCCTGAGTGCAACCCTGTGAGACCTGCGTGGTGCATGGGGTCTCCTCCCCTGGGCTGTGAGTGCATGTGACTGTTGTCAGTCTCATCTGTCCTGGGTTTGGTGTCATGTGTCCAGCTATCCAAAACCATTTAGGGAGGGCTATCTCTCCTCCATCAATGGGGTGAATAGGGGGGTAATCAGAACACGGTATAAGACACTTAATCCAAGATCTAAATGGCAAGCAAAGTTGTTCTAAGCAGGAAAAAAAACAAAAACCAAAAAACACAGCAAGGGTAAAAGTCCTGGGGAAGAACACAACGACACAAGAGAGGAATGAAGTTGGAGTGGAATGAGCTTCAGGGTAAGTGCTGGGTGGGTTTGGAGAGACAGGCTCAGCCAGATCTTGTGGGAGCAGGTTGAGGAGTTTGGATTACATTCTATTCACAACAGAGGGCTTTGGAGGATTCAAAACAAGGGAGGGGAATGATTTAATCAATGGTTGTAAAGATTATTGTGCCTGCTGAGCGGGAAAAGCCTGTAAGAAGCCGTGGGGAATGGGGGTGGGGTGGGAAGCAAAGCAGAGCTAGGGGCAGTTAGCCAAGCGCAAGGTGGGTTACCCACTGGGTGGCAGCAGTGGGAGGCAGTGCTTGGAGCTGGAAGTACTGGGATTTGCCAAAAACCGGATGTGTGAGGTTGTAGGAAACAAGGACTTGAGGTGATGCCCAAGGAAAACTAATCACAAATGACAGAAATCAGACTTCACGCTCATTAGGATGGCTGCTTTATTTTAATTTTTTTATTTTTTTAAAGATTTTATTTATGTGACAGAGAGAGACACAGCGAGAGAGGGAACACAAGCAGGGGGAGTGGGAGAGGGAGAAGCAGGCTTCCCGCTGAGCTGGGAGCCCAATGCGGGGCTCGATCCCAGGACCCTGGGATCATGACCTGAGCCGAAGGCAGACGCCTAACCGACTGAGCCACCCAGGCGCCCCATGGATGGCTGCTTTAAACAAATATAACAGAGGGGTAGCATTGCTGGCTCAACCGGTGGATTGTGCAGCTCCTTAGCCCAGGGCAATGAGTTCGAGCCCCACCTGGGGCACAGAGATTACTTTTTTAAAAAAATGGGGGGGGGGCGCCTGGGTGGCTCAGTTGGTTAAGCGACTGCCTTCGGCTCAGGTCATGATCCTGGAGTCCCGGGATCGAGTCCCGCATCGGGCTCCCTGCTCAGCAGGGAGTCTGCTTCTCCCTCTGACCCTCCCCCCTCTCATGCTCTCTCTATCTCATTCTCTCTCTCAAATAAATAAATAAAATCTTTAAAAAAAAAATAAAAAAAATAAATAAAAATAAAAAAATGGGGGGGAAAAAGACACAAAAATCTAGAGATAGGTGTTGGCGGGGATGTGGGAAAATTGGAAACCTCGTGCACTGTGGTGAGAATGTAAAATGGGGCAGCCACGATGGAAAACAATGCATTCCTTAAAATATTAAAATAGAATTACCATTTGATCCAGCAATTTCATTTCTGAGTACACACTCAGAATAATTGAAAGCAGAGTCTCGAAGAGATATTTGTACACCCATGTTAACAACAGCGTTATTTACAATAACCAAAAGGTAAGAGCAACCCAAGGGCTCATCAAGAGATGAATGAATTAAAATGTAATGTGTGTGTGTGTGTGTGTGTATTCCACACGATGGAATATTATTCAGCCTTAAAAAGGAAGAAAACTCTGACACATGCTATAACATGGATGAGTCTTGAAACCATTATGCTGGGTGAAATAAGACAGTCACAAAAAGACACTCTATGAATCCACTTCTATGACATATCTAGAAGAGTCCAATTCATTTATAATAATTTTGTTATGTGTATTTTACCACAATTAAAAAAAAAAGCGGGCGCCTGGGTGGCTCAGTCAGTAAAGTGTCTGCCTTTGGCTCAGGTCATGATCCCAGGGTCCTGGGATTGAGTCGCATGTCGGGCTTCTTGCTCAGCAGGGAGTCTGCTTCTCCCTCCCCCTCTGCCAGCCGCTCTGCCTACTTGTGCTCTCTCTATCTCTCTGTCAAATAAACAAAATCTTTAAAAATAAATAAATAAATAAAATTAAAAAAGGCGATCAGTGAATATTACAGCTGACAAAGACGTCAGAGATATTTTTTTGTTTTTTTGGGTTTTTTTAAAGATTTTATTTATTCATTTGAGACACCCAGAGATACAGAGAGAGAGCACGAGCTGGGGGAGAGGCAGGGGGAGTGGCAGAGGCAGAGGGAGAAGCAGGCTCCCTGCTGAGCCAGGAGCCCGATGTGCGGCTCGATCCCAGGACCCTAGGATCATGACCTGAGCCAAAGGCAGCCGCTTAACCGACTGAGCCACCCAGGCGCCCCCAGAGATGTTTTATCTTAGTATTTTCTGAAGTGTGCCATAAACACCACCCACATCCAAATGCAGATTCCTGGTGCCCCTAACCTGCTGGTCTTGGATTCTACCTTCCCAGCAGGGTGTCTGGATGATTCCCACGCACATTAACATGCGAGAACCCCTGAGCTAGTCCAGTCCCTTTTGTCTTACTGATGAGGCAACAGAGGCCCAGAGAGGTACACCGATTTTCCAGCACCACACAGCTGGAAATAAGCTAAGCTTCAGACCATGGGGCTGCCTTTCGATGAATTGAAAGGACACGGTCTGGAGAAGGATGCTTGCCAAAGTCATCAGTTGTGATGCTGGGGAGAGGTTTAGGTGCAATGGGAGAAGGGGGGGGCACTTCATACTTGTATATTATTTGAATTTCCTATAAGAAGTATGTAGAACTTCTATAAGTAAAACAATTATATGAGATCATAAATGAATACATTTATCCTTTTTTCTTTATTGCTGATAGCGCTTTCATTTTCATAGGTGTCCTTGAGTAAAGATGGAACGTCTCACACTCCCACAGTCCGAGGCCTCTGCAATGTTCTCCGACGATGGAGACAGGGAGAGAAGGAGCCACCTGAGACCGGACCTGAGGAGGCCTCTTGTCATCACGCCTCACCAGCTCAAGAGAGTCTGCCGCTAAATTTCTATGAATTACAAGCCAGTGGGCATCACATTGGGCACTTCAAATCAGCCCTCCGGGGAGTATTTACACCATGGAGAGTAGCAAATTCTACAAAGCAGGGTCTCTGTTTTCTCATCCTCGCCACCCTCAACAGCAGCTGGTATCCGCTGAGCGCCGCCTGAAACCCTCTGCGGGTTTTAACCCAGGAGCTCTCGTCTGGGGGCAAATCGTGTTTTTCTTTCTTAAAGATTTTATTTATTTATTTGAGAGAGAGAATGAGATAGAGAGAGCATGAGAGGGGGGAGGGGCAGAGGGAGAAGCAGACTCCCCGCTGAGCAGGGAGCCCGATGCGGGACTCGATCCCAGGACTCCAGGATCATGACCTGAGCCGAAGGCAGTCGCTTAACCAACTGAGCCACCCAGGCGCCCCAAATCGTGTTTTTCTGAGCCTCAGTTTCCTTACCTCTATAACAGGGGTGATCATAACAATATCTCTCACACAGCACTGAAAGCGCGGAGCGCGCGTCCTTGGGCACCGTGGAAAGCGCGGAGCGCGCGTCCTTGGGCACCGTGGAAAGCGCGGAGCGCGTCCTGTGCACCGTGGAAAGCGCGGAGCGCGCGTCCTTGGGCACCGTGGAAAGCGCGGAGCGCGTCCTGTGCACCGTGGACGCCGTGTTATGGGAGGGAGTGGGTGTTAGCAGCACCGGGATTATCTCACAGGACAGGAGATACAGTAAGAGAAATCCGGGCGCTGCAGAAGCCAGCCGGGGTGGTTGAGGGCCGGGGGCAGGCCCGGGGGCAGGGGGGGG
Source organism: Phoca vitulina (assembly GCF_004348235.1). Taxonomy (NCBI): domain Eukaryota; kingdom Metazoa; phylum Chordata; class Mammalia; order Carnivora; family Phocidae; genus Phoca; species Phoca vitulina. The sequence continues at coordinate 3,738,102 of NW_022589755.1, read as the reverse complement.
GGGGGGAAGAACCCGCGCACGAGATAGTGCCTCCTGGGTTCTGATGGCGAAGCAGGGGTTTTCCCGGCAGAGCGAGGGCGTCGCGGGCAGACGCAGCGCGAGCAAGGCCAAGGGCAGAAGCGAGAGCCGGGTCTCGTGCGCGCGGCGACTGTCGCTAGCGGAAGGGCCCCCGGCGGGCCTGCGGCGTCCTTACCCCTCACCGGGTCCTCTCTCTGTCCTCTCTCCCACAGGTCCCGCCGGTTGATGCGCTGGAAGAGGCCCAGCGCCAGCGGCCAGGCGGCGTCCGGCCCGCAGTGGGCCACCAGCAGCTGGGCCGTGTCAAGCGGCCCGGCCGGCTCCAGCCGCCCCCAGGGGATCCTGCCCGCCTCCACCTCGGTGCCCAGGTACAGCTTGAATTTCTTCAGCTCCACGGCCTCCAGTTCTTCCAGGTAGGCCGAGAGGCGACAGAGGCCGTCGCTGGCCGGGGCTCGGGGCATGGGGGTGTCGTGCCCCGCGAAGGGCGGAAGCCGGAGCCCAGCGTGGGCGATGCCAGCGCGCCCACCGTCGGCGGCTCCTCAGGCCAGGCTGCAGGAGCGAGAGAGCCAAGTCCTAGTGTTGAAATAAAGCTCCCCCCCCCGACACCCGGGGGGACGCCTGCCCTGCCCCACGACGCACCAGTGGGTGTTCCCTTCCAAGAAGAGGAACTTGGTCAGATTAGGAAATCCCAGGAGCCATTCCACCGTGAGAAACACTTTCACTTCTGCTCCCTCTTCCCGGATCCCTTGGCCAAGAGCCCTACTCCTTCCTTGATCCTTCCGGCTGTTTCTCTTGGCGCTCGTGTGCCTGTGGTCCTACGGGTTATTATCAAACGAGCTACCGCCCCTCCTCGCGGGATCCTCTCTGCTGGTATCGGACTTGGACAGGGAACCTGCAACGGCAGATGGCCCCTGAGCCAGAGGGACGTGAAATGTGGGCAAATGTGAGCCAACCTCCCTTCCAGGTAGAAGCGTGAAGAACCTTAACTTGCAGGGGGCCTGCTGTTTTCTCTTTTCTTGGCCCCAACACTGCCATATACCTACCACTGTGTGGTAGGATAATGGTCCCCCAAAGATGTCTGTGTCCCAATCCCCGAATCACTGAAATGCTACCTTAGGTAGCAAAAGAGGCTTTGCAGACGTGATTAAATGTAAGGCTCTTGAGACAGGGACATCGCCGTGAATTGTCCCGGTGGGCTTGGTGTCATCACAAAGAGGACCAGAGTCAGAGGCAAGAGAGATGGAAGCAGAGGAAGGAGTGATATGATTGATATCTGGCTGGAAAAGGCAAGAAATGGATTCTCATCTGGAACCTCCAAAGGAACAGCCTGCTGACACCCTGATTTTAGCCGCCTTTCGAACTTCTGACCTCCAAAACTGTAAAATAGTCGATGTGTGTAGTGGGGATTTGTTACAGCAGCATAAAAAACTGATACAGACTCTTGTCTGCGCTGGACCAGAAATGAAAAGAACGTAGATGTAACCAGGGCTGACAGACTCACAGTGAACTTGTAGGGAAACATGTTGATGTAGGTCACGAAGAGGGAGGGCTCGTTCCTTACTGCGGCGTACCTCAGCCAAGACTGACTGGCATAGGGATTTAATGATTTTGGGAGGGCGGTCAAAGCAGCACTGCTTCACTTAGGATGCCTTGGGCTGAAACTAGGGATCCTAATTTCAGTGCCTTAAACAATAAGGAGAAACAAACTACAACTACAAGAAATAATATGGATGGATCCTATGGGCATAATGTTAAACAAGAGAAGGCAGATATTAAGAAGTGTGTTCTATAGAATTACATTTGTATGAAATTCAAAAACAGGTAAAACCAATGAACAGTGTTGGGAGTTAAGGTATCAGTTGCCCTGGGAAGGGGGTCCAATTCAGCCCCAACAGTTCTGATCGCCATTCTCTTCCCAACAACTAGACCAGCACCGGAAATGCTGTAAATGCCCCATTGTATTTGATGAGATATATAATGAATGAATCACACATACATATAACATTTTATGTGACCCAAGGTGGAGACATCACCTAAGGGAGGGCACAGTATTTGAAGAAAAAATATATGTATTTTGTTAAACTACTTGGAATGAAAAGGAGACCTTAAAGCTATGTCCAGCCTATGGGCAGTGCAGGCTAGATCATCCTGCGTGCGAAAAGGAAAGCAGAGAAAAATGGGGGGAAGGGGATAGAGAAAGTGGGGAAGGCTTTCTGTGAGATGATAATACCTTCCTCACTTGCATATGAAAATTGTGGAATGCTTGATGGGGGTGGGGAACTCTGGTGGACAGTTGTGAAGGGATTTTTATATTTTTATTATTGGTCTGGATTGCTTAGGAAGATAAAATGATCGACCTGAAACAGGAGACAGGGGATTAGGAATGTTTTCCCACCGGGACTCAAATGTGAGTGGCTCCCATAGGTAGCAGGGAGTCGGTGAGTGTTTCTGTGCGTGCCAACAACGTGAAGACAGCATTTGGGGGAGTTCCTGCTGCTGACTTTCTGGGGACAGCAGTGCAACATGGAGATCCCCACACGTGTCTCTCTCCCCCACCCTGTGCCCCACCACCTCGCTAGGAGTGTGCCCCTGGAAGAGTCACCTTACCTTCACTCCAAACCTCTGAAGGCTTCGCCAAGGAATGAAGAAATAGGACGCAGGACAAGTCTTTACATAACCTATGTAAAATGGGAATCTCAGAGGTGAAGTATTGGGATCTGACCCTCAAATGTGCCCTACTTTTCCTACTTTCACTAACTACTGGGGCCTCCATGAGGCTACCCGTCCAGCTGCATTTGCTGTTAGAGGCAGGGACGGGACAGATATGCTCAAAGGGGAGGGGAGGGACTATGAGAGCCAGTAAATGCTTTCTGGACTCAGAATACAGCAGCACTCACAATACACAAAGACTATAGCTTCGGAGGAGGTTATTTAAAGAGTGGGATTGGGATTAGTGATCATTGCTGGGTACGATCTCAAAATCATGAGCCCAGTGCTTCTCAAACCTCAATTGTACATGAATCACCTGGGGATCTTATTAAAATAAGGATTCTGGGGGCTCCTGGGTGGCTCAGTCATTAAGCATCTGCCTTCGGCTCAGGTCATGATCCTGGGGTCCTGGGATCGAGCCCCGCATCGGGCTCCCTGCTCGGCGGGAAGCCTGCTTCTCCCTCTCCCACTCCCCCTGCTTGTGTTCCCTCTCTCACTGTGTCTCTGTCAAATAAATAAATAAAATCTTAAAAAAAAAAAAAAAGTTAAGTCCAGGGACAGTCCTTGCTAGGGGCACAGCTGACCTAGGTAGACAACCTAGCCATGGGGAACCTCTTTGCTCTGCTTTCTTCTGCATTTGTTTCGTTGCCTACAGATCTCCGCATCCCATGTCAGCTCACTGAGCAACACCTGCCAGGTAAGATTCTGCCCACTGTGTCCCGGAAGGGGAGCCCCGCTTTCCCACAGCTCTCATTGGCCAGATTCAGTCACATGCCCACCTGCTTCTGATTGGTCAGCCAAAGCCTGGTGCCAAAGGCTGTGCTCCACGTGGCCTGAAAGTTAGGGGGAGGTGGGTTGGGGGGTTGGGAGACATTTCTGTAACCAGAAGAGTGGGATCCAGATGCTGAGCAGGTGTCCATACCATGGCGAGAAGGGGAATGAAAGACAGAAGGAGAGGCTAGAACAAGTCGAGGTACCCATGAGAGCCCCTGCGAACACTTTATTTTTTATTTTATTATTTATTTATTTTTAATTTTTTTATTATGTTCAGTTAGCCGGCATATAGTACATCATTAGTGTCTGATGCAGTGTTCAATGATTCATTAGTTGCATATAACACCCAGTGCTCATCATCATAGGTGCCCTCCTTAATGCCCGTCATCACCCAGTTACCCCATCCCCCCGCCCCGTCCCCTCTTGCAAACACTTTTAACAGTGATGGATGTTCTGCAAACTGTCATTAAAATATCTCTGTCATTTCAGTGGTATAAATCCCTCCTCTGTCCCTCCACGAAATCTTCAGTAAAGTCTGCTGTTCTCAGGAATGTTTTGTGTGAGTGGATTTCCCTTGAGTCTCCTTTTTGAGGAATCAGGGAACGCATGTGTGAAATAATACCCCCGGTAGGCAAAGGAAGCTCTAGAACATTATAATCCTTCCACCGTTTGTAGACACTTTGCTAGAGAGCAATGTAGTTGGCAGAGGTTCGAGAGAAGTTTCTTAGATCAAGGTCAAGGAAGCCAACATTAAGGTTAAGAATATCATCCACTATCCAGATAGGGTTGCTTTTAAATATGACAAAAATAGCGTATTTCATGGTTTGTTTCATTGGGTGCACCATAAATTTTGATGATTTATACAACTTAGATTTGGTATTTATCCGTCAATTCCACTGTGATTTAAGTAAGTAGGTTTTATTTTTCCTGTATAACAAAGCTGAGGGTTAGCTGCTCAGTTGCTCACTGGCACTCTCAGGGACCCCAGCTCTTTCCATTGTGTATTCCTCTCCATCCCTGGCATCTACCTCCATCGTCATGCTTGACGCCTCATCCTAGGATGGCTGCCACAGCTTCCAGCATCCCAACCATGATCAGGGCAGATGTCAGTAGGAAAGGGTGCTATCATTTTATCAGGAAGAGCAAATTCCTGCTCAGAAGACAGCACACTTTGACTTACATTTCACTGGCCAGAACCGGGCACCTGGCACCTGGTGTAGAGTTCAACAGGTAAAAGAATTCTTGCTATGCTCTTCCACCTCAGTCCATTTGCTCCTATCATGTTTCCAGACTCAAGACTGACCCAGTCCTCAATTCCTGAATCTAGCGTCAAGGTGGTCATGATGACAAACTCTAAAATTCTTGTCACGAAAGTTCAAGCCTGTGATGTGATGCAGTGGAAAGACCAGGGTCCTGGAGTCAGACAGGCTGAGTGTGAATTTCGGCTCTGCCTTGTGCTAGCCCTGGGACCTTGGGCAAACCACTCCCTTCTGCAAGTTTCAGTTTCCTCCCTGAAAAAATGAGCATGATAACATCACGTCCTTCATAGTATCGGTGTGAAGATCTAATGAACTACATGACAGGTCATCTATAAACGTCAGGTGTTTGTTTTTGCTGTGACTGATTCTTTTTTTTTTTTTTAATTTAATTTATTTATTTGACAGAGAAAGACACAGCGAGAGAGGGAACATAAGCAGGGGGAGTGGGAGAGGGAGAAGCAGGCTTCCCGCGGAGCAGCAGCCCGATGCAGGGCTCGATCCCAGGACCCTGGGATCCTGACCTGAGCCGAAGGCAGACGCCTAACCGACTGAGCCACCCAGGCGCCCTCAAATACATGTTTTCAAAAAAACTCCCCAAGTAATTCTGCCAAGAAGCACATATTTATGTTAATACCATAAAGGCACAGAGAAATTATACTTTTTCTAGCAACAGAATTCCCTTGTCCCCGTCCTAGAAGAGATCCATTTCTGTCGAGGGAACATTTTGAAAAGTTGCTTAGGTACGAGACCCGTTCACCGCACAGATTTTGAGGTGCGAGGCGTGAGTGTTTGCAGACAGTGCTAAATCATCCAGGGTAAAAAGGAATTTTAGAAGCCAGGTGGGGAAAGCCAGAGGGAAAAGAAATAGGTGTCAGGTGCCTGGAGGGAACTTTTGGTGGGTTTATGGAGGTGACTCACGGGGGTTTTAATTGCTGTGCTCTATGGTGAACGATGAAAGCTCTCTGTGCCCCCACTCCCGCCAGCAGCACGATCTACATGTGACAGCATGCCGAATCCGTAGGCGGCACTGGATGAGACCAGAGGCCGCCCTGCCGGAGGCCACGGCGGGCGGTTAACCCTCACCCCGTTATCACGTAGGAGGACATCGAGTGTCACCCTTCGGGCACTCACCGCTGCTGTCACCACCACCAGCAGCAGCTCGTGGGCAGCTGGCCATAAGATGGAAGTCATCCTTCCAGCCTACAGATGGGGAAGCCAAGGCCCGGGGGGAGCCCCAGAGAGCACCTGTTTGGCAGAGCCAGGCAATGAGGGGACATGACTTCCGAACTCACATCTGTCTGGCTCCGCAGTCCAGCGTTTACACGCCTTGTCCGCTGGAAGGACACTTACAGACCTACCAGGCGACTCCTCCAATTTGGGGTCTGCTGGGGCCTGAAGAAGCGAAGTCACCTGCAGGCCATCATTTAGCACCCCAAAGCTGCCGAGGTCACCAGTCCCCAGTGCCCAGGGCCTCTCTGTCCAGCGGTCACAGTCACTGTTCACCGGGGGCCTGTGCACGGGGTTGTGAAACTTCCCACACAGCTGTGTCCTCACCAGCTCTGACCACAGACCCTGGAGGAAGTGCCCAGCCCTGCGGGCCCCTCCCCCATGGGGCTCAGGGACAGTCCTCCCGAGCCCAGCCCTCCGGGATCCCACTGACTCTGCCCTGACCAGCCAGGTGGAGTAGGCCACTTGCTGAGGACATTAAAACACAGTAGTGCGAGGCACTCAGACAGTCTGTTCTGTTCCTAACGCCTCCAACCAGGTCACGCCTCTCCGTTACAAGCTCTCTTCGCAAATGCAGGAGGGGGACACTTTGCAGAAGTGAGCATGGTGTAGAATTCCATACTGTCCTCACCCAGTTAGTCTACGACCACCAGGAGCCCACCCGTCGGCCGGCTAAGTCAGGCTGGTTCCAGGAGAAGTGGGGTGAGGCCTGAGCTGGGGATCAAGCTCTGGGAGTGGAGAGTGGACCCCTCCCACCCGCTCTCCCCGAGTTCCAGGATTGCACCCTGTCCATTCTGTCCCTTCATCTGGACTTGCCCCCTCCAGGCTCTGCTCTGGGAATCAGCTTTGGGAGCCGAATGAGTAGGGGAAAGCTTGCCAAGCTGATGTAACGCAGGATCCCATAATCCACACGGCTAGCTAGGACAGGCCTGTCTTCCTCCCCCAAGAGAAGTCTGTGTTTGGTACAAGGCCAGCAGGTGGCTCTGTTCCAGACTCATCGGGGACCAGGCTGCTGGAAGCCTCCACGCCGCTCCACGGATTGCCTCCACGCCCCAGCCTAAGGCAGCCACTGCGGCTCTCACCAGACCCCAGGCTGCAGGCGGACGGAAGAAAAAAAAAAAAAAAAACGGAGAGCAAGCAATTTTCTTAGGAAACCACGGTCCATACATTACACAGATCATCCCCCTTCTACCCCAATCCCCCCAGTCACATGACCAAGGTAGCTGCGAGGCGGGGAATGGCAAATGCCTCTAATGGGCCATCAGGTGCCCAGATAAAATTCAAAGTGTTCTTTTGCTAGAGACTGGGGAGGTGGAGTGACTAACAGCCTCCAGCATTATGCCAGAGGTTATGTTTTCCGAAGCAAAAAAGCAATTTTTTTTCCATCTTCCATTCTCCTGGAATGCACAACTATAACCACAGTCAGCTCTTAAACTAGCGATTTTTTTCCTCCCTATTCAAGTTGGGGGGTGGGGAGGAATTGCCTTCGTTGGGAAAAAAAAACACACAAAAACAAAAAGCAAGTAACAAGCGGTCATCTGCAAAGCTTATGCCCTGAGCTTCTTAGGAGAAAACCTTCTTCCCGTGATCAGCAAATCCCTGCACCAGCTCATTTGCTAAGGCAGCAGATGGAGGGGCTCACAGGGGGGACACTGTGGTGCTGGAGAAAGCAGCCCCGTTGCTGAGGTCTGCATGGGGTTCAGGGACGTGATGAGGCAGCTCCCGTAGCTGAGGGAGGCCACCGGGATGCAGGAGGAGCAGGCCAATGAGGAGCCCCTGAGGAAGGCAGGTGCCGGACAGTGCTGCGGATGTCGCTGTGGGACAGGCTGGCCATGGCCACCAGGAAGGGCTCCAGCTGCAGGGGCCTGGGGTTGGCTGGAGCAGAGACTGATGGGTAGGTTTGCAGCCCAGGAGGCGGCCACCTGCATTTGAGCCGGCTCTCTGTCTTGGCCTGCCTGCATCTTCACTCATTAGATATTGATTGTATATCCCATTCATCATATGCAGGTTCATTATGGACTTCATTCATTATACACAGACGATATCCAGGCCTGGCTCCACAGGGTGGGCTGGCTGGGGTGTCATCTTATAAGATATCTGGGAAGACAGCACTTTGTGTCCATGGGTTGTGTCCCTGTGCTTTAATAAAACCACTTTTTTGCACCAATAATAGTAGTAATAAAGGGGCACCTGGGTGGCTCAGCGGTTGAGCGTCTGCCTTCGGCTCGGGTCACGATCCCAGGGTCCTGGGATCGAGCCCCGCATCGGGCCCCCTGCTCAGCCAGGAGCCTGCTTCTCCCTCTCCTGCTCCCCCTGCTTGTATTCCCTCTCTAGCTGTCTCTCTCTCTGTGTCAAATAAATAAAATCTTAAAAAAAAAAAAAAATAGTAGTAATAAAATAAATAAAAAATCTGGGATATGTATTCACACACATATATGCATATATATGTTGTTTATAAAAAAACACTCGGAACTGATAACATCTTACTAGTTCCCTCATTAATTAATTAAATAAAATCTTTGACACATTTCCTTTTTACATTCATATGGACACTATGATTTCACATTTCAGAAAAGATCATCCTCTAAGCCTTAAAAATATGAATTAGGCTTGGGGCGCCTGGGTGCCTCAGTCAGTTAAGTGTCTGCCTTCAGCTCAGTTCATGATCTCGGGGTCCTGGGATTGAGCCCCTGGCTCAGCAGGGAGTCTGTTTCTCCCTCTCCCTTTGCCCCTCCCCCAGGCTCCTGCTCTCTTTCTCTTTCTAATAAATAAATAAAATCTTTTTTAAAAATCTGAATTAGCCTTGGTTAAAATGAACGGATACCCTGCATCACACGGGGATTTGATGAGAAGCCTTGAAAGGAAGGTATGTTTGTTGCTGGGGTGCTCGGAGGACGTAACTGCTGATATGGCCCTTCTTAGCTGGGTGAGGACGTGTAGGTAAGCGAATGTTATCATGGCCCAGTGTCTTGGGAAGCAGTGAACGAGGGTCTGTGATATTATGATTTATAACAAGAGAGGGCTCACACTCTAACTCCCTCAAAGTGGCTTAGCAACAAAAAAACAAAGGTCCATATGTGGAGCCCAACAAATGGGGAAAAAAATCAATTGATTCTATAAAAGCATATTGCAGACCTTTTAAGAAGCATTCAGTTGTCTTATCCAAAATGTTGCGTGTTCTCGATTCGGGCCTCCAATAAAAAGTGCCCTGGTTTTATTGCCGAGCGGAGATTGATCTCCGCAGAATTAACTCTTCCATCCAGCTAGTTTTAGGAGCAATTCTACTGGTCAAAGTTCGTATGAAAACCTGCTCGGACCAGTGCCGGCCCCACACATCTGCACACACTCAAGAAAGTTAATGGACACAACGCAGGGCAGGTGGGAGTCATCCTTTACAGCTGAGCACAGTGGGGTGCGAGTCACATAGTTAACGGTCGCTGAAAACATAAACAATGTTACATATATTTGTATGTTTATTTATTTACTGAAGCCATCTCTACACCCAACGTGGGGCTCGAGCTCACAGCCCTGAGATCAAGAGTCGCATGCCCTTCTGACCGAGCCTGCCAGGCACCCCTTACAGGATATTATCTTAAGTCGAATTGCCCAGCAGTCAATCAGGGCAAAAAATAATAAAATAAAAATTAAAGGGGCGCCTGGGTGGCTCAGTCGTTAAGCGTCTGACTTCGGCTCAGGTCACGATCCCAGAGTTCTGGGATCGAGTCCCACATCGGGCTCCCTGCTCCGCGGGAAGCCTGCTTCTCCCTCTGCCGCTCCCTGCCGCTCTGCCTGCTTGTGATTCCTCTCTCTCTCTCTGTGTCAAATAAATAAATAAAATCTTTAAAAATAATAATAATAAATAAATAAATAAAATAAAAATCAAAAATATAAAAAATTAAAAAATAAATAAATTTAAAAAAGAAAAAAAGAAAAGAAAATCGAAAACAAAAGCCGCTGAGCTCCCGAGGACAGCGGCCTCCAAATTCGGGATTATGCCCCTAGGGGCCAAGGAGGCGGGGGCTGCGGGCCCCGGCTGGGTTTCGCAGGCTGACCTGTGACCTCCGCCGCGCGGCCGCCCGCGGCTGCAGAGGGCCCGCGCCGCCAGCAGAGGGCGCTCCGACACAGCAGGTGCCAACCCGGCCGCGCTCGCGGTGGGAGCGGAAGCCAGGTGAGCGGGCCCCGTCAACTTGCAAATGCCTCCCGGCTGAGTAACCCGAGTGGCAGCTCCTGGAAATCACCTGTGAGCAACGAGGCCAGTTGCCAAGAGGCAAGGTGAGCAAAGTTCCCGTAACAGGATAAAACACTGAGGAATGCCAGCGGAAGCCTGCCACTGTTCTCTTGGGCAAAACTGAGGGTGGGACCCTGGGCAGCAGGTGAGACAGCTTTACTCAGCAGACCATGTGCGGACATGATTCCCATCAAGGATTCAACTCTGAGTAAGGAAACAGGTATTTTCAATGCCACCGGATACCGTGGTGATTTAAAGGCAGGGCAAGCCATTCACTTCTGTAAAGAGGAAGGGAGAGAGGGAGGTTGGAAGGGAGACGGACCCAAGGAGGGAAGGAGCCAGGGAGCGAGAGGAAGAGAGCACCGGCTGGGCAGGCGTCCCTTTGTCCCCTAGTCCGTGGCTGCACCAAGCAGCCCGCAATGCCCTCAGGAGACTGATCACCCAGGAGATGGTGGGGGCAAAAGGATGAGGTTGCATCCCCCTAGATGGTTTTCCCCAGATACAGATAATCTCATCTGGAGTCAGGAGGAAGGTAGCCGCGGTCTGTGCTGTTAGAACCCCTCCAGGAAGCGAGATAAGGTGGGTGGCCAGCTGTCACCATGACTCCCCATCCCCGCCCCCATCGGTCGGGGCTCGCCCTGGCCGAGTTCCTGATGCCCTGCAGGCGGGCACAGAATATGGGGCAAATGGTCGTGCTGGGTCATTTGCAACTGGATTCCTTTCACTCGTCGGTTGCACGAAGCGTGGGGAAACCTGCAGGCAGACCTGAGAAATCAATAGATTTTCCCAAATGCTGACAGGTGGGTAGGAAGTCCTCCTCACCGGCACACCATGGAAAACATGCTGTGCCCGACTTAGGTTTAGCTCCTGGTGTATTATTTACCCGAATATTTATTCACTGAGATCCTGAATTTTATTTTATTTTTTTAAATTTTATTTATTTGACAGAGAGAGACACAGCAAGAGAGGGAACACAAGCAGGGGGAGTGGGAGAGGGAGAAGCAGGCTTCCCGCTGAGCAGGAAGCCCAATGTGGGGCTCGATCCCAGGACCCTGGGACAATGACCTGAGCCGAAGGCAGACGCTTAACGCTTAACGACTGAGCCACCCAGGCACCCCTGAGATCCTGAATTTTAGGCTAAGCTATCTAATGTTTTAAAGAACCGTCACATTCTAATACATTGTGTGCCAACAAGAATAGATATTGCATTTTGTCAAATGCCCCTTTAGTGTGTCTGGGGATGATCATAGGCTTTTGTTTCTACTTATCTCAGTTAAGATGATAAATTACTGATTTCCTAATCTGGGTCATCCTTGCATCCCCCGATCAGCCAAGATGTATTTTTGTTCCTTTGTTTTAATATGCTGCTGAGTATCCTATGCCTCCCAAACCACTCTCTCCTGGAACACAGTGCTGTGGTCGAAACTTTTGATGCTGATCTAATTTTCTTTCCCTTCTAAGTCAACTTGATCTATTGCTCAGATGTCTAAATAATTGTTTTCCTCTTAAAGAAAAAAAAAAGCCAAGTAGTAGTTTTTCTAGAATGCCTCATTCTGACGATTGGTTTTGGTTGGCTTTTTTTTTTAATTTTAATATTTTATTTATTTATTTGAGACAGAGAGCACAAGCAGGGGGAGGGGCATAGGGAGAGGGAGAAGCAGACTCCCTGCTGAGCAGGGAGCCCAACGCGGGGCTCCATCCATCCCAGGACCCCGGGATCATGACCTGAGCTGAAGGCAGATGCTTAACCAACTGAGCCATCCAGGTGCCCCTTGGTTGGCTTTTCTTTTTTTTTTTTTTAAAGATTTTATTTCTTTATTTGACAGAGAGAGAGACAGCGAGAGAGGGAACACAAGCAGGGGGAGCAGGAGAGGGAGAAGCAGGCTTCCCGCTGAGCAGGGAGCCCATGTGGGACTCGATCCCAGGACCCTGGGATCATGACCTGAGCCGAAGGCAGCCGCTTAACCGACTGAGCCACCCAGGCACCCCTGGTTGGCTTTTCTAGTTACATCCTCGGCCCTTCAGTTTGAAGGCCCAAATCTTGAGTTTTAGGAAAATTTTTTTAGATTCTGACTTTACTCATTGTTTCCCTCCCTTGCTTTGGCTTTTCTTCTTTAGCTATTTCCTCGTCTCTCCTCTTTCCTCTCACTTTCTGGGGAATGGTTTGTAGCCTCATTTATATCTGTTTTTTTTTTCTTCTTCTTTCCATCCTCAATTTCACCTACCATGTGTTCTGTGGGTCTGTTCATTCCTATTACAGTTCAGCTGTCATTTTTAAAATATCTTCCTTTTCTTTTTTTTTAATTTACATTTAAGATATCTTCTTAAACATTTCTAGTCCTCTCCTGACCCCCATCAGTGCCTCTTTGAGGACCTCCTGAGATTTCCTGAGTGCTATCATCTTTTCTCTGTGATGCTGTGATTTCGAATAAGACGTCTGTGTTTGGCTGAGCTCCTCTGCTTGCGTTTCAGGGTTCATCGGGACACTTGCCCACCTAGTTTTCCTGCAGATGTTGTCTGTAGGTTATTTTCCTCTGCCGTGTTTGTTGTTAAGGAAGGAATGAGGGAGATGCAAAACCAAATCGTTCTTGCCTCTCCCTGCATGTATTCATTATTCCTCGGGGACGTACTCAGGATTCGCGGGCATGCATTCACTCACTCACTCACTCACGGGGTACTCATACACGCAACAGACACAGAGCCGGTCACAGGTGCGTGTCCGAGTGCATCCCAAGGATGCACGGCAAGCTCAGGAGATGCAAGAAGGAGCAGGCAAGTATGAAGCAGATGCCACTGTGCTCGGCAGAACAAAACAATTACTCATGTTTCTCATCAAATCAAAGGCTCAGGAAGAAGAATATAAACAGTTGGCACGGAGAACCCTCGCTTCGTTCCACTCTTTCTAGGGCTGTTGTCAAGGGCCTCTCAGACCTCCCGGGTATGGACCAGCCAGCGCCCGCAGATTACAGGGCTCCCCAAGGCAGGACCTGGGTCGTTGTGCCATCATGCTCCAGCACGAGGCCCAGAACACGGGAGGTATTGGGAAAAGTCTCCTGAATTCGTGAATCAGCTGTGGAAAAAATAAGCTCTTTGGGTTTGTTCTCAAGCAAGGTTCCTCAAGCTCAGCATAACTGGAATCTGGAGCTGAGTCATTCTGTGGCGGGATGTGGCGGGGGCGGGGGGGCTGCTTGCAGGTCTGGCCTCTATCCCCTGCGTGCCGGTAGCTCCCTCCCCCTTACTGAGAGCCCCAAAACTGTCTCAAGACATTGAAGTCCTTGGAGGGAGGGGTGTATTAATCATCTTTTATTCTGTGATGCTTTGACATGTTGGGGTCTGGCTGGCTCTGGAGGGACCGCCCTTTTCTGGTCTAGCTAATTCCTAGAAACAGCAAACTGGCCTTTGCGTGTGCCCTTCCTGTGCAGAAGCCCCCCTTCACGGCCCCTCTTCTCCCAGAGGCCAGACAACCAGGGACATACCCTGATGGCCAAGAGCCCATCCTAAATCTGTTCACCCTGCCTCCCCTGTGCCTTCCCACAGTAACCCACAGTCGGGCTCTTGGCCACGTCTTCCCCTCCCTCTGCCTCCTGTCTGACCCTGGTGTTTCCCCTTGGTGTGGCGTGCCCCCTCCTCCTGGGATCTGGGAATGTCCCTGTACTGTTTTTACTACGGGCAGTTCTGACAGCAAACGTGGGGAGGATTCCCACACCCACAACCAGTTGTCTAACTTTCCAGATGCCGAGTGTCCAGTGATTTAGGTCCCTTCTGAACCTATGTACCTGGAGACAGCATCACACCCTGTGAGTTAAGGCTCTGTCCCACCAGACTGCCCCCCCACCTTCAGATGCCAGCCGCAAGTCCCAATTCGCCACCCGTACTTCTGACCGAATGGCTATAAACCAGGGGTTCCCGCAAGCCCCTCCTCGGGTTTGACAATTTGCTGGAATGGCTCGCAGGACTCAGGAGAGTGCTTTGCTGATAACTAGTTTATTATCAAAGATACAACTCAGGAATAGCCAAATAGGAGAGATGCACAGGGGCACCTGGCTGGCTCAGTCGGTAGAGTGTGCAACTCTTGATCTCAAGGTGGTGAGTTCAAGCCCCACATTGGGCGTAGAGTTTACTTAAAAAAATAAATAAAATACAACCTCCTAGAAGGACCCATGTGCCCAGACTCTAACACCTCTATAAAAAAAGAGAGAAAGATGCATAGAGCAAGGTGTTGGGGGGGTTGGGGCAGACACAGAGCTTCATGCCCCCTGCCATCGGTGATGGACTCGACCTCCAGCCCAGGGCAGGGGCTGAAGGCTCCAATCCTTTAACCATGCCTGGATCTTGGTGGCAGCCAGTCCCCATGCTGAAGCCATGTAGGGGCCACCAGTTAGCTCCTTAGTGTGCAAAAGACACCACTCCGGAGAGTCCAAGGCTTTTGGGAGCCAAGTGCCAGGAACTGCCCACAAAGACCAAATATTAGAACAAAAGATGCTCCTATCCTCCCTTATCACCCAGGAAATTACAACAGTTTTATTTTTTATGTATTTATTTTTTTAAAGATTTTATTTATTTGACAGAGAGGGAGACACAGCGAGAGAGGGAACACAAGCAGAGGGAGTGGGAGAGGGAGAAGCAGGCTTCCTGCTGAGCAAGGAGCCCGATGCTGGGCTCGATCCCAGGACCCTGGAATCATGACCTGAGCCGAAGGCAGCCTAACGACTGAGCCACCCAGGCGCCCCTAAACTACGTTTTCTTTTCTTTTTCTTTTTTTTTTTTTTTAAGATTTTATTTATTTACTTGACAGAGAGAGACACAGCGAAAGAGGGAACACAAGCAGGGGGAATGGGAGAGGGAGAAGGCCTCCCCGCGGAGCAGGGAGCCCGATGCGGGGCCCGATCCCAGGACCCTGGGATCATGACCCGAGCCGAAGGCAGACACCCAACAACTGAGCCACCCAGGCGCCCCCCTAAACTACGTTTTCAATGGCAGACAATTGTCCTGATCTGTTGGCCTCACCATACCTGAAGAATAATAAAACCTCTATATTTTTTAAAGTTTTTCTTTAAATCCCAGTTAGTCAACAGTGTTATATTAGTTTCAGGTGTACAATATAGTGATTCAACACTTCCATACAACACTGGTGCTCATCACAAGTGCACTCCTTCATCCCTATCATCTGGTTCCCCCCCCTCCACCTTCCCTCTGGTGACCGGCAGTGTGTTCTCTACAGTTAAGAGTCTGTTTCTTGGTTTGTCTCTCTCTTTTTTTTCCCTTTACTCATTTGTTTTATGAGTGAAATCATATGTAAAACCTCCATTTTATTTATTTATTATTATTTTTAAAGATTTTATTTATTTATCTGACACAGAGAGAGAGAGAGCACAAGCAGGGGGAGCAGCAGACAGAGGGAGAAGCGGGCTCCCCACTGAGCAAGGAGCCTGATGTGGGACCTGGTCTCAGGACCCTGGGATCATGACCTGAGCCAAAGGCAGATGCCCAACCAACTGAACCACCCAGGCGCCCCTATTTGTTTGTTTGTTTATTTATTTATTTATTTATATTTTAAGATTTTATTTATTTATTTGACAGAGAGCGAGAGAGGGAACACAAGCAGGGGGAGTGGGAGAGGGAGAAGCAGGCTTCCCGCTGAGCAGGGAGCCCGATGCGGGGCTCCATCCCAGGACCCTGAGATCATGACCTGAGCAGAAGGCAGATGCTTAACCGACTGAGCCACCCAGGTGCCCCTGCAATCTTTTTTTTTTTTTTTAAGTTTTATTTATTTAAGTAACCTCTACACCCAATGTGGAGCTTGAACTCACGACCCAGAGAGATCAAGAGTTGTGTGATGCTCTTCTGACTGAGCCAGCCAGGCGCCCCAAGTCTAGTTTAAGTGTGTTAGCTTTTTTAAAAGTAATTTCTATGCTCAATGTGGGGCTCAAACTCATGACCTTGAGATCTCTAGTGAGCCAGCCAGAAACCCCTGTCTGCAATCTTCTTGAGGGGATTCAGAACGGGTCTCCCCAAAAAGGTGCCACTTTGGCATGTGGATTATTCTGAGCTGAAGGCAATTGAGATCCTGCAGCCTCAAAAGAAATTTTGCCCTTCCCTTAACTACCTAGAAGAATCTACACTGGAATCTTCCCCCAGATAAAGGTTATTATCAGAGATAAGTTTTATCTGAGTGCCCATCTGCACGGCAGGGCAAACATCTACTTCCAAACCTGTGTTCTTATTGCCCTGCTCTCCTTTGAGGCCCCAGCCCCCAGCCCACTCTTTAGCTCAGCACGGCACGGATACCTACCTCATCCTGCCTCTCTGTCTTGGAACCTCATACGTACGAAAGTAAATTTGATTTTTCCTGCTAATCTATCTCATGTCGGTTTAATTCTTGGACCAGCCCTTGAAGGGTAGAGGAGAATTTTTCCTCCCCAATATTCTATATGGGTTGAGATACTTAAAACTGTATCAGCAAAGTCACAGCCAGTGGTTAATTATCACAAGTTTTTATGTGTTTTTTTCCATTTTTTAAAAATTGAAGTGTACTTTTTATTTTGGCTTTTTTTTAAGAGAGAGAGAGAGGGCGGGTTGGGGGAGGGGCAGAGGGAGAGAGAGAGACTCTCAAGCCGACTCCACGCTGAGCGCAGAGCCCATGTGGGGCTCGATCTCATGACCCTGAGATCGTGACCTGAGCGGAAATCAAGAGTCAGATGCTCAACTGACTTGCCACCCAGGCGCCCCTAAACAGAAGAACAGTTATACAATGTTACCGTAGTTTCAAGTGCACAACAAAGTGATTCCACAAGTGTATACATTACGCCGTGCTCACTCCAAGTGTAGCTGACATCTGCAATTATCACAAGTTTGTTACGCAAGCTCCCTTTCCTTTTGTAAACTTGGTTCACAGCTTCAGATCGGCAGACTATTTCACAACAAACATTTCAACAAACATTAAGTGTCCATTACTAACAGTCACAGTTTCGAGGTTTCGAGGTGATGATCCTCAGGACTATTTTTTTAAAAATCTACGAATGTTATTCAAGTATTTTATGATGGCGAGTTATGGGATAAATATAATTTGGACTCTAATTTTAAGACATTTGGTATGTCAATGTTTGCTCACTTTTTTCTGAGCCATTTACACAAAGGTTAATGACTAACCCAGCTATGTGGGCTCACTCCTGTCAACCACTTCTTAAAGATTGTCTGAGGGCGCCTGGCTGACTCAGTCAGAGGAGCCGTGCGACTCTTGATCTCAGGGTCGTGAGTTTGAGCCCCACGTTGGGAGTAGAGATTACATAAAAAAGTAAAATCTTAGGGGCGCCTGGGTGGCTCAGTTGGTTGGGCGTCTGCCTTCGGCTCAAGTCATGATCCCGGGGTCCTGGGATCGAGCCCCGCATCGGGCTCCCTGCTCAGCGGCCTGCTTCTCCCTCTCCCACTCCCCCTGCTTGTGTTCCCTCTTTCGCTCTGTCTCTCTCTGTCAAATAAATAAATAAAATCTTAAAAAAAAAAAAGTAAAATCTAAAAAAGGCAGGGGCGGCTCCTGGGTGGCTCAGTTGGTTGAGCGACTGCCTTCAGCTCAGGTCACGATCCCAGGGTCCTGGGATCGAGCCCCGTGTTGGGCTCTCCGCTCAGCGGGGAACCTGCTTCTCCTTCTCCCTCTGCTCCTAACCAGCGCCCCCCCTCCCCGCTCCTGTGTGCCAGCTCTCTCAAATAAGTAACTAAAATCTTTAAAAAAAAATTTTTTTTTTAAATTGATGGTTTTCCTCAGTAACTGCATGTTGAAACTCAGGGCCTCTGGTTTGCATGATAATTTTGATAAAGGATAGGGCTTATCATCCATATTTCTTATTTGCGCAGAATTAATAAGCCCCGAGGGGACAGCCGGAAACACACTTCTGATAAAGACTGTCCTTGCCTGGCATGTCTCCTATTCATCAAGCTTGAGTAACCATAATAGGGTAACAGTTATTGAGCACCGACTGTGTTAGGAGTTGATCCAAATCCTATCCACGCATTAAATAATTTAATCTGAGGTATGTGTTATCACAGAGAATTGAAGTAATCTGCTAGTCATCTGTTGCTATGCAACAGAGTTCTCAAAATTGGAAGAGCTCAAAACAATAATGATTTCTTACTTCCCACGGTTGCTGGGGTTGGCTGGGCTCTCGGCCGGCTGGTTCTTCGGCTCCGAGCGGTGCCGACTAGAGGGCTCATGAAGCTGCGTTCAGTGGGTGACTAAGCTGAGCTGGAAAGTCCAAGATGGCATCCGTCAAATGCCTGGAGCCTTGGTGGGAATGACGGGAGCACGGGGGTCTTTCTCCAGTACACTCATCAGAGCCTAGCCCAGGCTTCGTAACTGGTGGCTGGCTTCCAACCCAATGTAATCGGAAGCTGCGACGTCTGGTACGGCCGAGGCTGAGGAGTGACACAGTAACACTCCCAGCATGTTCTGTTGGCCAAGGCAAGTCATCGGACCACGTGGAGGTCAACAAACTCCACCTCTCCGTGGGACAAGCAACATGATTCCACAGATTTGGAAGGAATGGTCTGCAACCATCTTCGTAAGAAAGTATACAACAGGCATTTCACCTTTAAATGGTGGAGCCAGGATTGGAAGCTCATCGACCTCGACCAGCACCCTTGCTCCCAACCGTGATGCTCTTCAGCCGCTCCCTGCACACTTCCAAAGCCATGTCTCCAGGATAGCTCAGAAGCAGAGCCACCTCCTCTGAAGTCCCCGATCAAGTCTTGGAGGTGAACGTTAATTTTGTGTCAGCCTGACTGGACCACGAGGTGCACAGATATTTGGTCAAGCATTATTCCAGGCATGTCTGTGAGGGTGTTCCTGGAGGAGATTAACCCTGGAATCAGCACACTGAGTGAAGCAGATGGGCCCTTCGCAATGTGGGTGGGCCTCCTCTAATCAGTTGAAGACTTGAATAGAACAAAAAGTTCTTTCTGCCTGCCTGCTGTTGGGCTGGGAAATTCATTTTTGTTTCCTGCCTTTGGCTCTTTCTGGGTCTCGAACCTGTCAGCCTTCAGACCAGAACTGCACCACCGGCTTTCCTGGGTCTCTAGTTTGCTGGATGCAGATCTTGGGACATGTCAGTCTCCGTAATTTTATATATGTTATATACATATAAATATATACATAATTTAATATATATATAAAGGCACAGGTAACCATGCTTGTCATCATCCTATCAGCTATGAACTCTTCCAAGTGGGGGAGACCAAACTCCCAGGTGCATTCATCTGCTTCCCATAAAGCTGTAGCCCAGATCCCCTGGATGCACTCATTTGCTTCCCAGAATATCCCCAGATGAGCCCTGCTTCCTCTTACAGTGTGTGTCTGCCTTGCCTCCAGAACAACCATTTAATAACTCCAAGAATAGCTCCTTTCTCTTAACCTTTTTTACTATGTTCTAGGCATTCTTCCAAATCTTTTGAGAGACTGAGCTCCTAACTCTGAATGGGAAGGAAGACCACAGTCCCATCTGAGCCCACCTCCCCTGGTGGGCCTTGGAGACTGGAGGAACTGGCAGTTCACTCCTCAAGGACATGCATGTCAAGGTCTGGCATTTATAATTCCTACAGACTCATGAGTTGTCGTGTCCCTGTTTCATGGCTGCTGGCAGAAAACTTGCACTCCTGAGTCACAAAGAGTTTATTCTCGGGGCGCCTGGGTGGCTCAGTCATTAAGCATCTGCCTTTGGCTCAGGTCATGGTCCCGGGGTCCTGGGATCGAGCCCCGCATCGGGCTCCCTGCTCGGCGGGAAGCCTGCTTCTCCCTCTCCCACTCCCCCTGCTTGTGTTCCCTCTCTCGCTGTGTCTCCCTGACAAATAAATAAATAAATAAAATCTTAAAAAAAAACCCAAAAACCCACCAAAGGGTTTATTCTCACAGCGCCACAAGCAGTACGAGCTGCACGTTTGTGCCACGTTGTTCCGGGTCCCCCATGTCCTGTCTGGGCAAGCAGAGGGGACAGCTGAAGAACACCAGCTCGGGGGTTTGGGGGTCCACCTCTGGTAGAGCAAGCCTCTACACTTTGTCCTGGAAGGAGACAGCCCCTCACCCTCCAAGGTTGCTTGTGGCAAGCTCGGCCCCTGAGAAATGGCCCGATGAACAGTGGAGGGCCATGCATCTTGGCCCGGACACCCCCTCCCAGCAACATGGCCCCTGTGCGGCTGGCTGGATGACTGGGCTACCTTGTCATGAATGGGTGCCTCTTGGTCATCAAAACACTGAGGCAGCATTGCCTGGAGCTAGGGGATCCCTCAGATTATCTCACCCGCAAACCCTGGATGGATGTGTCCTTACAGAGTGAATCTATAATCCTACTGCTTGTCCCCTCTAGTAAGATTATACCTGTCCTTCAGTGTGTGTGTCTCTCCCTATAGACCGCCCCCAACGAACTCCCTGGGGACCTTTCAGCTGGATCTCCCTCAAACTCTGCTTGTTCTCAGACCCCACTCTCCTCTTACGGCACCATTCATTTTACTCATTTTATTTTATTTTTTTAAAGAGTTTATTTATTTTTTTGAGACAGAGACAGAGCATGAGCAGGGGGAGGGGCAGAGGGAGAGGGAGAAGCAGACTCCCCCGCTGAGCTGGGAGCCCAATGCGGGGCTCGATCCCAGGACCCTGGGATCATGACCTGAGCTGAAGGCAGACGCTTAACGACTGAGCCACCCAGGCGCCCCTATTTTATGATTATTTTTTAAAGGTTTATTTTTTTACGTGGTCTCTACACCCGACGTGGGGCTCGAACTCACAACTCCGAGGATCGAGAGTCGCATGCTTCACCTGCTGAGCCAAGCAGGCGCCCCCATTTCACTCATTTTAGACCGAGCAAACACACTCCCCCTCCACCCCCACCCCCCACACTTCAACTTGCTCTTCCCACTCCCGGGAATGCTCTGCTCTAAGGCATTCAGGCCCCAGGCAGAGAGGCCTTCTCTGATCACCTACCCTGGAGCCGCACCTGGTCACTCCTATCATGTGCTGTTTTCTGTTTCTCCATATTGTCCGACCCCATGAGGACCTCATGGCCTCACCTGCAGGGCGTGTAACGGGGACGGTGCTCTCTGTTAATGCCGCTGGGTGGGTGTCGCCCCGGTCAGTATATTGACCCCCACTCCCCTGCAGCCACCCGGCATCTTTCCCCGGGGCCCCTGCCTGCTCTGGCCTCCTCACTCACTTCACTTCTTGTCTCTACTCCAGCCACTTTGCTGGCTTTTCTCTGCCTAGCAAGATGGTTTAAAGCACAGAAATCAGGGGCGCCTGGGTGGCTCAGGCGTTAAGCGTCTGCCTTCAGCTCAGGTCATGATCCCAGGGTCCTGGGATCGAGCCCTGCATCGGGCTCCCTGCTCTGCAGGAAGCCTGCTTCTCCCTCTCCTACTCCCCCTGCTTGTGTTTCCTCTCTCACTGTGTCTCTCTGTGTCAAATAAATAAATAAAATCTTTAAAAAAAGGAAAAAGTCTTTATAAAAAAATAAATAAAGCACAGAAATCAGATTATGTCATTTGCAGTTTTAAAAGCCTCTAATTGCTTCCTTTTCCACTTTGAACAAAAGCCAGAGTCGTTATCATGTCCTGAAACACCTTCCACGATCCGGCTCCTGCTCACCTCAGCGGCCTCATTTCCTGCCTCCCGGTTGCCCATCTCTGTCCCACACGGCATTAGCCTAAAAGCTCTTTTTCCATACACTGCGACTGCACCCCTTTTATGCGGGGTCCTGAAGCTGATTCCTCCCCATGCTCGAAATGTCCAGACTCCTTCTCTTCCACTCTCTACGTGGCTGGCTTCTCCTAATCCCTCAGTTCTGGCTTGGATGTCACCAGCCCCGAGTGATCTTTCCCACCAGGTCAGGACCCTCGTGCATCCTCACGTTGCGTCTTTCATGTTTGAAAGTATCCGATCCATGTCTCTGCTGTCTGTATTGTCTGCCTCTCCCCTCAGATCATGCGTGCCCTGGATGGGCCACGTCTGTCTCATCCACGGCCATCTGCCCCGTCCCACGCAGCCAACCGATTCTTGCTGAAGGAAAGAATAAAAGAACCTTTGTCGTCTTCATCAATATCTAGGGTAAATGCACTTTCTCATCACAGTTCTTAGAGCAAGATCTCAGCATGCAGGAGCCCTCACAGGACCCAGATTGACCCAGCCGCTTTCCTGAAATGCCCCAGCCCAGACTCGTGTCTGACGATATAGCAGGAGACCTAAGGAGGGGAGAGAGCCCCAGGGCCGGCCTGGTCTCTCATTCTCCAGGCCTAAGTTTATCTGGGAAATGAGGCGTGGTTCTGGAAACCTCCTCGGACCCGTACCAGCCCTGGAACCGCTCCCAGTCTGCTGAGGCGGCCACAGCCTGAGTCACAGAACACGGGGTCCCAGCAACAGATGCCGGGGCGGAGCCCCAGTCTGGAGATCATGGACCCTTGGGGTCAAATTCTGGCCTTGCTTCCAGCTGCCTGTTTGGGGACATATCAGCTGCTACTATTTATCACTATCTTTACCTTTGCCATGAGCCAGGTGTCTTCTCCCCTGGGGCAAGCCCACTGCAGTCTCTTTCCAGAAGCATTCCTTTTCCAGCATAAGGCTCCCTGTTGGCCAGATTCTATTCCGTGCCCAGGTATGACTCAGTAATCGTTTACATGGTAAACTGCCAAAGTATAAAGTACTTTTGTACATGGTCAACATGTAAGAACAGAAGATTGCAACAACATGCATGGACCTGTAGGGCATTATGCAAACCGAGATAAGCCAGAGAAAAGACAAATACCATATGATAACACTTACGTGTGGAATCTAAGAAAGCAGAACTCTGGGTGCCTGGGTGGCTCAGATGGTTAAGCGTGTGCCTTCCGCTCAGGTCATGTTCTCAGGGTCCTGGGATCGGGTCCTGCATTGGGCTCCCTGCTCAGTTGGGAGCCTGCTTCTCCCTCTGCCTCTCTCTCTCTCTGTCTCTTATGAATAAATAAATAAAATCTTAAAAAAAAATAAAAAAAGCTGACCTCCTAGAAACTCAGAGTAGAATGGCGGTTACCAGGGGGTGGGAAAAGTGGGGAGATGTGGTCAAAGGGTACAAACTTGCAACTAGTAGATAAATAAGTCTTGGAGATGTAACCCACAGCATTGTGATTATAGTTCGTAATGCTGTATTATAAACTTCAGAGTTGCTAAAAGACTAGATCTTAATTATTCTCACTATAGTGAAATGGTAAGTGTTATGACATGATGGAGATGTTAGCTAATGTTATCACAATATATAAATGTATCAAATCAGGTGATAATATTGCAATATATGAATGTATCAAATCAGGTGATAATATTGTAACATATGAATGTATCAAATCAGGTGATAATATTGCAATATATGAATGTATCAGATCAGGTGATAATATTGCAATATATGAATGTATCAGATCAGGTGATAATATTGCAATATATAAATATATCAAATCAGGTGATAATATTGCAATATATAAATGTATTGGGGTGCTTGGGTGGCTCAGTTGGTTAAGCATCAGACTTTTGATCTCAGCTTACGCCTTGATCCTGGATCGTTGAGTTCAAGCTTGTGTTGGACTCCATACTGGGTGTGGAGCCTACTTAAAACAAAACCAAAAATCAATCAATCAAATCAACATGGTATAAACCTTAAACTTACACAGTGTTATATGTCAGTTATATCTCAATAAAAATAAATTTTTTTTAAGTTGAATAAGTCCCCCACCCATCCCCGTTTTCCAGTTTCTCAATCCCCCACCCCTTACCACTTCATCATCTTCTCCAGAAATTCACTGCATATACAAGAATGTATTTAGTGGTTAGTAAGTGACAAGATGTCACGATTTGGAGGCACCGTCCTAAATGTTCTCCTTGGTTTGAGCTTATAATTAATACCTAACTGTTAAATGGGAAACACATTTATGGGTTTAAGAAACCCCAATAATGCAAAAAGGTACACATCAAAAGGTCTTACCCATGCTGTCATAACCTAAACACTTGCCAGGCGTCCTTCCCTTACAGGCCACCATGTTGATGAGTTTCTTATGCAACCCTCCAGTATTTATGCAAAACCCAGAAGATAGGAAAATATATTCCCATTTTAAACCTTTCCTCACACAAATGATGATGTAATCCTAGTCTGTCCTTGCTTATCTTACTAGAAAATAGATCCTGGAGATTTTCCTATGCTCTATCCAGTTAAATAACAGTCGCTCAGCTGAGTAGGGTCACCTGGCTGGCTCAGTTGGTAGAACATGTCTCTTGATCTCAGGGTCATGAGTTCAAACCCCATGCTGGATATAGAGATTACTTGAAAAAGAATTTTAAAAATAGAAACAAAAGTTCAATTGAGTAAATTTTTTTTTTTAAACATTTTATTTATTTATTTGACAGAGAGAGAGAGAGAGCACAAGCAGGGGGAGCAGCCGAGGAAGAGGGAGAAGCAGGCTCCCCACCGAGTAGGGAGCCCAATACAAGGCTCCATCCCAGGACCCTGACTGGGGTCAATGCCCAAGCTGAAAGCAGACGCTTAACCGACTGAGCCACCCAGGCGTCCCAGAAAAGGATGGGTTTTTAAAGGCAGAAAAAAGTAAATTATTAGCAAAGAATGCATTGTTTTAGGCAAGGTCACCCTCCTGAGGGAAACTGAGGGGCCCATACCATCCACACTGGTGCCTAGCAAATAATTCCAAGTTGACTGATTAAAAGTCACCTTCTTGGGGGCTGGAATTGCATTTAGGTTAGGTGTTAAGTCTTGGTTTACTGATGTGGGGTTTTAGTACAAGTGACTCCATGTTGGGCCTGCTGTCTCCATTTTGACACCACCACACATTTGCAAATTGTTAAATGCTCCTCCAGTTACCCGTTAGAGTTTTGTGGTTCCTGACTCCAAAGATGCTCGGTAACACGGACATATCTGAAAACCACTTGAGTGTGGAAGGGCGATATGGGGATGTGGGGTATGGATAATCTGGGGGCCAGATCCTTATCAAAGGTAGCTTTTTTTTTTTTTAAAGATTTTATTTTTTTGAGAGAGAGAGAGAGATCATGAGCAGGGGAGAGGGGTAGAGGGAGAAGCAGACTCCCCGATACTCCCCGCTGATCAGGGAGCCCGATACGGGACTCGATCCCAGGACCCTGGGATCATGACCTGAGCCAAAGATAATCAGCCGTCTGAGCCACCCAGGCAACCCTCAGAGGTAGCTTTTGATGAGCGGATGCCTTAGTCCATTCAGGCCCCTCTAACAAAATACCATGGACCGGGTGGCTTACAAACAGTCCAAACTTACTTGTCACACTTTTGGAAGCGAGAAGCCCGAGATCAAGGTGCTGGCCGATTCTGCATCTGGCGAGGGTTCGCCTCCTGGCTTGGAGAGGGCTGTCTGTCTTTTCCCTGTGTACTGACATGGAGGAAGGGGCAAGGGGATCTCTGGGGTCTCTTTTATAAGGGCATCAATCCCATCCACGAGGGCTCCACCCTCGTGATCTAAACCTCCCCAAACCATCACATTGGGGATTTCAGTATATGGGCGGGGCGGGGGGGAGGTTGAGGAGTACAGACATTTAATCTATAGCAATAAAAGTTCTGTTTTAAGATAGCTCAACTTAAACTTTTTTTTTTAAGATTTTATTTATTTATTTGACAGAGAGTGATAGTGAGAGCAGGAACACAAGCAGGGGGGAGAGGGAGAGGGAGAAGCAGGCTTCCCACTAAGTAGGGAGCCCGATGTGGGGCTCAATCCCAGGACCCTGGGATCATGACCTGAGTGAAAGGCAGAGGCCTACCAACTGAGACACCCAGGCGCCCCTGTTTTATATTTCACAGTTAGCTCGGAGCCATCTGGAAAATTAATCGAGGGTATGGTATGGGTGGGGGTTGTTTGGGGTAAATTCTCTACCCTTCCAAGGTTTTTCTGGCTGGGCGAAGAATTAAACTGACACAAGACAGAGTCACAGGGGAAAATGAAGTTAATTTTGCACATACAGGATCCCCACATACATGAGAGGTTCTAAGACAGACAGGCAGGATGAGGTAGGTATCTGTGCCATGCTGAGCTAAGGAGTGGGCTGGGGGCTGGGGCCTCAAAGGGCAATAAGAACACAGGTTTGGTAAGTAGATGTTTGCCCTGCCGTGCAGATGGGCACTCAGATAAAACTTATCTTTGGTAATAGCTCTAATTCTGGAAAGACCCCCAATTTAGAGTCTTCTAGGTAGTGAAGGGAGGGGCAAAAGTTTCTCTTGAGCCTGCAGGGTCTCGATTGCCTTCAGCCCCAAATAGTCCACATGCCAAAGTGGGACCTTTTTGGTGAGACTTGGTCTGAACTCCCTCAGGGCATTGGCTCAGCAAGACTCAAAAAAAAAAAAAAAAAGCCCCTCCTTTCTCCACTGCAGTGTGGTGTATGTTTGTTCGTAAGTCTTGTGACTTTCTTTCTTTCTTTTTCTTTCTTTCTTTCTTTCTTTCTTTCTTTCTTTCTTTCTTTCTTTATTTCTTTCTTTCTTTTTTTTCTTTTTTAAGATTTTATTCATTTGTGGGTGCCTGGGTGCCTCAGTTGGTTGAGCGACTGCCTTTGGCTCAGGTCATGATCCTGGAGTCCCTGGATCGAGTCCCGCGTCAGGCTCCCTGCTCGGCGGGGAGTCTGCTTCTCCCTCTGACCCTCCCCACTCTCATGTGCTCTCTCTCTCTCTCTCATTCTCTCTGTCTCAAATAAATAAACAAAATCTTAAAAAAAAAAAAAGATTTTATTCATTTGTCAGAAAGCGAGCACAAGCAGGGGGAGCAGCAGACAGAGGGAGAAGCAGGCTCCCCGCTGAGCAGGGATCCTGATGCGGGACTCGATCCCGGGACCCTGGGATCATGACCTGAGCCGAAGGCAGATGCTTAACCAACCGGGCCACCCAGGCGCCCCCAAGTGACTTTCTATGTGTGTATCTGTTTCATCCACCTGTGCATCTGTCTTTGTGAGAAAAGCACATTAGAGGCCTCCCTCCCACCAGCTCCTCTGTGGCTCTGGACTCAGCCACGTCACCTTCCTGCTCTTCTCTCTCCCTCAGGGCACCTGCACCTGCTCTGGAATGTGCCGCCTTCCTCGGTCTCTTTGGGAGGCAGCTTCTCTTCATCCTCCAGCACTGAGTCACATGTCACGCCCTCCCGAGGCCCTTCTCTGACCACTCTGTCTAAAGCAGACCCCCGATATTCTGCACATACTTTATGTCACTTCTCAGACACAAACCGTCTGTTTGCATCTTCACCGTCTCTCCCACAACTGTGTGCACAGAGCAGTGAGGATCTTGTGTCTTGTTCTCCTGTGCCCTGTTCTCCTCCGGGTGCTGCCTTCGCTTGGAACGAGCAAGAAGGAAAAGGCACCTCTTCCAAATCCAGGATGAATGCATTCCACCCTCACAGTCCCCTAGAGGGCGGCCTATCACGGATGCGCCCGCAGGGCTGGGCCATCTGGAATTGTTTTTGTGAGTTTCCCCTGAACTGCGCCTTTTAACTACAGATTTAGAAAGAGACCACAAATGGTGGAAGCCAAGGTTCAGCCCTAGGTGACCCGAGATGAGTAATTTTTATTGACTCTGGGCCCCACGCTAGGTCCCCCGAAGGCATGCAGAGGTTAACGGGGCCAGGTGGTCATCATGGTGGGGGTGACCCCAGCCTCGAGGGCCACAGCCTGGCTCACAGAGCCCTGGGACCCCACAGCAATGGGATGCATCTCAGTCCTGCAGATCACGGACACCGGGATAAATCAGCCTGGGCCTCCAAGCCTTCCAACTGTGCGTGTTTGATCCCCACTATTTTAATCGGAGAAAGGGAGCTCAATAAGGAAAAGGCATCTGTATTCATTTATCATCATAAGGCTCCTTGCCTGGCAGATTAAAAATAGCCCGTTAAATTGCATGCATGCGTACTTACACGTTTTTGACTTGGTAATATATTTACCCCGGCAGAGGATTCAGAAAATACAGAAAAGGGGTGGGTAGTGAAAAGTAAGTCTCTTGCCCGTGCCCGCCTGCCAGTTGCCCCGTTCTCCTGTCCCTCTGGTCAGACCCGATTTCTTTTGTATCTTTCCAGAACTTTCCACAGCGTATTTTATACAATATTAGGATATGTTAGGTATTGTACCATTATTAGTGTCTGCCGATATGGAGTCATCCTTCTAAGCATTTCACGTGCATTGAGTCATATAATCTACACTTAGATATAATTGGAAATAATCGGTTAATATGTTTAAATTTTGCAATGTCCATACACACGAAGAAGTCCCATTTCCACCCTGTTCTACTCCACATTGCATTTTCTGCCCACCCTTGCAAGCCTCAGCTTTTAGGGACAAACATCAGCAAATAGGGGCGCCCGGGTGGCTCAGTCGGTGAAGAGTCTGTCTTCGGCTCAGGTCATGATCCTGAGGTCCTGGGATCGAGCCCCGCATCAGGCTCCCTGCTCAGTGGGGAGCCTGCTTCTCCCTCTCCCTCTGCCCCTCCCCCCTGCTTGTGCTCTCTCTCTCTCTCTCTCTTTAATCAAATAAATAAATACAATCTTTAAAAAAAAAATCAGCAAATAGACCTATTCTAATTTTAAATATTCTCACACAAAAGGTTAAATCCTCTTACACCGTTCTGCATCTTGCCTTCTTCATTAAATCCATACCCTGGGAAATTTTCCACTTAGGTAAACAGAGCTCTTCTAATTCCTTTTTTTTTTTTTTTTTAAAGATATGCACATTGTTGCATTATCTGGAGGTACCTCCCTTCGCTTATCCAGTTCCCTATAGCTGGGGACTTGATTTGTTTCCCATCCGATAAGAACATTTAGCAGGGGAGTTTTACAAATCAACTAGATTTCCTTCCTCACCTCCTCCCCTCCGCCCCACAAATGCAGCCTACATCTTCAAAACAGAAGACTCCAGTCTGTTTTACTTAAGAAGGATGAAAGTCACCATCTGTTAATCCAATCTGCGTTATGGGGGAAAATGAAAATCGTCTCATGGCCATGACATCTCCTTTCAGATCCCACGAAGGGTAATTCCTGAGGGTCTCCTGCAGGGTAGCATCGGCATCGAGGGCTCCTCCCTACTGAGGTCCTGGTTTGCAAATGACATTGCTTCTGGGTTTAAGACGCAGGGAAGGCATTTATGGGAGGGACCCTGAGTAAATCACATTATGCATGGGAAGGTTAGACAATCAAGCTTGGGAATTTGGTGGGAAGCCAAGAACAGACCAGCAGAGTGTCCCTAAAGTCATGTGAAACCACAGGCAGCTGGGAAGCTGTCACGGGGTGGCCACCGCCCACCGTCTCCCCTGGACAACCCCTCCTCTCCTCGCTTGACCAATGAACGAAGCCTTCCCCCTTCCGCCTGCACTCTGAATGTCCCCACGTCCTTTCCTGCCTAAGCAGAGGCCCAGGAGGAAGCTTTCAATTACCCCTACGTCCCAGGGATAGGAGGAAGGCAGGTCTGGCTCCCCTAGGCTTCCTAAAAAATCAGACACCAGCCCCCACCCCAGTACCCAGAGCGAGGAACTACTCCCAAAGTAAGAAGGTGGGGGGTCTAGATACCGGGAAGCCCCCAAAATATCTGGCGTTCTCTATAGCGTTTATATATGCTGACGTCCTGCAAAGAGCATTCTGAGAAGTAGGGGCCGTAGACGCGCCCTGATACCAGAGCCCAGGGAAGCCCCTCCCAGAACAGCAACCTTGGAGGACCACAGACGTCGAACAGCTTTGGCAACTGTAACTTCCTACTCATTCAGCGTTGTTGTTGTTTTTTAAGCACTAATAGAGATTCAATTTTGCCAAATACTCTTTTCGTATAGATGGGATCGTCACAGGCTTTTCTTCCTACCCGGCTCTGCGAATGTGATAACATCTCATTCATGGTTTCTGAATATGAGCCATTTCCATGTTGAGCCATTCTCTATTGCATTTCCAGAGTAAACTCCACTTGGTCACAATTATATATATATTTTTAAAGATTTTATTTATTTATTTGACAGAGAGAGACACAGCGAGAGAGGGAACACAAGCAGGGGGAGTGGGAGAGGGAGAAGCAGGCTTCCTGCTGAGCAGGGAGCCCGATGTGGGGCTCGATCCCAGGACCCTGGGACCATGACCTGAGCCGAAGGCAGACGCTTAACGACTGAGCCACCCAGGCGCCCCACAATTATATTATTATTTTTAAAAAATACTGCTGGAATCTGTTTGCTGGTTTAGGAGAGTTCCACTCTGAGCGTGAGGAAGTAACGCTTTAAGGATGAGCTATCCAATACGATAGCCACGATGAGTGTCTTGAGCTTTGGCCAGTGGGACTAAAGAACTGGGTTTAACATTCTACTGATGTTTAATCTAAAAGCTGATACTTGGGGCGCCTGGGTGGCTCAGTCGTTAAGCATCTGCCTTCGGCTCAGGTCATGATCCCAGGGTCCTGGGATCGAGCCCCACATTGGGCTCCCTGCTCCGCGGGAAGCCTGCTTCTCCCTCTCCCACTCCCCCTGCTTGTGTTCCCTCTCTCGCTGTGTCTCTCTCTGTCAAATAAATAAATTTTAAAAAATTTAAGAAATAAAAAATAAAATAAAACTGATACTTGATTCGGTTAGATAACTTCTAAGTATGTTTGGACAACTTGGGCGTAGGGATTTACTTTTTCAGCTATTTTATGAATTCTACCTACAGATGAAGCGTTTTCCCTTGAAAACTTAGCGTCCAGATTGAGATGTGCTCTAAATGCAAAATAGCGGGGCGCCTGGGTGGCTGTCAGTTAAGCATCTGCCTTCGGCTCAGGTCATGATCCCAGGGTCCTGGGAGCGAGTCCCGCATCAGGCTCCTTGCTCAGCAGGGAGTTTGCTTCTCCCTCTCCCTTTGCTCCTCCCCCTGGCTCGTGCTCTCTCTCTCAAATAAATAAAAAATCTTTAAAAAAAATGCAAAATAGTCCCTGAATTTTGAAGAGAGTACAGGCCAGCATCATCACCATGGCGAACAGCTAGATCTTATGGAGAAATCTTCAAAAAAAAAAACGATGTAGGAGCACCCGGCTGGCTCAGTCGGTAAAATGTGGGACTCTTGATCTCAGGGTTGTGGGTTTGAGCCCTATATTGGGTATAGAGATTCCAAAAAAAAAAAAGATATAAAACATCTCATCAATAATTTGGGTTATATATAATATGTTATTAAAGTTAACTTACCTGTCTCTTTTTACTTTTTAAAATGTAGCTACTAGAAATGTTTAAATTACATTTGTGGCTCGCATTATATTTCTATTGGACGGTGCTGCTCTCGAAGAAAGCAGAAATTCATTTGTAGGCTTTGGCGCTAGATGGTCTAAGAACTAGAGATACTGAGAACTCTGGAGAGGTACTTCTGAGGGGGTGGGTTTCCCGGCCATCGTGAGAACATTAAGGACTGATTCACTCTTGAGGATTGCTGTAGGCCAGTCCAGTCCAGCAAGTGTGGACCTTGCAAAAATCCATTCTAGTAATATTTGGATAATTCTATTTACCATACTTCTATTGACACCAACTCTTTTAGGGTTCCCGGACCTATTCCAACATGGGAGGGGTTTCCCCCACCCCACAACAAATTCTTGGACACCAGCTAGTGTCCAAGAATTCAAATCAATTCTGACATTATCTACCCAGAGATAGCACCAGATCCCCCAAGTTAAAGGCTCAGTTCTACAGGGACTGCCCCCACCCCCACAACAGATGCCCGCCGCAACACCCCAGCCCATTGTCTGTGCTTCTGACCAATGGCTATGGATTGGAGGTTCCAACAACCTCCTCCTTAGGTTCTTTTAATTTTTTATAAGATTTTATTTATTTATTTGACACACAGAGAGAGCACAAGTAGGCAGAGCAGCAGGCAGAGGGAGAAGCAGACTCCCCGCTGAGCAAGGAGCCTGATGCGGGGCTGGATCCCAGGACCCCGGGATCATGACCTGAGCCAAAAGCAGATGCTTAACCAACTGAGCCACCCAGACACCCCTCTTAGGTTCTTTTAAATTGCTAGAGCAGCTCCCAGAACTCAGGGAACACTTAGGTTCAAAGGATATGATAAAGGATATTTATCAGTAGCTAGATGGAAGAGATGTATGGGGCCAGGTGTGGGGAAAGGGCGTGGGGCTTCCGTGCTGCTCTCTGGATCACCACTCTCCCAGGTCCCCCCACACTCCCCAACCCAGAAGCTCTCTTTGAATCCACCCAGTCCTCTCGGGGCTCTTGGAGGCTTCATTACATAGGCATGATTGACTGATTCATTGGCCACTGGCTGATTCCACCTGCAGCCTCTCCCCTCCCCAGAGGTCAGGGGGAGTGAAAGTTCCAACCCTCTAGTCATGTGGTTGGTCCTCCTGGCCACCAGCCCCCGCCCTTGGGTGGGGTCCCAAAATCTCCTTTTAATTAACAAAAGATAATTTATCATTCTTATCACAGGAAATCCCAAGGGTTTCAGGAGTTGTGATCCAGAACTGTGGATGATAGGAGAAATATATATTTGGTCATCAGAGGGACTAAATATAGATTTCTTACAAATCACACTGCAATACTCAAACATTCCTTAAAAAAAGGGGGGGGGGGTTCAGAGTGCTTCCTTTTTTCCACTTTCTCCTGTTCTATTCTGAAAGCTCCAGTCTGTTCCATTGTGTTATTCATCTAGCTTTGTGCCAACACAGCACTCACTCAAGTATTTGGCTTCATAAGTAAGTCTTTTTTTTTAAGTTTATTTAAGTAATTTCTACGCCCACTGTGGGGCTCAAACTCATGACCCTGAGATCAAGAGTTGCACACTCTTCCAACTGAGCCAGCTGGGAGCCGCTGCATTCTCATGGTTGTGCAGCCTTCACCACTACACATTTCCAGAACTTTTTAACATCCCACACTAAAACTCTGTATCCCTTAAACACTCTCATTCCTCCCTGCCTCTAGCCCCTGGTCATTACTATTCCGCTTTCTGTATCCATACCTCTGACTACTAGAGATGTCTCATATAAGTGGAATCACACAGTGTTTGTCCTTTTGTGTCCGGCTTATTTCATGTAGCATAATGTCCTCCAGGCTCATCTGTGTTGTAGCAGGTGTCTGAATTTCCTTCCTTTAAAACACTTGAGTTTTGAGGTGCCCGGGTGCCTTAGTCGGTAAAGCGCCTCAATCTTGGTTTCGGTTTAGGTCATGATCTCAGGGTCCTGGGATGGAGCTCCAAGTCGGGCTCCATGCTGGACATGGAGTCAGTTTAAGATTCTCTCTCTCTCCTCTCCCTCTGCTCCTCCCCCGCTCTCTCTCTCTCTCTTAAAAAAAAAAAAAAACTATTAAAAAAAACACACTGAGTTCTGGAGAAATTTATTATCCAGCAATATGTGACTAGTACAGAGATGTACAGAAGTTGGTGAATCTGAGAGGAAATACAGGAAGCAAACATGACAGGACTTGGGGGTGTCCTGGATGTAGGGGCTGAGATGATCAGTGATGACTTAGCATTCTGGCTTCTGCAACTGGATGAGGGCTGGCGATCTCACTGGTGCTGTGTGCTGCGTGCTGCACTGGGAATGACAAGGTTTTGGAGGAAAGGTCTTCTGTTCATTGTAGATGTGTTGAGTTTGGACTTTTGTGTCATCCAAGGGGAGGCACGGGGGCACCTGGAAACACACATCTGGAGTGCACAGATCGGGGTTGCAGTCTATTCCTATGAGTTGTAGTCTATTCCTATCAGTAGTTTCCCCAGTTTCTTTCCTCTGTAATAGAAGGTTTATCTGGACATACGTCTCCCCAGCTGAAGACTAGATTCCCCCAGTCTCCCTTACAGCTCCGCGTGGTCATGCAGCTAAGTTCTGGACAATGGGATGTGTGCAATTTCAGGATTACACCCTCGAAAAGAAGGAAGAATGCCAACCTCTGCCCGTTCCCCTCTTCCTGCTGGAGGAAATGCCAACATAGTGGTGTGATCTGGATCACATGCTGGATCCCAGACAGAAGCCCTGTTGAAGCAACAGGGAGAATGGTTCCTTGAGACGGTGGAGGTGTCATATCAACCCTGGATTGCTAACTCTTGGACTGCTAGGAGAGAGAGAAATATATCATTATCTTGCCTAGGTCTATATTGTCTAATACGGCAGCCATTGGCCACATGGGCCTATTGAACACTGGAAACGTGGCTAGTGTCATACGTTGAAATTTTTGATGTATTGGATTAAATATGTTGTTAAGATTAACCCTTTCCTTCTATTTCATTTTAATGTGGCTACTAGAAAATTTAAAATTGCACACATGGCTCACATTATTGTTTTTATTGGTCAGCCCTTGTTTCAGCCACTGATATCTTGCCTTTGCTCAACTAGCATCTTCACTAGTACATGGGTTGTTTACCCATTGGTGCCACCCGAAGTCTGGTGTGTATGGGATCCCCTAGCAAGAGAGAGTGGGTCATGAGAAGAGCAGGGGCTCAGGAAGAGTTTTGAGGAACTCTAGTATTCAAAGGAGCATGAGCTTACAAAGGAGTCAGAGAAGGAGGCAAAAGGAAAACCAGGAGAATGATGTGCCACGTAATCCTAGAGGACACTGTTTCAGATTGGAAGGAGATGCCAACAAGATCAGTTATCCATATTAGTTTGCTGGGGCGGAGGGGCGGGGGAGAGGGTCCATAAGAAAGTACCATGGACTGGGTGATATAGAAATTTACAGAATTTACAGAAATAAACAGAAATTCATTTTCTCACAGTTGTGCAAGTTAGAAACCCCAGATCAATGTGCGGTTGTTTTTTTTCTGAAGTTCCTCTCCTTGGCTTGTAGACTGCCATCTTTTCTGCGTCTTCACATGGTCACAGCGTGGTTATACCCAGTGCCACTGAACTGTACACTTAAAGATGATCTAAAAGGTAAATTTTATGTTATGTGCACTTTTACCACAATTAAATATAACTATCATTTTTTGAAAAGTCAGTGAAAGATTCTTTGAGTGGGAGATACTGCCTATCCAAAAAGAGGATGAATAGTAATAGCAATAGCAAGGGTATGTGGAGAAGGATGTATTTAAAAATCACAAAGCTAAGAAGGATTGGCATGAGGTAAAGAGAACAACTCTGTACTTGTTAGAGGAAGGTAGTCCTGGAAATAGAGTCAGGTCTGTGGTTTTAGGAGACTGGGGGACTTCCCAGATGATGTTTTCTATCATCTCTCAAATAAAGGAGGCAGGTCATAGGCTGAGAATGGGAGGGGGGAGGGCTGGAGGCAGAAAGTGTGTCCGAGATTGAAGAGGATAAAAATAGTGCACTTGTCACCATGGAAACGAGGATGAGTTGACCAGGTGATAGCAGTGGGACTGTGGGCAATGTTGAGAGCTCATGGAGGGTTCGGCCACCACATATTCACGGTGGAAACATTCGGCACTGTAAGGTGACTTTCTTCAGTAACGCTCAGTTGCTTAGGGATAAGCTCGGAAAAACAAAACGAAACCTGATCGATGGGCTAGTTCTTCTCCAAGACTGGGGCCTTACAAATACAGAAGGGCAGGGGCGCCTGGGTGGCTCAGTTGGTTAAGCGTCCAACTCTTGATTTCAGCTCAGGTCATGATCTCAGGGTCGTGAGACTGAGCCCCATGTGGGGCTCTGAACTCAGCGGGGAGTCTCCTTGAGATTCTCTCCTTCTCCCTCTGCCCCTCCCTGCCTTTCTAAAACAAATAAATAAATAAATCTTAACAAAACAAAACAAAGACAGAAGGGCAAAGGAGTGTTAGATGCGTAACATGGCAAGAGTATTATTGAAATGACGGACCCTGGAATCATACCCAAAGGAAAGAGAGGGTGGGCAGATGCGGGTTCATATCAAGTTAAGAAAAGGTCATGGTGAAAAAAAAAAAAAGAAAAGGTCATGGTGGGGGGGCTGCTGAGAAAGCAAGGCGGAAGGAGGAGTGGTTGAGGTCAAAGGGGCGTGGAAAACTGAGCAGATGATGGAGTGGAGAGCACCATCCACGCTGTATCTCCTCTAGGTGCCTCCCAAAGGCCTTCCCATCATGTGGAAAATAGAAACACGATGATATTTTTACAGCTCATTGAGGTAAACAGATAAGCCTGCCATAGACAGAGGCAATCAGGCCACTCTGAGGGCTGAGGAAATCAATGTCCCCCAGCCCACCTATGACCTGCTCATGGCACATCGATTGGGAAGCTCTTTAGAGAATGTCAGAAAACCATGTAGAAAATGAGGGCAAGTGACCGGGAGGTCAGTAGATGTGACAAAAAGGTGGTATGGCCAGAGAACAGGCTGGGGGGCGGGCGTAATTTGTTTCTCTCTCTCTTTTTTTAAAGATTTTATTAATTTAATTTATTTATTTGAGAGAGAGAGAGAGAGAGCATGGGGGGGCAGGAAGAAGGGCAGAGGGAGAGGGAGAAGCAGACTCCCCGCTGAGCAGGGAGCCCTATGTGGGGCTCCATCCTGGGACCCCGGGATCATGACCTGAGCTGAAGGCAGATGCTTAACCAACTGAGCCACTCAGGTGCTCCAGGGGTGTATTTGTTTCATTGAAGGCAAGAGAAGAACACTTAAAAAAGTTGCTTTGGGGTGCCTGACTGCCTCAGTGGGTACAGCTTGTGATTCTTGATCTCAAGGTTGTGAGTTCAAGCCCCACGTTGAGTGTAGAGCCCACTTAAAAAAAAAAAAAAAGAGGAGGAGGAGGAGAGGAAGGAGTGGAGGAAGAGGAGGAGGAGAAGGAGGAGGAGGTGGAGGAGGAGAAGAAGAAGAAGAAGAAGAGGCTGAAGTTGCTTTGATAGGGGAATTTGATTTGCTGATTGTGGAATACTTCCAAAGGACTTAAAGCAAGGGTTTCTGAGGACTTGAGCAGGGAGGAGCTGGAGCAGGGTGGTGGTGACTGAGAGCCAGCATCTGGGAGTCTCCCTCCTGTATGGTGCCGGAGTCACGGGTTTCCATCATCTCAAGAAACCCAACCTCTCTGGGGAAAACTGAGATCTGGACACACAGGACCCTAATGCCCCTCATTCTTCCCCACTTCCACGAGGTTCACAGCTGGGTATACGGGACACCAGCAGGGTAACTCCAATTGCAGCTACTATTCCAGGTGCGATCTCCCTGCTGGACGAAATCAACCCAGCCCATGGCATCTAGAATGGCCAATCCATTTATCTCTATCACAATAGACAGAGGAACTAGATGCAGTTTGCTTTCATTAGGGATGGTGTAGTAGCTAAATAGTAGCCCCAGAGATATGTCCACATCCAAATCTCTGGAACCTATAAATGCTGTCTTATTTAGGAAAAGGGTCTTTGCTGATGTGATGATGAACTTAGGGATCTTGCGGAGAGGAGATCATCCCGGGTTATCCAGGTGGGCCCTAAATCCAATGGTAAATGTCCTAATATCCTAATAAGGGGTGGATGGGAATATTTGAGACAGACTGAAGAGGAGAAGAGAAGGTGCATAACAACGGGGGGTAGACACCTGAGTGATGAGGCCACAAGACAAGGAACCCACAGTTACAAGAAGCTGGAAGAAGCAAGGAACCCATTCTTCCTTAGAGCCTTCAGAGTAAGTGAGGCCCTGCTAATAATTCGATTTCAGATTTCTGGCCTCCAGGATTGCGAGAGAATAAATTTCTGTGTTCTGAATCACTGGGATTGTGATGATTGTTACTGCAGCCCTAGGACACGAACACAGGTAAACAGCAATATTGTCTTACCTTCCCCTGGGGTTACACTAATTCTCTGACTATTTTTTAAGATACTTGAACCACATATATGATATAATGCTGATAACCCCTGAAAAGATAAGACCTGAAAAGCAGGAAGGAGTAGATAGATATACTGTATGTCTTATTAAGACACACACATGCCAGAGCATGGGAGATAAACACCATGAAAATCGGGGAGCCTGTCGCCTCAAGGAAGTTACCTGAGAATCAGGTAGTCTGAGGACAGTGGGAATATCCCATTCAGATGAAGTTACTACATCTCGAGCCCTTTACCACTAACAAATGAGATAAAATCTCCACGAGAGGAGGTATTCCTTAGCCTGCTTTGTGCTCACTCATAAATATTTGTTGATGAATGAATGCAAGTTTCAGATGGACCTGGAGTATGTATGGAAAGATCCATGTGATATTGATAGAACAGAACTCCCTAAAGCCCTTGTAATTCCTGAGTGGTTGGGGTGAGAGGAGAATCTTTTATTCAATATAAGCCCCTTTCAATCCTACCTGAGTTTATGCTAATGAGATGAGTCACGGAGAGCCCCTAGGGGGCTCAGGATGGGGGCTGACTGCCAGAGAAACCAATCCTGTGATTGGAAGGTTGGAATTTTCAGCCCTACCCCCTGACCTCCCTGGAGGAGATTGAGCTTGATCATGGATAGCCCATGATTTAATCAACCATCCCATGTAACGGAACTTCCATAAAATTCCTAAACAACAGGTTGGTAAATGCATCAGGGTGCTGGGAGGTGGTACTTCTACATGGACGCTCCGCATCTCTCCTTCCATACTTTGCCCTATGTGCCTCTTCTATTTGGCTGTTCTGGAGTTGCATCCTTTGTAATAAATCAGTAATACTAAGTAAAGTGCTTTCTTGAGCAGTGCTGAGCCCCTAGCGTGGTAGGTTTCCTAGGGACACCAGCCAAACACCTGGTCACCTGAGAATTATGTTGGGCTCCCACCATCATGAATTGAGCAATGACTTTTTCCTGCCTGGAATAATTAAATCTGGGTTGTTATTTGCTTTCCTTTCCTTACCCACTCCCGCCAACAGCAGCATCTGTGTACCCACTGAATGGCCCTATTCACCATCATGTTGACCCACACAATATTGCTTCTGATCAAGGAATTCCATTTATTAAGAAGTGGGTGGGTAGGCCCATGTACCCCATCACCCCAAAGCAGTGAACTTCATAAAACAGAGGTATAGCCTGTTTGAGAGTGCATTACAGTGCCAGGTTGGAGACAACATCCTTGGTGTTGGGGGCTGTCCTACAGGATGGGCAAACACTCCGAACCGGGGGCACATGCATGGTGCCAGATTACACATACCCAGGAACCCTAAGGTATCACTTCTCAAGATCACACCCGGTGACTCATTCTTTCAATATTTGCT
This sequence comes from Phoca vitulina, assembly GCF_004348235.1. Taxonomy (NCBI): domain Eukaryota; kingdom Metazoa; phylum Chordata; class Mammalia; order Carnivora; family Phocidae; genus Phoca; species Phoca vitulina. Next base: position 3,698,813 of record NW_022589755.1, on the reverse strand, counting down.
TCCTCTTTCTGCTACCCTGAACTCTGCTGTTTTGGGGTTTTCGTGCCTAAAGAAAAACACTTCCACCAGAGAGCACAACACAGTAAATTGTGTGGGTGGAGGCTACCCCTGGACTATTTGGGGTATCCGAGTGCCGCTATGGGGGTCAAAGAGGGTGACTGACTGGGGCAGGAAGCGGGAGAGAGATGCCTCTGCACTGGGGGCCAAGAAGGTGTCTGAGTGGAACCCGGGGACCACGCTGGAGAACCTCCAACTCGCATCGTGTCCTGACTCCTTAGGCAGGGCCGGGATGCCTGGCTCATGGAGACCCCTTCCCCTATGCAGAGCACAGAAATGACAGAGAGGGTCTGTGCCTATCCTCTTTGCGGGGGCACAAAAGTGGGCAGGCACGCTCCTCATCCCTCCCCCCCAGGCCCCCCCCCATACTGCCGAGCTCACCGATTCTAGGCCCCCCAGCCCCTCCCACCTCCGTAGGGCACGCAGCCTGCTAGACAGGCTCCCGGACCCCTTCCCACCACCCTACCCCGCCGCGACTCGCGCGCCTTCCACCCTAGGGCTGGGTCTCAAAGCCTCCTTAGCTGTCCTCCTGGAAGGCACCCAGCAGCGCCCCGTTAGCTCAGCGTCGTGGAGCATCCGCAGCCGCCACCAGGCCCCGCCCAGAGGCAGCCGCGAGCAAGGCCGCGCCAGGGACGACTGCAGAGCGCGGTGAGTGAGCAGGGCCAGCAGGGAGGGACCCAGGCGTCCCGGTCCCCGCCCCTACCCCGGGCAGGCATCCCGACCTTCAGCTTCAGCTTGCTTCTGGACTCCGTCCCTCAGTTTCAGGGCCCCAGAGTCGCCCTAAGAAAGGACCCCGCAGCCCCTCCCTGTTGTGGGCCTCGGGCAGACCAGCGACTCGGGCCCCTCCCTTTTTGCAGAAACCAGGAATCTGAAGCCCCCTGCCTCCCAGCCCGGTCCTCATCGAGCTCCTGAGCCCCTCCCTCAATCCGGGAACCAGGAATGCAGGCCAAAAATATCTCTCCGTTCCAGACCTAGGAGGCTCGGCTTGCAACCACATCTGAGCGGATGAAAACCCAGGAGTCTGAGCTTTGATTGCTTTTTGCGCCAAGAATCTGGGCCTCCAGCCTAGGCGTCATTTGGAACCTGGGAGTCCGTGCCTCCGACTCCCACCGCCCTAGATCCAGGCGTTTTGCTATCAACAGCCCTTCCCCTGCCCCCATCGACTGTGACATCTGGGACCCAGGAGTCCCGCCCACCAATCCCTAACACCGCGAGTCCCAGTATAAATGAAGATTTGGGGACCCAGGAGTCGGGGACCTCAGCCCAGAAACCCCTTAAAGCCTAGAGATCAGCAGCCTCAACTATTTCGCCTTTCAGAGACCCAGGAGACAGAGACCCTAGCCCACAGACCCCATTAAACTGAGAGGCCTAGTCTCCCAACCGGCTGCCACCGAGATGTCCAAGATTTCATCCGCCCTGCAAGAGCGGGGCTGGAGCAGACGGGGAGGGGAGGGGGCCGGAAGGGAGAGGGAGGATTGAGTGAGGTGAGACTGGGGTGGGGGACCTGGGCTGGGGGCTCCGTCCTAAACAGACGCTAAACAGAGGGGTTGCCATGGCAACGGCCTTCCCGGGCCGCGCCTGGAGACTGCGCGAGGGCCGAGTCGGGGAGGGCAGCCCCCAGGAGCCTCCACACCGCCAGCTGTTGTGTCTTCCTGTTTTGTCACCACGGCAACAGTGACCTCAGCCCTCCACCCCCACCACTGGCTTGGCTGGGGAGGCTCGGTCCATTGTATCCGGGGAGGGGCGTGGTCTTTTCTTGGCCCCGCCTCGGGGGTGGGGCCGGGATACCCCGGCTCGGGGAGTCCCTATCTCAGCCCGAAACCCGCGCTCCCGCCGGGTCCCCGGCCCCGCCCCCGGCCCCGCCCCCGCCCCAGCCCGCTAACCCCACCCAGTAAGCAAACCCTTACAGTCTGCAGCTGCCGCCTCTGCTCGGCAGCAGCCGCCACTGCGGGAGAGGTGAGGCTGCGGGGACCCCCCGGCGCGGAAGCCGCCGTCAGGATTCCTGGGTGCACAGGGTGGAAAGGGCTGGGGTCGGAAATGTCTGACTCTCTAGAAAGACTAGGGCATGGAGCAGGAGTCGGGTTCTGGAGAGGACAGGGCTTGAGACCTGCACTCATACAGGTCATCCATCTGAAAGAGGAAGGGAACGGGGGTCCTGAATCCTGCGCGTCTGAGGGAGGAGGGGCTGGGAGTCTGGACTCCCGGGTCTGAGGGAGGAGGGGCTGGGGCTCTGAGTCCTGGGTCTGAGGGAGGAGGGGCTGGGGGCCTGGACTCCTGGGTTTGAGAGGGATGGGGACCCCTATGTGCTCTGGTTGAAAGGGGCTGATACCTCGTAGAAGAAGGTCTTCAGGAGGGGAGGAGCTTGGAGTTGGGAGTTTGGGTTTGGGAAAGAGAGTGGCCTTCCCCGCTCCCCACCCCTCCATTCTGGGGACAGAATTCGAACTTTGGGCCCCAGAGGCCAAAAAGCGAGGACTGGGAGGCTGGTGTCCTGGGCGGAGAGAAGCCAAGGCTGAGGCCAGCGTCCTTGGGTTGCTGAGAGTGGAGGCTGGGGTTTAGGGACGCGATTCTCAGTCTGAGTGATGGGGTGTGGTGTTTGGCGTGGAGGTGGCGAGAGGGGATGGGCGTGGCCGGGGGAGCCCTTAAGCAGCGCGGAGAAGCCGAAGCGGTGTGTCCTCTCAGGCTGTCTTTGGCTGTGCATTCCTGAGTTCTGACCTCAGGTGGCGGCCGGAAGCCGGGCGGAAGGAGATAGACCCCTCCCCTCCGGGTGGTCCCTGAGCTACCCACCTTCTTCCTTGAGGCACTTCTGGAGTTGTGGCTCGCGCTTTTCCTCCTTCCCTGCTTGGGACCCAGCAGTACCCGCTTTCTAGAACGCCAGAGTGTAGGCCGGTCCTGAGTTCCTCCTAACGGGTTTTCAAAGGGCGTGTCGGGGGAGGAGGTGGCCGAGTCCCGCGTAGCACCTCCCAGGTGGCCCGGCAGGCCCAGCCTTCGCCCAGGGACCTGACTTCCGAGGGGTGGTGGGAGGTGTGGCTACTAATCTCTGGACTGGATTCCAACATCGCAGTTTCCGGCTTCGAGGGGGTGGGGGGGTTCCGCTGTGCAAACCCAGGGGTCCGGCTTCCCAGCCACTCGTCTCCCAGAGACCCTCTTGGGGTCCAGGCTCCCAGCCCCTGCTCTAGGGACCCAGAAGGACCCTGAAATCCAGGCTTCAGGCCTCTCGTCCTAGGTGGACCCTCCTCCCCCGAAATCCACGAGTGGGGCGGGCCCTCCCGGAGGCCCGCGCGGGGCAGAGGTCCCAGCCCCGCCCCCCCCCCCCCGGTCCCCGCCACATTCCAGATGGCTGGGATGACTTGAAGCCCTTATAAGGCCCGGAGACGCTGCGCCCTGCCTGGCCGTCCGCCCCCGCAGCCACCGCCCAGGGCCCTCCCGCCCGCCGGCCCCACGGCTTTCTTGGGCTTGGGCAGGGTTAAGATCACTCACACCCACGCCGGCCCGCGGGCCGTGCACTTTTACCGGGTTCCCTCCATTCCTGCCCCCGCCGTTTGGGGACTGGGGAGGAAGAAGGGGCGGGGCTTCCCTGGGGTCACCTCCGGGACCTCTCCAGCTCGCGGCCAAATCCCCGCCCCCGCTGGGAGGGCGCCCGGGCCGCAGAGCCTGGCCGCGAGTTCTGGGCGAGCCCCCGCGTTGGGCGGGCTGGTAGCCTGGGTCCCGGCAGGGCGGAGCCGGGGCTGAGTTGAACGCTGACTCTCTCTCCCTCCCTCCTGTGTTCTGACTAGCCTTTTCCAGGTGTCGGACTTAATCCACCTCCAGAGCCGGATCTTTCTCGGTCGGGGTTCTCGGCAAAGACCGCAGGTGAGTGAGCCTGAACTCCGTGTCAGAGGGAAGAGGGGCTGGGGGCCCGGACTCCTGGGTCTGAGGGAGGAGGGAGCTTCCCACCTAGACTTTCGTGTCAGAGGGAGGAACATCTGGGGACCTGGACCTGTGTACCTGGGAAAGAAGTGTGTCGAGGAACTGGGCTCCTGGGTCCTCAGGGCCTCTTGCAGGGACAGCTGGGCAAGGTTAGAGCCTGTTCTGCTGTCCTCTAGGCCCTCCTGTGCCTGATCCTGGAAGGGGGAAGTTTTATTTCCGTGCCGCTAAGAAAGGCCTTCTGAGCCTTTTAGGGGTGGCAGCTGAGAGATTAGATGTCCTAGGGCCTGAGGGAGGATTTGGACACCTGGTCCCCAAGAGGCTGGGCCCTCTATCCCTGAGGGTCTTTAGGACAAGGAGGTAGAAGGTGTAGGTTCTGGAGGGACAGAAGAAAGAAGCTGATTTCCCGGACTACAGGTGTCTGGTGAACTCAAGGCTGAGGGCCCAGAGTCCTGAGGTCTGAAGCTATGTAATCTGACGTGAGAGGCCTGGAGATTTAAGTGGAAGGGGCTGGGGCACTGGACAGTCAAGAATCTGGAGCGCTGAGTTTTTTGGAAGCTGGGGATCTTGGAGGTTGGGCTCCATGTGGGGGAGGGGCATAGGCAGGAGGAAGCTCAGTGTCCTTGGGGGCAGTAGTCCAGAACCAAATCCCAGGTGGGATTCAGACGGAGGGCACAGACCCTTGATCTCTGAGGTGGGGGGTGGGCATGAGAGGGCGTGTTCCCGAGAGTGCAGACCCAGTTCCAGAGACAGGCTGGGAGGTTGGAAGCTCTGATCACATGTGGGTCCCTGAGAACGTTCCCACTTGGAGGTTGGACTCTTGAATGTCTGGAGGCTGGAAATGCAGGTGGGTGCAGGAGCAGGGGTGCAGAGCCCCGGGTGGCCAGAGGGAGCAGGTAGAGCTCACGAAGCGGGGCCTCTCGTTCTGACCATGGTCCGGGAGGTTTTAGAGCAGAGTCCTGAGTGGCTGGGTAGCTGAGTCCCTAGGGGAATGAGGGCAGCTTTCAGTGCCCCGGGTGGGAAGAAAGATAGATGGTTTTGTAGTTGTTGGGTTGCAGAGAGAGGAAAGGAGAGAGACGGCCTAGACTCTTGGGTTCTGACACGAGAGGTAGAAAACCCGAGTCCAGAGGGAGGAGGGGGTTAGGACCTCGGTAACCAACTCATCCCCATAGGCCTGCAACTGTCCCACGTTGAAAACTGAAAAGCCTGCACCCTGGGTTTCCACCCCCAGCTAGAGTCCAGGTTACTTTGTTCCCCGGGGAGGAAGGGCTGAGGGCCTGGACTCCCATGCGGAACCGTCGGCGGACACTTCCTTTCCCTTCTTCCCAGCCATGCCGGTGACGGTGACCCGCACGACCGTCACGACCACCATGTCGTCATCCTCAGGCCTGGGCTCCCCAGCCATCGTGGGGTCCCCTCGGGCGCTGACCCAGCCCCTGGGCCTCCTCCGCCTGCTGCAGCTGCTCTGCACCTGTGTGGCCTTCTCCCTGGTGGCCAGTGTGGGTGCTTGGACCGGGACCATGGGTAACTGGTCCATGTTCACTTGGTGCTTCTGCTTCTCTGTGACCCTCATCATCCTCATTGTTGAGTTATGCGGGCTCCAGTCCCGCTTCCCCCTGTCCTGGAGAAACTTCCCCATCACCTATGCGTGCTACGCCGCCCTCTTCTGCCTGTCGGCCTCCATCATCTACCCCACCACCTACGTCCAGTTCCTGTCTCACGGCCGCTCCCGGGACCATGCCATCGCCGCCACCGCCTTCTCTTGCATCGCTTGCGTGGCTTATGCCACCGAAGTGGCCTGGACCCGGGCCCGCCCCGGGGAGATCACCGGCTACATGGCCACCGTGCCCGGGCTGCTCAAGGTGCTGGAGACCTTTGTGGCCTGCATCATCTTCGCCTTCATCAGCAGCCCCTCCCTGTACCAGCACCAGCCGGCCCTGGAGTGGTGTGTGGCCGTGTACTCCATCTGCTTCATCCTGGCGGCCGTGGCCATCCTGCTGAACCTGGGCGACTGCACCAACATGCTGCCCATCTCCTTCCCCAGTTTCCTGTCGGGCCTGGCCCTGCTCTCTGTCCTTCTGTACGCCACTGCTATTGTTCTCTGGCCGCTCTACCAGTTCAGCGAGAAGCACGGTGGCCATCCCCGTCGGTCAGGGGATGCGAGCTGCGGCATCCGTCACACCTACTACGTGTGCCCCTGGGACTGCCGACTGGCCGTGGCCATCTTGACGGCCATCAACCTGCTGGCTTACTTGGCTGACCTGGTGTACTCGGCCCGCCTGGTTTTCGTTAGGGTCTGAGGCTCCGACGACGGTGACGACGGGAGCTCTCAATTCCCTCTTGTCCGCAGAGGTTTCTTTCCCACGTCCTAATTTCCTCTTCCTGGCTCCCTCTCTCCTACCTTTCTCATTTCCTTCCCGATTCATCCTGCTCATCTCTGTTCCTTTAGCTCCTGCCCCCTCTCTCCTGTTGCTCTCGCCTTTCCTTCCTGTTTTGTTGGGTTGCCCACATCCTGTTTTGCCTGTTTGCTTCTTTCTGTTTTCACCTCTTCTTTCCTACCTGTTTGTTTCTCGGCTCTATTCTGGTCCTCTTGTTTGTTTTCTCATCTGCCTGTATCCTGGCCATCTCTGTCCCGGTTTCTTTCTTCCGATTTCCTTGGGAGCTCTGAGACTTCTTTCTTCTCTGCCACCACTCCACTGCCCCCCCCCCACCTCCAAAGGTGCTGAGCTCCGCGTCCCACCCCCCTCTTTGCAGCTGTTCATACCCTGGGCCTCCCGAGGGGCCTCATTGCCAAAGCATGACTGCCCGCCCTGGCTGTGCCTTAGTTGGTGTATACATGTGGGTTTGTGGGGGTGGGGGTGGGTAGCTAGGGATGGGGCTCCCTTTCTCCCAGTGGAGGGCGGTGTACAGTACATGTCCCCTTTAATATCTGGAGGCCAGTGATCTCCAATGGGCATGAGGCTTAAATCACAGGCCCTGGGTCCCCGGGCCCTGCCCGGCCCCCAGCCTCACCTGAGATTGGCTCCAGAACTTTTGCCAGGCTTACTAACCAGAATTTTTGCCAGGCTTACTAAAATTCCACTGCCTGGAGGTCATCTTAAAGGAAGTAAAGGGTGAATGCTTTCCATCCCAAGTGCTGTCTGGATTATCGAAAAAGTGGCTAGCAAAGAAATGCACGGTCTTAAGGACAACTGTCTGAAGTATTTATAGGGGCAGGGATGTGGCCCTCCCGCCTCTGTTAAAAACAGCATGGACTGCCTTTGCTGGGAGAAGAGGCTGGCCACTGCTAGCCTTAAAGGCAATGTGAGCCTGGGTTTGTTTGGTTGTTTGTTTTCTGTTTGTTTTTTTTTTTTCCTTTTCCTGGTCACGAGGGCAAAATGTACTGGGTGGCCCTCTTCTAAAAGGGAAGTTTCTTTTCAGCGTCTTTTTCTGGGGGGTGGTTGGGTTGGGTAGGTGGGGATTGCTGTTGCCATAGTCAGAGGAATTGAATTGCATTGCTTGAGTGTGGTACACACACACACACACACACACACACACACGTGTGTTTCTGCATGCTCGTTGCTTCCTGTAGCTGCTTCCTGCTTCTCCGGGACTCACACGCGTAACGTCATATATATAAATGTATAAATATATATTTTATTTTTTTTTTTAATTCCCTGGAGCTTCTGATTCCCATCAGTCCCCGCTGTCAACCACAGAGGGAAGACTTGTCCATTTCCTCACTCCCACATCCATAATGGTTTTTTTTTTTTTTTTTTTTTTACATCAATATAAAGATAAAAGAAAAACTGTGCTTGCTTTATTGCTGGGGAGGAGGGCTCCAGGAGAGAAGGCAAGGTCCAGATTCTTGGGTCTGGTGGAAGAGGGGGCCTGGGGCCAAGAAAACTTTGGCCTTTGGATCTCCCAAATTTACTCTCTCAAGCCAGGATAACTAGTTAGGATTGAAATGGATAAGATTTGTCCCTCCTTGGAATCCAATGAGCATTTCAGAAATATAGTGTCCCCATCTGAGTGCAACGTTTCTTCCCGAAATCAACTCTTTGGGTTCCCCATCTCAGTAATAGGCTCCCGAGCCTGCAAACCCAGGCTCTGGTTCTTCCCATCTGCTCTGTCAGTCGCTCACCAGACAGTGTCTGTCCAGGCTCCTGACCCAGCTCAGGTATCATTTTGTTTGTTCTGAGCTAGTACCCCAGCCTCCTCCTTGACTAGCCCACCTCTTGCCCACCCTGGCCCCAGGGGGATGCTTCTAACCTCTGACACTGCCCTCCCCTGCTCAAATCCATATCTGCCTACAGGTGATACCAGCCAGGGGCCTTCAGGATCTGACGCTGCCTACATTCCCACCCTCAGCTCCATCTCACCCTCAGTTCCAAGCTCCCTGACACAACCTGTCCATAGAAGACCTTGATAAAGAGCAAAGGAATTACGCCTACAATGAATCTAATGTCCCAGAGAAGGTCCTGTTGCCTGAGGAGAAACACAAATATATAAACAAACCCGCAAAAATCCCAGGATCATGCAACCCATTTTCTGCACTTAACACCGCAAAAGCAATGGCAAGCGATATGTCGAGGGAGGGAGGAGGCCCCCCCCCGGAAGAGAAGGAAGGGCTAACGGGAATAGATACACTCCTTCTCCAGAAGAAGCCTCCGTTTGATCTCTGCAGGGCCCACCCCGGAATTCCGACCCACACCAATGCTTGCCTCCTCCAAGGGCGTCTCGCCCCCCTTCCCTCCCCTCCCCCCACCCCCTGCTTGAACCCCTTCTGGAAGGGACCAGAGAGAACAGCTCTAGAGCTCGGGGGTGATGTGTTGGTGATGCGGGAAAAGCAGCCAAGCAGGGCAAGGTGGGATCCTAGGTCAGTTTCCAGGGCCACCCCGACCCCATATCCTTGCCCTTGGGCAGGCCGGACGCCTGGGAGGTGGCTGGCAGGCAAGAGCACCCCACTTCTGAGGGGTTTGGAGAAGAGTCGGATTCCCTCACCTCCCCTTCGGCTTCGGGAAGCCTCCCCGGACCCCCCAAATTCCCGAAGAAGGTGCGGGGGGCCGGGTCCCCAGGCGCCGCCGCGGCGCCCCGCCTCCGCCTCGCGGGGCACGCCGGGAGAGGAAGTTCTCGGCCGCGTCGCCACAACAGGTAGTCCTCAGGCTCAGACTCCAAATCCCAGGATGCACCGCACTCCGCAGCGCGGGGCGGGCCGTGGTTGCCCTTGGCAACAGAGCGGGTCTCCGGGAGCCGGGAACCGGACGCGCTCGGGAGTTGGGGGAGGGCCGGGGCGCTACTGGAGAGGGGTGGGGACGCGGGCGGAGAGACAGAGCGGAGCCCGGAGCCCGGCAAGGCCGACGTTCGGAGGCACCGGGATGCACAGGGTTTTCCAGGGCCAGGGAGGGGCGTGGAGGGACGGGGAGACCCCCAGGCGCGGAGAGAGAGGTTCCTAGCCAGAAGGGTGAGAAAGGGATAAAGATGGGGGGCGGGGTGGGGGTAAGAGACACATGAGCTCAAACATCCAGAGAGACCCCCAGCGACCGAGGGAGACGCTGGCAGAGCCAGGGAGTGGGTCAGAGAGAGGGCCGGGCACGGAGGAGGAGGACGAGGGGAGCACAGGGAGGTTCGCAGACACAGAGGCACGGGGAGAAGGAGGGCTGAGGGGTGCGGGAGGCAGAGACTGACCCTCCAAGAGAAAGACACAGAGGGACGGAGACACGGAGGCCCAGAGTCACAGCCCGATGGAGAGCGACCGAGAGAGAGCCACAGAGACAAATAGAGGCGAGAAGAGGGAGAGAGTCAGGGAGAACGAAACAGGAATGTATGGGACCTCCGGCGAGAGGCCAAGGAACACTGATGAGACAGACACCACAGAAAGAGGGACACCAAGACCCAGAGAGGGTCACAGGATGGCCACAGGCATAGACGGAGACACAGAGCAAAAAAACCAGAGAAATAGAGGCAAGGGACAGGGACAGAGTCACAGAGATGGGGAGCCAGGAACACAGGACAGGGACAGAGACAGGGA
>NW_022589755.1:3623915-3688443 GCF_004348235.1 Phoca vitulina | reverse complement strand
GAGGGGCTGGGGGTCTGGACTCCCGGGTCTGAGGGAGGAGGGGCTGGAGGCTCCGGACTCCCCGGCCTGAAGGAGGAGGGGCATGGGGGTTTTGGACTTCTGGGTCTGGGGAAGGAGGGGTCCGGGGGCAGGGACCCTCGGGTCTGAGGGAGGAGCGGCTGGAGACCCTGGACTCCTGGGTCTGAGGGAGGAGGGGGCTGGGGGTGAGGACTCCTGGGTCTGAGGGAGGAGGGGCTGGGGGTCTGGACTCCTGGGTCTGAGGGAGGAGGGGCTGGGGGCCTAGACTCCTGGGCCTGAGGGAGGAGGGGTTGGGGGCCTGGGCTCCTGGGTCTGAGAGAAGAAGGGCTGAGGACTAGAATGTCTGGGTTCTAGAACAAGAGGCAGCTGGGGTCCTGCTCACGGGGGGAGCAAGGTGCAGGAAGGCTGGCAGAGGTGGGAGACCGGGTACCCTTTTCTGCACTGACCTCTGATCCTTGATCTTGCAGGGGGATTGGAAAACAGGGCCTGCAATGTCAAGGTAAGAGCTGGGGACCCAGACTCCTGGGACCCTCAGGAGGGTGGAGGCTGGGGCCCCACAGCCCAGGAGGCTTGACACACGTGTTCTTCGGTCCCCAGAGAGGCGCGGGGGAGCCCGGGGCGGGGGGTGTGGCAGAGACACAGCCTGTGGTGGGGAGGGAGCTCTGATGGCGGGGCCACCGCGGAGGTGGTGCTGGGGGCCCCTCCCTCGGCCGGCTCCAGGTGGGGACAGATATTTGGAGAATCTGTTGCCATGGGAACAGGGAGATTTGGAAAAGGGGAGCTGAAAGGGAGGGGCTGGAGATGAGAAGTCAGAGCCCCCCCCTCAAGCTGCTGTCGCCATGACGACACCAACAATCCTAGGCAGGGGCAGGCCGGGTGGGGTCACCAATGGGCGGGTGGGGGCCGGGCGGGGCTGGCAGTTATGGGGGGCGGGAGAGGGGGGCGAGTCCTAAAGCACCAGCTGCTACTGTTGAGAACAGAGTGAGTCAGGGAGGGGGAGGCCTGCAGCAGCCCCCAGACTCACTTCTGCCCAAGTCACTGCTCTCTCTCTTCTGTCGGAGGACATTTCTCTGTTTGCTCTCCTCCTCAGCCTGCCTCTTTCCTTGCTTTCTTGCCTCGGTGGGCTTGTGTCTGTCGATGGGATCCTGTTTTCTCTCTGTGTCCCTGTGTCTGTCTTTCTCGGTCTCTGTGTCTCCCTTTGGCTGTGTGTAGGCACTGGGGTCTCTCTGCTCTGTGATGCTCTGTGTCTCTGTTTCTGTCTGTCTTTGGGTCCATCTCCTGAATTTCTGTCTCCTGGTTTCCCTCCCCCACTCCATGTTGGGGGTCTCTCCTTTGATTGTCTATTAAACTCTCTTGATTTTGGGGTCCCCCCTCTCTGGTTTTCTTTCTGTAGGGGTCTCTGTCTTTCTGATTTTCTATCCATTGGGCTCTCTCTCTGTCTCTATGTCTCTATGATTCTCACCTTCAGTCTGCAGCTTTGTGGTTCATCGACGATGCCACGAATTTGTGACCTTCGAGTGTCCAGGCGCTGGGAAGGGCCCCCAGACGGATGTGAGTGCCCGGACACCTTATTTTTTCTCTTTGGGCCGCGCCCCCGCCCTCACCCCCTCGGCGTCCGTCCCAATTTCTCCTGCTATTTTTAAGGCTGGGAGGGGAGGGGGGCTGGAGAGATAGGGGGAGCTAGTCTGGCCCAGATTCCCTGCCCTTGGCCTGGAAAGGGGAAATGAGAGGGGGCTGAGACAGGCTGGGGACACAGGTGGGGGACCGAGAAGAGGCAGGGGTGAGAGGACCAAAGAGAGCATTGGAGGGGGTGGGCCGTCATCCAGGGATCAAGAGATTTAAAAAAAAACAGAGAGTTGAGGGACAGAGAGAGAGAGACAACTATTGATGCAAGCACTGAGATAAGACAGACAGAATCTCAGAAATGCAGAAAAAGATAGAGACCCAGACAGAGAAAGAGAGAGGAATGGAGCAGAGACAGAAACCCAGGAGGGAGGAAAAGGTGAGCCACAGGGACTGAGAGAGACCGACAGAGACAAGAAACTCAGAGACACAGGGCTGCAGAGACCCAGAGAGACAAGCTAGAATAGAAAATGGTAGATATGGAGACTGATTTCTGAGACGCGGAGAGGGAGGCCCAGGGAGACCCTTCAGCGCACACGCGCGTGCGCTCGCGTGCACACACACACAGCTGCATGTGCATGCACGTATCCCCATGAGCACACACACGTGCACATACAGATCCCTCATGCACACACACAGACACGCACAAGCCCTCCCTCCCTCCCTCCGCTTCACATCGGGGGATGTCAGGTCGACTTACAGGAACAGTGGACCCTGTGGCCCGTTCCTGGTCCCTCCTTCACTTTCTGTCTGGCCTTGGGGCTCTTCTTCTCTCTGAGCCTCCACTTCCCTCTACCTCTGCTGTCCACTGTGGCAGCCACCAGCCGCACCCAGCTAGCTCGAGGTGCACTCGAGAGGGGCTACCGTGCCTGAGGAACGGAAATCTAAACTCCATTTAATTTGAACTGATTTAAATTTACATAGCCACGTGCGGTTAGTGGCTACTGGGTGGGACAGCATGAATCTCGACCTCCCGCAGCTTGTTTTTTTTTCTTTTAAGATTTTATTTATTTATTTATTTATTTGACAGAGAGAGACACAGCGAGAGAGGGAACACAAGCAGGGGGAGTGGGAGAGGGAGAAGCAGGCTCCCCACTAAGCAAGGAGCCCGATGCGGGGCTCGATCCCAGGATCCCGGGATCATGACCTGAGCCGAAGGCAGACGCTTAACGACTGAGCCACCCAGGAGCCCCCGGCTTGTTTTGATAGTTCAGTGAAGCCAGGTGGCTTGAGGGTCTAGCCCAGGTTTTGACATAAGGTTGGAGCCAGCTTTACGATTAGCAGATGAAGAAAGGGACAGAATGAGAACCTGAGACAGAGAGAGAAAGGGACAGAGAGATCTCCAGAACTCCATGGGACATTTTGCCAGCTGCTTAGGTGAAGGAAATTGAAATTTACATACAGGATGTGATTTCATAGGACATCTATTGAGCACCACTGTCTACTAGCACCCATATATGTCCATGATTAGCCACCTCACCTGCCCACCTGCCCCACCACCAATACTTCTGATCCATCCAGTGCTCATTGCAGGCACTCAGCAGGTATCTGGCGGACACTACAGGAGCGAGTCTGCACAGCATATAAGATGAGGTGTTGTTCCTGTCCCCATCTGAGCAGAGGCTCCTGAGCCGAAAACCTGGGCTTGAATCCCAGTTCCACCACACAGAGGTTCTGTGACCCTCCAAAAGTTTTTAATTTACTTCTCTGCACCTCTTGAGCTCCTCATCTGCAAAATGGGGATGATGACCACGCCTACTTTAAAGGATTGTTTTGAGGACTAAATGAGTCAAATGCTTGGGATGGTACCTGGTACATGGCGAGAGACAACACATCGATTATTATCCTTGTACAATTGTTGCTGTTACCGATGAAAAAGCAGAGGAGGGATCTTCCTCTACCTCACTCTGACGTTTTTTTCCTTCTTAATGCTTTTGATCTTGTTGTCAGTCACATGGATCAGGGGCTAAAGAAGTGGGAAGGACTTGGCAAGCATGATTTCCATTAGACCCCTTTCAGGGAGGCCTCGCGGCCCCATTTTATAGGAAGGAAGGCTGAGTCTCTGCAAAGCGCAGCGTGGGGGGAAGCCACTAGCTGGGTAGTGGGCAGAGTCAAAATGTGGATGTTAATCTAACTGGAGCTGCAGCTCTGTCTCCTTTGTAATGGTGATTTCACCTTGAGAATAAGAACAGCTTCTCTCCGTGGAGCGATGGAGCTTGTGAGTCAGGCACCCTGCTGAGAACTTTTACATAGTATATCACTGACAGCGACAGGCACCCTTTGAGTTAGGGTCAGCTGAAGATCGTTAGAGGCCCAGAGCGTTGGAAGAGATCATCACACCCTACCTCACCCGCCCAGTGTCATTCAAAATAGAATCCCCGCTAAACTGCAAAAATAAATAAAAGTCCAAGAATATCCTGAATTTTCACCCTAGTGATAACTCTCACAATGCATTCCTAGAAAAAGGCAAATACCCAATTATTTAACACTCAGACACTGCCAGGGGTGGGGAAGGAATGCTTTACCGGTGTCCTAAATTCATGCTTAATTGGACTCTGGACATTCAGCATTGCTTCAAGATACAGACTGTTGATTTCCACTGGGCAGAAGAGAACACTGAGGCTCAAAATTGGCCACTAACTTGCCCCAAATGACACAGCTGGTAAATGGCCCAGCTCTTATTTAAACCCAGGGCTATGTGGAGACTGCAATAAAATCATGAATAGTAACCACGGCAGCACAAATAACAGTACTGAGCACATTTAGCATGCCAGGCCCTGCTATGCAGTTTACACTTAATCTTTTTCTTTCTTTCTTTCTTTTCTTCTTTCTTTTCTTCTTTCTTTCTTTTCTTTCTTTTCTTTCCTCTTTTTCTCTCTTTCTTTTTTTCCTTTCTTTTCATTCTTTGTTTCATCTCTACACCTAATATGGGACTTGAACTCACCCCCAAGATCAAGAGTCGCACACTCCATCGACTGAGCCAGCCAGGCGCCCCTACACTTGGTCTTTCATTAACTGAGAGGTCCCTATAACTGAGAGGTCATATTCTCCATCTCACAAGGGGCTCAGAGAAGGCAGATCGTCAGTGGGCAGACATTGACGGAGGCTGACAGCGAACCATCTGGAGTTCATTGTGGCCCACAAGTCCTCAGAGAACAGCTTTTGGGAGGTGGGGGGGGAGCATAGGGACTTGGAACATTAGGAGCCCCCCCACCTCCTGCGGGTTCTGCCCAAATGCCACCTTGTTAGTGAAGCCTTCCCTGATCACTTTCTGCAAATTTCAATCCCCACCCCTGGCAATCCCCTTTCTTGCTTCATTTTTCTCCAAAGCACCTGCTACCATCTATCATACTATTTTATTTATTCACTGTGTTTATTTTCTGTCTCCCTCCACTAGAAAGGAAACTCCATGGGGACAGGAGTTTTTATTTGTTCACGGCTGGTCCTGGCACCAAGAACAGTGCCCAGCACACAGTAGGCCCTCAATAAATATTGTAGAGCGAACGAGTGAGGTGGAGCCGCAGGAGACTGGGAGAGCAAGGCAGAGGAGGCCGAGTTCAAAGGGCTTCTCTCCCAGGGGTCTAGGGCACCCTCCGTCCTGGCCCCCTCTGATGTCTCCTCTCTGCCTCCAGGACCCCCGAAACAAGCACAAGTTCCGTCTGCACAGCTATAGCAGCCCCACCTTTTGCGACCACTGCGGCTCCCTTCTCTACGGGCTGGTGCACCAGGGCATGAAATGCTCCTGTGAGTCTACCCTTGCGGCTCCTGCCAGAACCTGGAGCTCCGGGGCCCCTTTCAAAGCGCAGTGTCTGGGTTCCGGGTAGTGCTGGAGGATGGCGTCTGGGGGTGGGGGGGGGGGGCGGCGGGACACGCTACCTCACGTTCTGTGCCCCCTAGGCTGCGAGATGAACGTGCACCGACGCTGTGTGCGCAGCGTGCCCTCTCTGTGCGGGGTGGACCACACGGAGCGCCGTGGGCGCCTGCAGCTGGAGATCCGAGCTCCGACTGCAGATGAGATACACGTCACAGGTGAAGCCCGGCTCCTGGGTCTGGTCCCGCCCTTTTACCCAGGGTGAAGGGCCCAAGGTGTTCACCTGCGCTGCCCGCCCAACCCTACAGAGAAGGCCACACCCCCTGAGGGTCATGCCCACCCTCCTGACCCCACCTGCAAAGGCTGAGCTCCACTCCGCCACGCCCCTTCCACCTTGTCGCGGAGTCCCCAGCCTTGACTCCTGCAACTCTCGGCGCCTTTTTTGTTTTTTAAGACTTTATTTATTTATTTGACAGAGTTAGCGAGAGCAGGAACACAAGCAGGGGGAGTGGGAGAGGGAGAAGCAGGCTTCCCGCCGAGCAAGGAGCCCGATGTGGGGCTCGATCCCAGGACCCTGGGATCATGACCTGAGCCGAAGGCAGACGCTTAACGACTGAGCCACCCAGGCACCCCGAGCGCCTTTTTTTTTTTTTTAAAGATTTTATCTACTGGGGCGCCTGGGTGGCTCAGTCGGCTAAGCGGCTAAGCGTCTGCCTTCCGCTCAGGTCAAGATCCCAGGATCCTGGGATGGAACCTCGCATCGGGCTCCCTGCTCAGCGAGGAGTCTTCTCCCTCTCCCCCTCTCTCAATAAATAAAATCTTTAAAAAATATATCTATTTATTTGAGAGAGAGCGAGAAAGAGAACACACAAGCAGGGAGAAGGGCAGAGAGAGAGAAGCAGACTCCCTGCTGAGCAGGGAGCCCGATGCCGGGCCACCCAAGGGCCCCCTTTCAGCACCTCTTTTTTTTTTTTTTTAAAGATTTTATTTATTTATTTATTTGACAGAGAGATACAGCGAGAGAGGGAACACAAGCGGGGGAGTAGGAGAGGGAGAAGCAGGCTTCCCGCTGAGCAGGGACCCAATGCGGGGCTCAATCCCACGACTCCGGGATCCTGACCTGAGCCAAAGGCAGATGCTTAACGACTGAGCTACCCAGGAGCCCCCCCTTTCAGCCATTCTAAATGAAGGTCCTTGAGAGGGAGGGAGGAGAGAAAACCTGATTTTGAGGGAGGCCTGGGATTACTATTGGTGATATGGCCAGGGTCCTCACTCCGGGGTCCTCAGGGAGGAGGGGGCTCTGGGTCTGATTTCTGGGTCCCTGGCTGGGAAAAAGGATTTAGGCCCTGTCTTCTGGGTACTGGAGAGGTAAGAGACCAAAGACACCTGGGTCGTCAGAATGGCTGCGAGCTTGGATTTTTGATTGCCGACTGGGAGAGACTTAGGGGCCTCTTCCTGGATCTCTAACCCGGTCTACCCTCCTTCACTTCTCCTCTCAGTTGGCGAGGCCCGTAACCTCATCCCAATGGATCCCAATGGTCTGTCGGATCCCTATGTGAAGCTGAAGCTTATCCCAGACCCTCGGAACTTGACAAAACAGAAGACCCGGACGGTGAAAGCCACACTAAACCCTGTGTGGAACGAGACCTTTGTGTTGTGAGCCTCGGGTGCAGGGGACGCTGTGATGGCTGACAGAGAATGATCTGAGGGTCTTGGTGGCCCACAAGACCCCAGAGAGCAGATGGTGGGAGGTGTTATGATAGAAGGAACCCAAGAAAAGGGCAGAGAAAGGCGGTGGGAGAGGGAATGGAGTGACTGAGGGAGAGTGATGGAGTTACAGAAGCCGAGAGAGAGAGAGAGAGAGAGAGAGAGAGAGAGAGAGAGATCTGTGCATTTAATCTCCATCAAAGCCCACTACTTTAGAGTGAGACAGAGATGGCGGGTGTTCAGAAGAAGAGACACAAACCCAAAGAGACACATAGACAGAATGCAGGGGGGTGGGGTGTAAGCAGAGGGGTGGTGGGTGGGTGGCAGGAAGAGAAAGAGAAGCCAGTTAACAGAAAGACAGAAGGACAGAGACCCAGAGGAAGGAGGGAGCACAGAGACTCAGATAGGAGAGAGATCTGGAGAGAAAGGACAGGACGCAGGGATCGGAAGGAGCCAAG
The DNA here is from genome assembly GCF_004348235.1 of Phoca vitulina. NCBI lineage: Eukaryota > Metazoa > Chordata > Mammalia > Carnivora > Phocidae > Phoca > Phoca vitulina. The sequence goes on along the minus strand of NW_022589755.1, from coordinate 3,680,826 downwards.
AATGTGGGAGGAAGGGAGAGAGACTGAGCGCGGTCCAGATGTACTCAAGGTCCCGATATTGGGGAAGACCCCCTTCGGGAGGCTCAGAGATGACAGGACACTTCAGGGAGTAGGAACAGACCCCAGCTCACCCCAGAAGGGCTTGCGTCCTCCCCCAGCACCAAGGATGGGGGAGTTGGGGGAGTGGGGAGCTAGACCCTCACTCCGCCCCACCCTTCCCGCAGCAACCTGAAGCCGGGGGACGTGGAGCGCCGGCTCAGCGTGGAGGTGTGGGACTGGGACCGGACTTCCCGCAACGATTTCATGGGTGCCATGTCCTTCGGTGTCTCGGAGCTGCTCAAGGCGCCGGTGGACGGCTGGTGAGGACGGGGCAGGGGCGTGGTCTCTCTCCTCCGGACCACCAGCATCCTGCCTCCCTGCGCTTCTCTCTCCCTCCTCCCCTGTCCCTCTCCCCCCCACCCCGTGTCCCCCCACCCCGCCCTTCTCTCCTTCTCTCACTCTTTCTCTCTCCATCTCTGTGTCTTTCTTTCTGTGTCTCTTTCCCCCCTCTGATCCCTCTGCCTCTCCCTCGGGTGCATCCCCCCCACCCCCTACCCCCACCCCGACCCCGCCTCCTGCCCGGCTCCGGTCTCCGTCTGTATGTCAGGTACAAGTTACTGAACCAGGAGGAGGGCGAATATTACAATGTGCCGGTGGCTGATGCTGACAACTGCAGCCTCCTGCAGAAGTTTGAGGTACTCGGCCCGGCTTCCCCCAGGGGGAGTCCAGCCCTGCCTCCCACGGTTCAGAGCGGCTGGGTGCCCGCGCGAACTGGGACTACAATTCCCAGAAGACCCCGGGGCTCCTTCCCCTGCCTTTCTCGGGACTCCTGCCCCAGGGTGTGATGGGAATTAGAGTTCCTAGCCATTCCCATGGCTTGGGGGTTTGCTCTAGGGCAACCTCCTACCTCCCTGGGTGCTCTGACTCTGGCTTTCTTCTCCCCCAGGCCTGTAACTACCCCCTGGAACTGTATGAGGTGAGTAGAGCTCAGGCCTGGAATGGAGAGTTTCATTCCTGTGGTCTGCATGTCTCTCCCCACGTCTCGCTCCCCTGATACCTGCTTTCATTTCCACACCCATGGGCTGAGCACAGACTTGGCGGCCGGTCTTGTGCTTGCTGAGCAAACCTAGCAGCCCGGAGGGGAACCTGGCCCCGATGTACTACCTCAGAGGTAGCCCAGGGCACCAAGAAGCCTGGAGGAGCCGCTCAGCCAGCCGGGGGGGGGGGGGGGGCGGAGAGTGGCCAGGGAGGGACTTCCCTGAGGAGGTGACACCTGAACGGATCCTTGAGTTTTTCTATTTATCACTGTGGCCTTCTGTCCTCCATTCCTTTTCTCACTCACTCAACACCTATTTCCTGAGGTGTCACATAAGCCAAACCCTGTTCTGGGAGTAGAATCAGTCCATTCCCTGGGGAGCTCCAATTTCAAAGTAGGAGAAAGGTACAGATAGAGACATCCATCCAGAAGGACTATGTTTGATTATAGAGGTGGTAGCCTCAGGCACTGGGGAGTGCCGGAAGCAGCTGCTCAGCCTGGGAGAGCCAGAGAAAGCTTCTGAGTGGGGTGGTGAGTCCAGGAGGGAGTGCGGGATTCTCCAGGCACAGGAGAGAGAGACCAGATTTCAAAGCTGAAGGATGGAAAACCTTCCAGGCAGAGGGAAGAGCAGGTGCAAAGGCCCTGTGGTGGGAGCAGGCTGGGAGTGTATGTAGCACAGCAAGGAGGACAGTGGGGCTGAAGCGGGGGAGAGGGTGGGAAAAAGTAGGACATTAAATCAGAGAGGGAAGGGGTGTGACTTGTCATTCACTGGAAGGATTTTAGCTTTTTAAAGATTTTATTTATTTATTTATTTGACAGAGATAGCGAGAGCAGGAACACGAGCAGGGGGAGTGCGAGAGGGAGAAGCAGGCTCCCTGGGATCATGACCTGAGCCAAAGGCAGATGCTTAATGACTGAGCCACCCAGGCACCCCAGGATTTTAGCTTTTAAACTGGGTGAGATGGGGTGGGGGGGTGGGAGCATCAAAGGTGGCCTGAGGTGGTTTAGGCCTGAACAGGACACGACCTCTGTGTAGAAAACAGAGACAGAGGCAGAGGGGGAAGGGGAGAGGAGGCTCTGTGCAGACGCAGGTGGGAGGAGCAGGAAGCAGTGGTCGTGTCTGTGTTCTGACTCTGGGTGTGCTCTGAAGGTTGAGCAATAGGAAATGCGCTCAGCGCTCGTGTCCTGAGAGACCTTCGTCCATTCAGCACCCTCAGTGCTGGACGATGCTGAAGACACAAAAAGGAGGGCGAGACGCCGTCTCTGGCTTTAATGGATTTTGATTTCTGGCTCTGTTTTTTAATCTGCTGTGTGACATTGGGCAAGTTATTTAATGTCTCTGTGCCAATTTCCTCTTCTCTAAAATGGGCGTGGGGGTGGGGGCACCTGGCGGGCTCAGTCAGTGGAGCATGAGACTCTTGATCTTGGGGTTGTGAGTTTGAGCCCCATGTTGGGTGTAGAGATTACCTAAAAATAAAAAATAAAATGGGGGGGTGATAACAGGTTATCTAATGGCATATAGTAAGTGTCTGAGTGTTAGTTAAATGACCAACCCTCCAGGCTGTGGAAAACCAGCCTGTTTAAGAACTTGCGTTCTTAAGCCAAGGGGATGGGGAGGGGGCAGAGACAACTTTCTTTTTCTCTCTGTCTCTCCACATCCCTTTCATTCTTGGATGCTCTCTCTCGGGGGCATATGCCCGTCTGGGGTCTAACTACCTCCGCATCTCTCCCCTTTCTCACAGCGGGTGCGGATGGGTCCCTCTTCCTCTCCCATCCCTTCCCCATCCCCCAGTCCCACCGACTCCAAGCGCTGTTTCTTTGGGACGAGCCCTGGACGTCTGCACATCTCTGACTTCAGCTTCCTCATGGTTCTAGGAAAAGGCAGTTTTGGGAAGGTTGGATTCCTGGGGCCCTAGGGGGGAAAGGGGAGGATGTCTGGGGGGAGATCAGATTCCTGGTCTTTAGGGAGGGACACTAGGCGACTGAGTCCCCCAAAAGGGCTCGATGGGACCCCTGAGTTCCCCTGAGAGGACAGGCATAAAGATTCGGATGCTTTCCCTGAGGGAGTGCTCAGCAAAATCAGGGCACCTGGTCCCCTGAGAGAGAGAGAGAGAGAGGAAGGAGCTGGGATTCCCTTTCTCTGTGTCCCTGAAAAGGCGGGGCAGGGACCTGCATCACTGGGTTTGTTCCCAAGATGGACTGGGCCTTCTGGGGCTCTGTCCCTAGGTGATGCTGGCTGAGCGCAGGGGCTCTGATGAGCTCTACGCCATCAAGATCCTGAAGAAAGACGTGATTGTTCAGGATGATGACGTGGACTGCACCCTGGTGGAGAAGCGAGTGCTGGCCCTGGGGGGCCGAGGCCCGGGGGGGCGGCCCCACTTTCTCACCCAGCTGCACTCCACCTTCCAGACCCCGGTAAGGAAGGGGAGGTGCATAGGCTGGCTCAGGTCAGACTTCTGCTCCGGGATTCGGAGATTCTGGCGGAGGCAAAAGAACCTCCTGCACGCTGACTGGGCGTGGCCAGAGGGATGGGAGCCTGTTGGGCGTGGCCTGAGCCAGCGGGGTCTTGAGTGGGGGTGTTCTGAGCCAAGGAGGTTTGAGTAAAGGGAGTGCGGGGAGGAGAATGGCTTCTGAGTGGCCTGCCAACAGCTGGGCTCCAAGTAACGAGGTCGTCACTCTTGGATTCTGAGAGAAGGTCTCATCAGACATGGGGCGTGTCCCGCAGTTCGTGGGACGGGACAAGGAGTGAGAACCGCCCGAGGTTGGAGAGGGCATGACTCCTTCAAAAAGCTCTGGATAAACGTAGTCAGCTTCCTGGATTTAAAGAAACATTATTGTCCATTGCAAGTGAGGCCCGAAACACCTCTGGTTCCTAACAGGTGGTCAGGGTTGCGTTTGCGTGAGGAGGTGCGGGAAGAGGTGGCGGTGCCCCTGGGATTTCCAGGGAATGTGGGGACCTCAGTCTTCCATTCGCAGAGGGCGGGACCAGTTCCGAGTAGCAGGGGATAGGGCGGGTGGAGATTCTGTGGGGCTGGCTTAGAGTCCTCGGGACCTGCCAGATGCTCTGGGTTGCTGATTGGGTGGATCCGGAGCCTTCCAAGTTTGTCTGGAGGGGGCGGGAATGGACGCGTCCTACCCTCTGGTCAGCGTGTCCCCTCCTCTAAGCCCCCCCCCCCCCCCCCCCCCCCAGGATCGCCTGTATTTTGTGATGGAGTATGTCACCGGGGGCGACTTGATGTACCACATTCAGCAGTTGGGCAAGTTTAAGGAGCCCCATGCAGCGTGAGTCTCGCCCAAGAGAGGAGGGGTGGGGGGAGGGGGGGCCCCAGTCTTTGACCTCTGACTCCCCGCCCCCTTCTCCAGGTTCTACGCAGCGGAAATCGCCATCGGCCTCTTCTTCCTTCACAATCAGGGCATCATCTACCGGTGAGTGGTCTGGGCCTTTCACTGGAGGTCATCAGGCCCCTAGAGGGAAAGGGATCAAACTCGCGGCTGCAGGGGCACCTGGCTGGCCCACTGGGTAGAGCGAGCGACTGGTGATCTCGGGGTCATGAGTTCAAGTCCCACGTTGGGCGTAGAGCTTACTTTAAAACAAAACAAACAAACAAAACCCAAAACCTTGCTGCTCCGGCCTGTGGAACTCCACCCGTCCCTCAACTCCTATCCATCCTGCCTCCCACCCACCAGGGACCTGAAACTAGACAACGTGATGCTGGATGCCGAAGGACACATCAAAATCACTGACTTCGGCATGTGTAAGGAGAACGTCTTCCCCGGGACCACGACCCGCACCTTCTGCGGGACCCCAGACTACATAGCCCCCGAGGTACCCTCCCTCTGCTGCTCTTGGTGCCGTGCACCTTCGCGGGGTGTGTGTGTGTGTGTGTGTGTGTGTGTGGTTGTCTAATATTCAGAATGTGGGGGTCCTGACCCTGGGGTCTTTACATGAGTCGTGGGCGGTCCAACAGCAAGCAGCGCAGAGAGGCCTGTGTGCCCCGCATTCCCAGTGGGCGGAGCTGGGTCTCTAAGCTGGCAAAGTGGGCGGACAGGTGGGTGAGTGTTCTAAAAGAGCGGGACCCGCTTGGCCCTAAGAATTCTCAGAGAGCAGGACCTATTGCAGGACTATTCTAGAAGGTAGAGACAACTTCGAGTGTACTCTGAGTGGGTGGGGCCCGTCCCCCCAGAACACTGGGCATGTGGAGGCTGTCTCCTGAACATTTCAAGGGGGGCAGTATACTCTGACTTTGTTAAGGGGGTGGAGCTAATGATCTGACCGTATGTAAGTAGGTAGAGGGTCTCAGTTGAGGGAGGATGTGGTGTTAGTGCTGCCTTTCTTAATCTTCCAGGGTGATTCAATGCTAATGCTTTTGCATCGTGTGATCAATGTCCATAGTTTCAAAACATGGCTGGGAGTCAGAATCACCTGTGGAGATTTTGAAAAACACACATACTGTTGACTCTGACCTATTGAGACTGGAATTCTTAGGGCTAGGAACAGCCCACTAGATGAATCTTAAATGCATCCAGATTTAAGACTCTCTGGTCTCTGAAATTTAGCCCTTATTTTACCCTCTCCTTAAGGAGAAGGTCCAGTTACCTAAATATTCTAGCTGGGTGGAACTTTTGACTTGGTCCTAGATGGTCTTTATTTTTGGGACCAAAGGAATGTTCTAAGTAGGTAAATTCTGTTTGTGAATTGTCCAAAAAGATGGAGCTCTGGCCGAAGTGTTCCAAGTGGGAAGAGTTTGTGTTGAAAACACTTCGAGTGGGTAGGGTTCCCAGGGGTTGAGGCCAGAAGGGATCTTAGGCTTCTTAAAGCACAAACCAGGATTCCTTGACTTCCATCCTTCCTCGCCAGATCATTGCCTACCAGCCCTATGGGAAGTCTGTGGATTGGTGGTCCTTTGGGGTTCTGCTGTATGAGATGCTGGCAGGACAGGTAAGGGAAGCTGGGAGAGGCTGGCCTGGCTAAAGGCAACACGGTGTGGGATGGCATCTGTTACATGGCCTCTCAAAGGAGCTGGTTAGGAAGGGATGTCTGCCATCTAAGGAGGGGTGCTAAGCAGTTGGGAATGTCCTGCCTGGATAGTGCTGTCCTTGGTTCTGAAGCATTATTTTCCCACAGGCCAGGGTTCTTTTTCTTTCTTTTTTTTAGGCCAGAGGTTCTTAAAACTTTTTTGGTGCCAAGCACCCCTTCTCAGAACAATGTGTTTAAATGCCTGAAATAAAATAATAGGATTACAAAGGAAATCAATCGTATTTAAATGGCTATCAAAACTTTAAAATTTTAATTTAACTTAGTTCAGCCAACTAAATTAATTTAAAGGTATACAATTAGGTAAATATTGAACACTGGGATGTGGACATATATGTGATTTCCTATTAATGAATTAAATGGTAATGTCTCACAATGGTGGGAAATAAACAGGAAGGTCTACCAGGAATCTTGAAGTTGAGATGACTAACATTTTGAGCTACCTGCAAATCTAATGTGCTAAGAAAATATCTGTGGTTTCTGTTGGTGATGAAGTCACAAGTACTACTGTTGTGGTTTTTGCCTACATTTATAAGGGAATGCTAAATTTCAGTTAGAGATCTTTAAAAATAAAGATGTACTTTTTCCCCTGTTCAAGCTCATGGACCCTCTCAATTGTATGAACAGACTTCCTAGACCCCACATTAAGAATCCTTGCCTTGGGAGGCCCCTGAGTGGCTCAGTCAGTTAAACATCTGACTCTTGATTTCGGCTCAAGTCATGATCTCAGGGTCCTGAGATCAAGCCCTGTGTTGGGCTTCTCGCTGGGCGTGGAGCCTGCTTGGGATTCTTTCTCTCTCTGCTCCTCACTCATCCCCTCCCCTGCTCCTGCATGCTCTCAAAAAAAAGAAAGAAAGAAAAAGGAAAAAGAAAAGAAAAAAAAGAAGAAAAGGAAAGAAAGAAAAGAATTCTTGCCTTGGTATTGCTTTTCCTAATCCCAGAAGACTGGAAGCCACTCATCCAACCAAGAGAATGCTTTTACAGTTTTTCCTGCATTTTTTGGGTCTCTCTTCTATTTAAGTGACATATTGTCTAATTAATGCCCTGCTGATTTGCATAGCAGAGAAAGACAGAACAGCAAGGAGGTGCAGAGAGCTGGTGCATCTGAGATAGGAAAGCAGAGAGTCTGAGACGGAGAGAGAGAAAGCTTTGGCGGCTTGGTCCAATTTTTCCCTAGGATGTTGGAGGGGGGGTGTTTGTGTTCTTGGTGGATAATGAGGGTGTGGAAGGTGGGGGGAGGCAGTTTGTCAAGTCTCTGACTCTATCCCTCTATTTCCTCAGCCCCCTTTTGATGGGGAGGATGAGGAAGAGCTGTTTCAGGCCATCATGGAACAAACTGTCACTTACCCCAAGTCGCTTTCCCGGGAAGCTGTGGCGATCTGCAAGGGGGTGAGAGCCCCCTGACCCCCAGAGTCTCCAGACAACCCCTGTGCCCTACGACCACCATCCTGGGCTTCCCATGCAGTGGTTCTGTGCACATTAGAAAAAGGCTCCCACCCCTCAAGTTACTTCCCTTCCATCTGCTGGAAAAGTTTGTATAATACAGAGATGTCATTAGAACACTAATCGACTGCCCTGCTGTCCCCTCCAGTCCAAGGATGGCCTCTGTCTCCTTCCCCTCCGCTGCACCCACTCCCCAGCTCACTGTGTGGAGTGCTGGAAGGCCAGGGTCTGCCTCTCCAGAACCGGGTGGGTCAGGTGAACCTAACTCCTGCCACTTCTCTTCCTGTGGGATCTTGGGCAAGCCACCAAAACTCCGGGAGCCTGCCTCCTCTACTGGGGTCATGGAGTTAGTGCAAGAGAAAGAGTCTAGCCCGTGGCAGCTTTTCAACAAGCATTAGCACCCTCTGCTTCTGGCTCCTGTCTCCATTCTCTCTGACTGTCGCTCTCTGGCTTCTGTCTCCCACCTCTGCCTCCATCTACATTCGATGGGGCTTCCTGTGTCTCCACCTTTTCTCTGTGTCCCTGGGGATGCACCTTTTGCATCTTTGTCCCCCTCTATCTGGGTGTCTATTCCCCTCTTACCCCCAACTCCCATACACACATATTCTGGGTCTCTGTCCTCTTTCTGGAACTCTCCTTCTCTCTGAGTCTCTGCCTTCATATTGTATCTTTACCCCTCTCTCTGGGGGTTTGTCTCCTGAATCTCCATCCTCTCTTTCTGCATCTCTGCTTCCCCCCAACATCTGCTCTATCTCCCACCTTCTCTGGGTCTCTGCCCTTCCCCTGGGTCTCTATCTCCCCCTCTCTCGGGATCTCTGTTCCTTCTTTGCTCTGGGTCTCCAACCGCTTTCTCTCTCTCCCTCACTTCATCCTTCCCTTTTCCTCTCCTCTCTCTCTTTCTCTCCTCCTTCTCCTCCATCCCTTTTGGGGATTCTTCGCTTGCCCCTTCCTCTTTCTGGGTTTCTTGCCCCTCATACCCTGATGCCCTGATTTCTCTCTCTCTCTCTGTCTGTCCTCGGGTCTCTGGGTTTGGAGTTCATCTATCTCATTCTCATTTATTCTCCCCCATTCCTCTTTCTCTCCACCTCCCCCACCCCTGTTCCCCCTTGCTATTCTCCTCTCTCTGGGTCTCTATGCTGTGTCTCTGTTCCTCTGTTTTTGTCTTTCTCTCTTGCTCGTTCTCTGTGCCTCCCTGTCCGGGACTCTGTCTGTCTGTGTGTCTCTGTGTTTTCCACAGTTCCTAACTAAGCATCCAGCGAAGCGCCTGGGCTCAGGGCCAGACGGGGAGCCCGCCATCCGTGCTCATGGCTTTTTCCGCTGGATGGACTGGGAGCGCTTGGAGCGACTGGAGATCGCCCCTCCGTTCAGACCCCGTCCGGTCAGCCACCTTTCGGGAACAAACCTTGGTCCCTCGGGGTGGGGGTACCCAGGAGCTCCAGTTCCTATATGTGGAGGTGGGGTGGGGCTCCCTCTGTGGAGACGCCCTAACGGGAGATGCAGAGGACATGAAGGATGTGCAGACATTCCAAAGGAGCCAGGAGATGCACAGAGGGGACACAGAGCGACCCCCAAGGAGCCAAGAGAATTTCATCTTTCCTTCCCCTGTGCTTCCCACAGTGTGGACGCAGCGGCGAGAACTTCGACAAATTCTTCACGCGGGCGGCGCCGGCACTGACCCCGCCAGACCGCCTAGTTTTGGCCAGCATCGACCAGGCCGATTTCCAGGGCTTCACCTACGTGAACCCGGATTTCGTGCACCCGGACGCCCGCAGCCCCATCAGCCCACCGCCTGTGCCAGTCATGTAATCTGTCCTGCCGCCACTAGGTGTCCCCATCGCTCCCTCCCCGCTCCAGCCTTAGCCCCCTCTTCACCCCCTCTCCAATTCTGTTCTTGCTCCCCAGCATTCTAGCCTCTGCCCTGTGGGTGCTAGATGCCCCCCCAGCGTTCCTGGCATTCTAAACTCCATACAGTCTCTAGAGCCTTATCGCGTTCTAGATTCTGCTGTGCTGAGCCCTGGATTCTCCCTCACCTCAGTGTTCTGGACTCTGCTCTACCGGGTTCCAGAACCACTACCACTATCCCAATTCCATGGGGTTCTAGACTCCATTTTGGTAGACTCTGTGCCTCTCCTTTTTTTTTTTTTTTTTTTCCTTTCTGGGAAATAGTCTCATGGGGTGGGCCGTTCCAGACTTGGATTCCAGAACAAACCCCCACCTCCGACCCCCCCATCTCCACTCCATTCTGGAGTAAGTGGGAGGCTGTGCCCCCATGCTCCAGCACTCCTCTTCTACACTCTAGGGATTCCTGGGATGTATGAAGGATTCTTACCCCAGCTGTTCTCAATCAGCTTTTGTTCTAGACGCCCCCACCCTAAACCCATCACTGCTCGCCTGCCAGGTGCATGGCTCCAGTCCTGCTCGGAACCCCTCCTCCCTCCTGTCCCCCCCCCCCCCCCCCCCCGCCCCCCCCCCCCCCCGCCCCGTACCCCGTGCCTGCCACTCTCCGAGACTCTCTCCTCCTCCCCGCGCCCACTCTTCTCTTTGGCTCTCCCACCCGGCCACAGCTACTGGAGAATAAATTTGGGATGCTGATGCTGAAGTGTTTGGATGTTTTCTTCTAAGCTTGCAGAATGAAGGGGGTGTGGAGGTGGGACAGTGACTGTACACGGAAACACACACCCAGAGGCTGGGGGCAGGGCGACAGAGAGGGGGGGAAGCACAGAGACCCACAAAGTGGGGAGAAGGTACCCACAGCGCCAGAGGGAAAGAGCAGAGCCGGGCGTGGGGGGAGGCACGAGCGCCGCGGAGAGGAGCGAAGTGGGCACGTGCACAAGGACGTAGAGATGGACACGCAGACCGCTGGGAGTGTCAGGCAGAGACCCCCCGGCGCAGAGACCCAGCACCTACTCACCCAGAGCCATACAGAAGCTCACAGACCCACACTGAGACCCAGAGACTGGGGCGGGGCTGGGGGCAGTCCTGAGAGGGGAGATGAAAGGCAAACCTATGGAGAGACCTGGAGAAGTGATCCCTGGGAGACCCCACGACAGAGAAACCAAACAAGCAGAGCCCGTGAGCTTAAGAGTTAGCCAGAGAGGCAGAAGACAGGCCGACGCGCGGTCCGGGCCTCTTTGCCTTGACCCACTTGCGGGGGAGGGGGGCGGGGGGTGGAAAAAACAGTCCCAACAGACTACAGTTCCCAGCAGACACCGCGGTGGACCCTCCCCCCCAAGTGCGGCCCCTCACCGCCAGGGCTGATGGAAAATGTAGTCCCGGACCCGGGCAGGCCAGTTGAATGGTGTGCCTATGTCTGTGTTTGGAGGGGACTGAGCCCCAAAGCTTCGCAGGCTCCCTCGGGGAGCCCCGGTGTCTCTTCGTCTCTGCAGGCTCTTGGGTTTCCGGGACTCGGTCCAGTTGGATGCTGGGGCTCCCCTTGGCTCCCTCAGCACCGGGGCCGTACCCCCATGCTCTGCCCGCGGCCCCCAGCCCCAGCTCCGACCCTCGGCGGGCGGCCTGCCCCTTTAAGAGTGGCCCCGCTGACATCACGGCGGGTGGGGGGGGGGCTGGCCCGGCTCCCGGCTCCGCGGCGGCTGCAGGACCCGGCTCCGCTCTGCGCCCGCCTGCTGCTTTGGGGACCCCGGCCCGGGACGCCCCCTCCCGCCTCCTCCAGCTGCCCAGACCCCAGGCTCCGCCCCAGGCCTGGCCAGAGCCCCAGTCCTTATCAGGGGAGCCCCAGGATCGCCCCTGCTCTCTCTCCTTCTCAGGGTCTCTCTCTCCTTCTGTCTCTCTCTCTGTCTCTTTCCCTAGCTCAAGGTGTCTGGGTCTCAGCCTCTCTCAGCCCAGGGCCTGTGAGCGTTTCCCTGTCTCTCTGTCTCTCTGACCTGTCCACTTCCAGAGCCCCAGAATCTCTGAGCCCGAGGGCAGCGGGGGTCTTAGACCTGATCTCTGCCTCTTCTTTTCTCCCTCTCTCTCTTTTAGGCCACCTCTGTGTTTCCCCCAGTCTCCAGACCTGCGAGTCTCAGAATTTCTCAGCCTCGAGGTCTCGGTGGGACTCTAGATCCTCGGCTCTGCCTCTCTGCCTCTCTGTGTGCCCCTGCCCCTCTCGGGCTCTCTGCCTCTGTTTCTATTCTCCTTCCCTCCCTGCCTCCCCCATTCTCAAGGCCCATCTCCCTCTCTCCCTGCAGCCTCCTCCTCCCTCCCTCCCCGCCCCTCCCCTCCTCCGCAGTAGCCAATGAGCGGCCGCCGGTTCCAGCTCCCGGCGCCGTCCGCCGAGTGAGGCCGCGGGCGCGGGGGGTGGGGGGTGGGAGGCCGGGAGGGGGCCGGGACGCCGGGCTCCGGGGCGGGGGCGGGGGGCGCGGGCACCGGCGACCCCGGTGGCGGCGGCGGCGGCCGGGGGAAGCCGCGGGGCCGGTCATGCGGCTGCGGGGCCCGCGGCCCGGAGCGTGCGCCCAGCCCTGAGCGAGGTGAGCGCGAGGGGAGGGTCCTGGAAGGAGTGGGGGCTCCCCTTGAGGTGGCTGGGAGCCGGGGGTTGGGGCTGAGAGGGACCTGAGTGGCCCCGGGGTGTGGGATTCTGGCGGTCAGGACGCCCGAGTTCGGGAGGCAATGAGGGGTGGGGGGACATTGGGCCTAGGGGATCTGGGAGGACGGGGTCCTAGGGTCCTGGAGTGGGGCAACTATACTCTTAATGTCCGAGTCTTAGAGACCGTGAGCCCTGAGGAGGGTGCAGGCCAGGTCCTTGAGGGAGGCGGTCCTGGAGGAAGGGGGGAGGGCCCGGGCCCGGTAAGAGCAGGATGTGTCTGAGAAGGGGTCCCCAGAAACGGGGAATACGTTCCTGAAGAGACTGGAGGGAGACGGAGTTTGGACTTGGGGCTTGGAGAACGGGACCCCTGGGATCCGAATGCCTGAATCCAGGAGAGACTGCGATAGATAAAGAAGGAAAAGAAGGTGGCTCCAGGCCTGGGGGAGGGTCCCAAAGGAGGAAGGGCTGGAGGAAAATGAGGAGATCTGGGCGGGCCATTTGGAGTGAGGCGGAATCGGAGCAAAGGAGGGGGTTTCAAAGGGGAAGTGAGAAAGGTGTCAATGGGCAAGGTCCCAGCTGTCCTAGGAGTCCTAGGAGCCTTGGTGGGGGTGTGGGGGGAGCTGAGGTCAGCTACCTGGACTCAGGAAATCAGGGTGACTGGGTTTTTGATGCTTGTTTCTGAGCTGAGCGGGCTGGAACAGGAGCCGGCTGCTGGCGGTCAAGGCTTGGGACGGGGGATGGGAGGAAAAGCTGGTCAGAGCTCTGCCAGACTCGGATCCCTGACTCCTCCAGGAGGCTGGGGGTGGGGCCTGGTGGGATGGGGGCTCTGGATGCTGAGATGTGTGTGTGTGTGTGGGGGGGGGCTGATGAAAGTTGTCTGACTCCAAGATCGTTACTGGCATGGGGCAGAGTTTCAAAGCTCCGAGAATTCCTATTAGAGAAAAACGGGTCTTAAGTCTTGGCTGCATTGTTTGGGAGTGTTTAGGAGTCTTAACCTTCATAGTTAAAAAAGATGATGGGGATCGCTGGTATTTCGCTGATATTCAGGGATATAGATGTCTTTGGCTGAGGAAGGATGGGGATCCCAAGTTGAGTCCCCCAGATCATGGGATTGTGTAGTTTAGGGAAAAGTTAAGGGCGGGGGGGGGGGCAAGGGTGGTAGATAAGAGATTAGGAACTCCCTAGTTAGAATCTCTAGATCTCTGACTGGAATCTGGAAGGGCACAGCTATGAACTGGTGATCTCTTGTTTTGAGGGCCTGGTGTTACAGGGGTCAGAGTTCCAGACTAGATGTTGAAGAGGGTCTGTAATTGGGAGTCCTAGTGTGGAAGTTGGAGTCCAGAATCTCTGGTAGGGAATTTGGGGATCTTGTGATGGCCCATGAGGGGGATGGGGACCCTGGGCTTCCTGATTTGGAATTTTAGTGTTCAGAGCACTGATCCCTAGGTTCAAGGATGGTCTAGGATACTCTGGTTAGGGTGCTGAGTTGCAGGGGAAGGGGGTCCCAGATCATGGTTTTGACATTCTGGAGTCTCTAGCCAAAATCCAGGCTCCAGGTCTCGGGATCCCAGTGTTCTGGATCCAGCAGTCTGAGATGGAATCCCAGCATCCTAGGCTCAGGGGCCTGCCCGGATCCGGGATGGGGGGAATTAGGGTTCTGGAACCTGAGATCTGAGTCGTGAGCCGCGATCTCAGATTGGGGAACCAAATTGAGGTCATGGCACAGGATCAAAGTTAGAAGGTCATGGGTCATGGTCCTGGTGTTAGAATTGGGTATTAAAGGTCAAGATAAGAGTCCAAGGATTTAAACTTAGGTTTAGACCTCTGCTCGGGTCTTGATTAGTGGGTCCTTGGTTAGTAGGACCCTTAGTTAGGGTTCTGGTTAGTGACCTACTTGGGGGATTTCTGGTAATTATTTAGCAGGGTCCAAAAGAAAGGGGTCAGGGTACCAGGAGTCAGGATTGGGGGAGTATGCCTGGTTCTAGTGTTTTGTTTTGTTTTTTTAAAGATTTTATTTTTATTTTTTGACAGAGAGACACAGCGAGAGGGAACACAAGCAGGGGGAGAGGGAGAGAGAGAAGCAGGCTTCCCGCTGAGCAGGGAACCCGATGTGTGGCTTGATCCCAGGACACTGGGATCATGACCTGAGCCGAAGGCAGACGCTTAACGACTGAGCCACCCAGGCACCCCTGGTTCTAGTGTTGAAATGTCTGATCCATGTAATAGTTTCTGAGTCCAGGCTCAAGGTTAAGGATTCTGGTGAGGGCTGGTGTCTAGGATTAAGGTCTCTGGTTAGGGCATAAGGTTAGGGTTGGAGGGCCTGGTTCTGGCATTAAGAATATGGATGTTGAGTTTCTAGTCAGCGTTATGATATTTGGGACCCAGGTCCAGGCACACTTGGAGCTAAGGTTCAATCTCTGGATCTGGACTGAAGGTTATTGTTGGAAATCTTTTTTTTTAAACTTTTTTTTTTTTTAAAGATTTTATTTATTTATTTGACAGAGAGAGAGACAGTGAGAGAGGGAACACAAGCAGGGGGAGTGGGAGAGGGAGAAGCAGGCTTCCCGCTGAGCAGGGAGCCCGATGCGGGGGCTCAATTCCAGGACGCTGGGATCATGACCTAAGCCGAAGGCAGACGCTTAACGACTGAGCCACCCAGGCGCCCCTATTGTTGGAAATCTTATCCTGGGGTCAGGGATCTGGTGTGGTGGGTCTCTCATCAGGATCCAGAGCCAGAACACAAGTGTCAGGTTTGGGAAGTCCAGTCCTGGGGTTGCGGGTCAACAGTTGATGTCACTGGTTCAAATGCAGAAATGGGGTCATGGGTTAGGGCACAGAGGTCAGATTTGAGAAGTTTCAGTCTAAGAAATGGTGTCTCTGGCTTGGGATCGGTGTCCCAGGTGGGGGTGCCTGGGGTTGGGGACTCTAGCTAGTCCCCTCGGGGCTCTCCAAGGCAGCAGCTTCGCGTGTCTCAGGCCCCGCAGGGCGCCCCCCGCCGCTGAGGATGAGTCACTGCAGCAGCCGCGCCCTGACCCTGCTGAGCAGCGTGTTCGGGGCGTGTGGCCTGCTGCTCGTGGGCATCGCGGTCAGCACTGATTACTGGCTGTACATGGAGGAGGGAACGGTGCTGCCGCAGAACCAGACCACGGAGGTCAAGATGGCACTGCACGCCGGCCTCTGGCGAGTCTGCTTCTTCGCAGGTACAGACCCCACGTGCCCTCCATTCGACTGTCTCTGCCTTGCCTGGGACCCGAGGGTCCTTATCCACAGTTCCATCCCTGGGGTTCCAGAAGTCCAGAAACGGATCCTGTTTCTTTCCTGGAGAGACAAATTTCTACCTGGAGACCCGATTTCTAGCCCTGTATTTCCTGGATCTAAGAGCCCCCCATGCCAAGTCCCTAATCCCTGGAGGGTCCACTCTTAGAAGCAAGAGTCTAGCATCAGAGCTTGTCTCCTGCACAGTTCCAGTGTTGAATGGGCAGAATAAAAAATCCACCCCCCCGCCCAGAGACCACAGAGACCTTCCTCCTTGGAATCCCCCCCCAATCCTCTTTAGGGATTAAGGAGTCCTCGCCCACGGCCCCCACCCCCACCCCTTTGGGACCCAGGGTTCCAGCCCTGTCGTGCATCCATGGGTCTCCAGGGAAGCTTGGAAGAGGAACTCCCAGACCTCCTGTGCATCCCCTTCTTGACCCGCTAAGAATAATATAGACAGTAACCCCTGGATTCAGCCTCACATACCCATCCCGGGGTCTCCCCACTGTGCCACCTGCCCCTCACTGCCTCTCCAGAGCTCAGGAGCCCCTCATCCAGCTTTGCCTTCGTATCTTACCCCCAGGCAGGGAGAAGGGTCGCTGTGTGGCCTCGGAGTATTTCCTTGAACCGGAGATCAACTTGGTGACGGAGAACACGGAGAATATTCTGAGTGAGGGGGAAGCAGGGGGCCTAGACAAAGGGGGGGGCGAGTCCTGGGAGAAAGGGCAGCACCAGGAAAGGGGTGGGGTGGAGGAGAAGGAGTGGGGGCTTGAAAGAAGGCAGTGGTTGGGTGAAGAGGAGGAGCCAGGTTGATGGGGCGGGGCCTGGGCAGTGGGTGGAGTCCACGTTAACAGGGTGGGGTCAAACTCAAGGGGTGTGGCCTGGGTGAAGGGCTGCGGTCAGCAATGGAAGTATCAGGAAGGGGCGGAGCTACATAAAGGGGCGGGGCCGGTGCAGGAGGAGAGGCCAGGGGAATGGGGAGATGTCACCCCTCGCAGAGTCCCCCTCACCCCTTGTCTCTCCCTTTACCTTTCCCTCAGAGACGGTGCGCACGGCCACCCCGTTCCCCATGGTCAGTCTCTTCCTAGTGTTCACGGCCTTCGTCATCAGTAACATCGGCCACATCCGCCCACAGAGGACCATTCTGGCCTTCGTTTCTGGCATCTTCTTCATCCTATCGGGTGAGCCCAACGAAAAGACTTAGGGCCTGGGGACTATTTTCGGTTCCAGGAATCTGCGGTCCCTCCTCCACTAAGAAAGCCGCTTCCTTGCTGTGTGATCCTGGAGGGGTTGCCCAACCTCTCTGAGCCCCACTTTCCTTCTCTGTGAAATGGAGATAGCAAGCACCCATTTCACAGCTTGTCGGGAGGACCCAATCATAGCGAGTGTTTATTAGGTGCTGATTAGGTGCTGGGCTCTGTTCTGATACTTCCCACAACCCTGTGAGGGAAATGCTATTAATAGTCCCATTGTACGGATACAGAAACAGATGCTCAGGGAACTGAAGTCATTGCTCAGGTCCGCACAACCAGGGAGACACAGAGCTGGGACTCAGACACTTGCCGTTCACCTCCAGAGGCTGAGTTTTTTCACCGCTCCTGATATTTTAGCAGTTCACATATTTCAGGGCTTTTTATTTCCTGTGCAACATTTTATTTGAAAAATTTTCAAACAGAAAAGTGGAAAGAATTTTGGAGTGAGCATCCATGTGCCCACCACTTAGAGTCAGCCATTACCCTATTACTAGCCTGGCTTTGTCCTGTATCTGTCCATCTGTCTGTATTCCTGCCCATCCATCAGTCCACCTTATTATTATCTCCTTACGCAGCTCAGTGGGAGTTGTAGGTGTCCATACACTTCACCCCGAATATGTCACCTTGCATGTCATTAGCTACATTGCAGTATTTGTCTTTGTTTTTTATTTTTTTCTTTTGAGATACGAGGCTCTTGTGCATGAGCGATCTCACACCCTTCCCATAACATCTCTGCCGCAGAGTTATTATTAGCACTCACTTGATAAAATGGGGGCACCGAGGCCCACAGTTGTGCAGGGAGTTGCCCAAGACACCAGCCTGAACTGGAGCCGGGGGACCAAGTGTCCTGAGCTCCAGAGCAGAGTTCTTTCTCAGGTGTCACCCCCCTCCAATGTCAGCACTGTCTGGTCCAATTCAGTCCCTCTCGGCTCAGATCAGGCCAGGACAACCCGGCCCTAACACATTTAACTCATCCATCTGGTCCAGCTCACCCCAGTCCATTCTGACTCCATTCAAATTAATTCAGCATCATTTCATTAAACTCCGTTCGGGTCCTTTTCATTCAGTTGATATTTTATGAACAAACCCCATTTATGGCTCATTTCCATTCTGTCCCCTGGGGCCTGCACCCAGATCCCTCTTTAGAGTTGGCTCCGCAAAGAGTTAAAGATGGATCTTTGACTATCCCCAGTCTCGTCCCTGCTCCTCACCCAGCTAAACGTCCCCCGTGCCTCCAACCTAACCTGATGAGACCTTTTCCAGAGAAACCAGGGTGCAGCCTCCCTGTTAACTTGAATCGTGGCATGTGGAGCTGGACACAGAGCTGAAATAAGACCCGTACAATATCACCACCCCGGAGTGTCAGAGCAGAAAGGTCTTATCATTTTTCTTTCTTTTTTAAAAATTTTATTTATTTATTTGACAGAGAGAGAGTGAGAGCACAAGCCAGGAGACAGAGGGAGAGGGAGAAGAAGGCTCCTCGCTGAGCAGGGAGCCCGACATGGGGCTCGATCACAGGACTCTGGGATCATGACCTGAGCTGAAGGCAGCCGCTTAACCAACTGAGCGACTCAGGCACACCCCGGTCTTATCATTTTTCATATGGAAAAATAGTGGCCTAGAGAGAGAGAAAGTGGGACAAGGGTAGGAAGCATGGAGACTCTAATTCAATCCACCCAAAACACTAGAAGGAAGATCCCATTTTTGCTGTTCACAGAAGGGGCAACATAGCTCAGTGGTAGAGGGCGGTTGGCCCAGAGGGTGTTCTCATCCCAAAACCCACACTCACGCTCCTGCGATGTCCCAGGACCTGATTTCCCAGGGTCAGGCTGAGGATCAATGGTGCTGTCAGGGCTGGAGGTCAGGCCTCTGATGTAACAGAGAAATTTGGGGGGACTGAACCCCGCTTCCTGAAGCCCTTCCTCGAGTTCATGTCATAGACTATGGCCTGTGTGCCCCACTTCAAGGAGTCTGTCATGTGCTTTCAAGGTTGTGGGGTGAGGTGACTGACAGTTCATGCTGCTGTGAACCTAGAAAGACTGGGTGCGAATTCTTCGCCTGGGCTCTCCATGGTCCTGAAACCCTATTGTTCTAAGGCCAGGTTGTTTCTATCCAGCCTGGAATGTAGGGGATTCTTGCCTACTGCACAATCCTGAAACAGAGGTGGGGTGAAGGGGGAGAGGGAGTGGGAGTTGGATGACAGAGAAAGGAAGGGGGAAAGGAGTTGTCGAGAGGACAAATCCTGGTCAAGTGTTGGCAAACCTGTGTAGGGCCGAATAGTAAATGTTTCAGGCTTTGTGAGCCATAGGATTGTAATACCAAAGGAAGCAGAGGTGAGGCGATGGGCATGGCTGTGTGCCAGTGATCCTACCTATGGGCCCTGAAATCTGAATTCATGTAATTTTCATGAGCCATGAAATATTCTTCTTTCATTTTGTCCCCCACCCCAACCCCCTACACCTTTTACAGATGTAAAAACCATGCTTAGCTCGAAAACCATGCAAAACCAGGTGCTGGGACACTTGGTAGGTTGCTGACCCCTGATCTCCATCATAGATGTGAAGGGCCGACCCAGTGCCTGGTAAACACGTACATATGTACATCCATAGTAGTGGTGGTAGCAGCAACCAAAACAATCAAGAGACATGGCTGGGGGAAGTTCTAAGTGCTTTACGTAAATTAAGGTATTTCTTTTTCTTGACCTACTAAGGCAGATGTCATTGTTATTGTCATTCTCTAGCTGAGGAAACGGAAGCGCCTAGAGGTTAAGTTGCTCCATAGCGGAAGCAGGATGCCCACCAGGCCTTCACCATGACATTATATTGCCCCACGACAATTAAAAATCACCAAAAAATGGGGCTCCTGGTTGGCTCAATCAGTAGAGCATGCAACTCTTGATCTTGGGGTCATGAGTTTGAGCCCCACATTGGGCGTAGAGATTGCTTAAAAAAGTAGGATAAATAAAAAATAAAAAGTTTTTAAAAATCATAAAGATGGGGGCACTGGGTGGCTCAGTCGGTTGAGCATCCAACTCTTGATCTCAGCTCAGGTCTTGATCTCAGGGTCGTGAGTTCAAGCCCCGCATTGGGCTCCATGCTGGGCATGGGGCCTACTTAAAAAAAAATCATAAAAATGAAGGAGATTTAAAAGGAGAGGGAAAGATGACAGTACCAGTATCTTAGATCTGGGAACAGGATAATCTAGTCCAACTAGTTCATGTTCCCAAGACTTAGAGAGAGAGAGAGGAGTTGCCTAAGGGCTGGTGAATAGTGGCTTTGGCATTCAATTCTGGAGAAAGCAGTGGGAGGGTTGGGGCAGAGGAGGGACAGGGTCACCTGGGTGTTAAGCATCCTTCAGGGATGGACTAGCAGGAAAGAAACAGGAAATGGGCAAACCAAGGAGGAAGCTTATGCAGTGCTCTGGGCAAGAGCAGCTGGGGCTTGAGCTGGGGCTGGGGTTGGAAAGATAAAGGCAAGTGCATGGCTTTGACAGAGAAGGATATTGACAGAAGAATCAATGGAACCAGATGACTGGCTGGATATGGTTGGTGAGAGAAGCAGGGAGGAAGCTGGAATGACATTGACTTTCTTTTTCCAGGTCATAAGAAGCATGCTTCTCATGCAAAGCCCATACTAACCCCTGACCCTCAACATGTTCTATGCATCTGCTCCTTCATTTGCTCATCAAGCATTTACACAGACACCCTATATTGCCAGGCCCAGCACTGAGCACTGAAGATGTGGCTGAATCCTAGGTGAGAGCTCACATTCAGTCAAATACAAAACAGCCCCAATTACCCATCAATCAAAACTGCACACCTGCTTCAATCCCTTCCATGCTCAATGGATTCACATTGCACGTAGAGTACATCCAAACTCTCCATGCTAGCTTACAAGGTTTTCCAGGATTTAGCTAATGCTCAGATCTCTGACCTCATTTCCTAACCCACTAACACTCTCTCCATTGCTTACAACCTCAGCCACACTGGCCTCTCCTATTCCTTAAAAATGCTCATCTCAGCCCCACATGAGGACTTTACATTCATTAACCCTCTGTGCTTGGAAGTCTCTTCCTCCTGATACTCAAAGAGCTCGAACTTTCTCTCTTCCGACTTTCTTTCTCTGACAACAGTATGTAATGTTGCCATGCCCCCCCATACCGTCACTTTGCATGCTTTATATTTGATTCATAGCTATTGTCATCTTACACGTTTTCCGTCTCCCACTAGAATGTAAACTCCTAAATACATGGACCTTTACAAGCATGCTCCCATTTGTGTCCACAGAGCCTAGATGAGTTGCTGGTACAAAGTACACATTGAAGTATTTGTATAAGAGAGAAATGATAAGGACAATTTAGGGCATTTTGGGAAAGGGGAGGATGCATTAACTTGGCACAGTAGAGTGGTGGGGAGGGGGGAAATGACCTGGGAGGGCTTCCAAGAGGAGGTGACATCTGAGTAGATGAAGCTGAAAGGGTGAGGGAGAATTTTTCAAGTGAAGAAAGAATAGTGCCTTGTATGGAGGTGGAAGTCACAACATGTGTTAATGCCCTAGAAAGCATAAAGACCAGTAGACTCGTGTGCAGCTCTCCATGGTCCTGAAACCCTATTGTTCTAAGGCTGGGTTGTTTCTACTCAGCCTAGAATGTAGGTGATTCTTGCCTACTGCACAATCCTGAAACAGAGGTGGGGTGAGGGGGAAGAGGGAGTGGGAGTTGGATTACAGAGAAAGGAAGGGGGAAAGGAGGGAGAAAAAGAGGAAAGGAGAAAAAGGGCGAAAGATGATTATTTTTGGAGAACCAGAGTCATTATAAAATGTCCAGGCAGTAGAAAGAATGGCAAGAAAACTTACCTTTTGCAATTGTTTTCACGTGATTTTCAATTACTGAACACACACACACACACACAAAAGCAAAAAAGAACAGCAAAAGATTCTTTCTCTTTGGAAATATTTATTTCCTTATCAACACTTGCTCCTGACTCACCTTACAGAGAATGTTTGTTACTTAGAACTATAATGTGAAACATGGAACTTAAGGTGTGTTTGGGTGGTTAGCAGGAATCAGATCACAGAGTCTGGAATGTCAGACTGAAGAATGAAAACCTTCTCCTCTGGACAGTAGGGAGCCAAGAAAGAAATATATATATATATTTTAAGATTTTATTTATTTATTTGACAGAGAGAGAGACAGCAAGAGAGGGAACACAAGCAGGGAGAGTGGGAGAGGGAGAAGCAGACTCCCCGCCGAGCAGGGAACCTGATATAGGGCTCGATCCCAGAACCCTGGGATCATGACCTGAGCCGAAGGCAGACGCTGAACTGACTGAGCCACCCAGGCACCCCCAAAGGAAGAATTTTGATGAGAGAAGGATAGACTTTATATGGGTTTTAGAAAGAACCAGGATCTAAAGCAGGGGGACAAGGATTTAGGGGTAACGGTAAAAGCATAGACAATAAGCCTTAACTGGGTCAGAGGACTTGTGGTTGCAAGAAGGGGTTTTGATTTATGAGAGATGCAGGAAGTAAAATGGACTTGACCTGATGACTGAGCATCTTTGCTGGATGAAAGAGAGAGAGTAAAATCAAGAGGATTCCCCTGCATTGGACTAGGGTACCTGAGTGAGTGTGGATTGTGGGATTCCTCTGCTATCTCTTTTCTTTAAACTTGCTCATCTTTCTAGACCTATCTCAGATGCTTTTCCACCATGTGACACTTTGTGGGCCCTCTCTTCTTGAATATCAAAATTATGGAATACTAGAAATTGGGGTAACGGTAAAAGCATAGACAATAAGCCTTAACTGGGTCAGAGGACTTGTGGTTGCAAGAAGGGGTTTTGACTATGGAAGTTCAGAGCAAGGGAAGGTTGATTCTTAGAGGAAATGGAGGAATGGTGGGATTTATTGTGGGTTCAAAAAGGGGAAGCAACTAACGAGCTTTTCTAGAAGCTCCAGTTGCTTGCCAAGTACACTTACCCATTCAACTGGTGTTTATTATGTGCTGGATCTTGTGCTAGGTGGTAGGGGTGCAAGAGGGAACAGGTAAGTTAGTTCCAAGTATCCTGGTGGGGAGAGTGATGGGGGGGCATTATTTTATCTCAATCACTCCAATTTTTTCATGAAAACTTTAAAATTGATAGAATAGTGTAACGAGCACTGGAATACCTTCCTCCACCTAAATCCTGCATTTTGCTGATGTTTTTGCCATATTCTCTCTCCCTCTCTCTTTCTCTCTCTCTCTCCACACATACTTTTTTGGGTCTTTACCATTTCAAAATAAGTCACAGGCATCATGATATTTCATCTGCAAACACTGTAGTATGCATCTCTGAAGAGGAAGGACATTCTTCTCCTACCAAGAAATTTTACAGTAATTCCATAGCATAATTTATTCCATTTGTAGACTGTCCCATTGTTTCAAGAATGCCTTTTATAGCTCCCCCCCCCAAAAAAACTGGGATTCAGTCTTGGTTCACACACAGCATTTAGTTCATGTCTCTTTTACTCCAGACTAGTTCCCCCACTATTTTTTTTTTTTACAACACTGACTTCTAAAATGAATTTCATTACAAAAATATAGAAGGAATAGTATAAATAAATGAAATCCCATGTATCCTTCCCTCAGTTTCAGTAGTTATCAACATATGGCGAATCTTTTTTTAGTCGCACTGCCGTATCTCCCTTCTGCACTTCAGTACATTATTTTAAGGCAGACTCAGCCATTAAATCATTTTATGCACAAATATTTCAGTATATCCCTGAGAAATAAGTACTTTGTTATTTAACATAGCCATGGCGCCCAAACAATTAAGAATAGCTACTTAGTATCATTTAATATCTAGTTAGTGTTCAACTTCCCCGCTTGTCTCATAAATAAATGCTTTTTTACAGTTAGTTTGTTGCAAATCAGGATTCAAATTCCACTTGTGCATTTAGCTAATAGATCTCGGAAGCCTCTTTTAATCTATAATAGTCTCTCTCCTATTTCTTCCTTACCATTTATTTGTTGAAGAAATCTGGTCATTTGTCTTGTAGAATGCCCACACCCCTGAGTTTTCTCACTGTGTTCTCTCTCCTGTTGTGGTTTAATGTGCTCATTCATCCCTGTGTTTTCCTATAAAACTGTTGTTTATCTGATCCAGACTTGTGGGGGTTTTTTGTTGTTTTTTTTTTTTTGGTTTTGTGTTTTTTGTGTTTTTTTTTTTTGGCAAAAAATATTTCATAGATAGGGGGTGCTGTTTACATCCTACCGCATTGCATCCAGAGACATAAGATCTCCCCGTTGGCTCTCTTCTTGAGATGTTAAGGATGATCACTGGTTCGGGTATTACCAGCTTGGCCCATATCACTGTCCTTTTGAAGACTGGAGGCCAGGGTATCGTGTAGAATGCCCCACATCCTAGGTTAGTTTGACTGTTTTCCCATGCCATCATTTGATGATTTGCTCCTATTTCCTCATGTTCTCTGTAACCCGGAAGTTCTGTCTAGACTAGAGGTTTTATTAGATTCGGGTTAAACAGGTTTGGCAAGCAGATGCAAAGCTGGTGCCTGTTCTTTATATCCCAGCCCTTCAGTGGCAAATACTGTCCGGTTGTTGGTTGTTCGCACCGGGAAGGGAACAAACTTTGAACCCTTGATAAAGGCGGTGATCATCAGGGCTGTTCATTGAAATTGTACATTTTCCTCTTTCCAATTAATAAGTAATTTGCAGGGTAATACTTTGGTAACTTGGGGAGGTAAAACCTTCCCCTATTTTATTGAAATTTGGGGAAAAAAAATTTAAACCTACAGAAAAGTTGCAAAAATAACACAGTGAACTCTCACATACCCTTCATCTGGACCAAATTTTAACATTTTGCCACATTCGCTTTCTCTGTGTGTGTGTGTGTGTGTGTGTATTGTATCTAGATGTTTATAAATATAAATATATGAACCACTTGAACATAAGTTGCAAACACCTCACCCCTAAATATTTCAGCAAGTATCACCTAAAAACAAGTACTAAACACAGTACAATAATCAAATTCAGGAAGTTTAACATTTATACAGTATTATAGCTAAAGCACAGTCCATATTCATATTTCACCGATTGTCCCAGGACTGTCTTTTATCGTCATTTTCCCCCCATTCAGTATCCAATCTAGGATCACGCTTCGTATGTCTTTGTCCTGTCTCCTTTGTTGCCTTTTATCTTTTATATAGTACCTGTGCCTTTTTAAAAAAGAAATATCTTTCATGTTGACTTTTTTTGAAGAGAGCAGCCAGACATCTAGTAGAATGCCCACGGTTTTCTTAGGAGTGGATTCAGGTTACACATTTTCAGCAGGAACCCTACGTAAATGGAGTAGTGGCAGGCTCGCATCAGGAGGTAATGGTGTCCGTCTGCCCCGTTATTGGTGATGTTAGTTTTAGTCACTTGCTTGAGATAGTGTGTTGGGTTCCTTTATGATAAAGGAAGTTTTTAAAAATCCTCTTTATGAATTAATAGATATTCCAGGGGGAGATTCTGTCGTGCAGTGATTTAATGGCCACTGATGAAGCTGGCTGAAATCCTAATATTACTCGTAGGGTTGCAAAATGGGGTTTTCTAAATCTGCTGTTCCATCTACAGGTATACTACCGAAAAGAAGAATTTTCTCTTTTCTTTTATTATTTGTTTATTTTTTAAAAAATATATCAGTATGGGTTCACACTTTTTAAAATTCAGCATGTTATATGCCATTTCTTTTTTTTTTTTTTAAGATTATATTTATTTATTTGTCGGTGGCGGGTGGGGGGGAGAGTGGCAGAGGGAGAGAGAGAAGCAGCTCCCTGCTGAGCAAGGAGCCCGATGCGGGACTCGATCCCAGGACCCTGGGAACATGACCTGAGCTGAAGGCAGACATTTAACAACCACCCAGGTGCCCTATTGATTTATTTTAGAGAGAGTGTGGTGCACATGTGAGCATCCCCACTGGGTGGGACAGGCAGAGGGAGAGGGAGAGAAGCAGACTCCCCACTGAGCATGGAGCCCACCCTGGGGGGTTCAATCCCATGACCCTGAGATGATGACCTGAGCTGAAATCAAGAGTCAGCCACCTACCTGACTGAGCCACCCAGGTGCCCCAATATATGCCATTACTTCTATTATTCATTTTGATGTTCAAATTGTCCCTAGTTGGACTATCAGGGACCCCCTTCAAACTAGTCCCTGCATCCTCTTCTGACGTGTCCCTCTCATTTTTTGAGTTTTTCCTTCCTTTGTGGCACAAGCGCACTTTTACTGCCTCTCCCCCAGACTTCAAATGAGCTATTTCTTCTGGAAGCCCTAGCTTCTTATTTAGTGGGGGATGATATTAGAGACCAAAAGTTCGGTGCTAGGTGGGCTCATTGCTACACTGTCTCTAGGATGTTTCAGGACACAAATTGGGGAATTATGTGCTTGTAAAACAGGAGGTTTTTTACTAACATCTGGGGTCTTCTTCATCTTACCCCATTCTGATCTGTGTCTTCCTTTTTTCGGCACCAGAATCCAGCTCCCTAAATATCAGTATATTTGCAGATTTGCTCAGCCCTACACTGCTTAAGACCTGCTACCTCTAAACCATTTCCCCAGAAATGTACTAAGGTTCAAGATTTCTTTGCAGATCTTTTGTCTTTAGAGTGAAATATATAATCAAAGTACTGTATTTGAAAGTTACTTAGAATACTACTTTTACCCCCTCCTGTGGTTGTATCGTTCATTTGATATAAAGTTAGCTTCATTTATTTTTGTTTGTATTCAACTTTAGGTTTTTTCCCCCATCCTTGTTGATTTTAGCTTTCAAATATATAAAATATTAACATTCTTCCAAGGGTCCAAATCACGCAAAAATACGTACTCAGAGGAGGGCCACTTCCTTCCTGTTCTCACTTACCTCCTGTAGGTGATCAACCTCATTTGTTGGTTTTCCTTACTGTGTCTCTTTTTGCAAAAATCAGCAGATGCATATATGTATTTTATTTATTTAGTTTTGCTTAAAAGCTAGCATCCTGTATACTGTTTTGTGCATTACTTTTTTTTTTTTTTAACTGAGTGATAGCATCTGGAACTATCATTGAACTCCGCTCCAGTTCACAGAGAACTTCCTCATTCTCACTTCACAATGGCACAGTACTCTACTCCGTGATGTTTGACAGTTTATCCCACTAATCTTCTGTGTAAGTGCATGTAGGTCGTTTCTAGGATTTTGCAGTTATGGGTAATGAGGTGAATTAGCATGCCTCTCTGTGCTTTTGTGTGGTTGGACAGATAGCTGCAGGGTAAATTCTTATGAGTGAGATTGTGGAGTTAAAGGACAGATACATGTGTGGTTTTGCTAGATATGGCCAGATTCCCCTCCACTCGGGCTGGGCCATTTTGCATTCCCACCAGCAACACGTAAGAGCTTCTGTTTCCCCGGCCTCACCAGAAGAGTATGTTGTGAAGCTTTTTAACTTTTGATGACCTGATGGATGAGAAAGGACATCTCTTCACAGTTTCCATCAACATTTTTCTTATTCTAAGTAAAGGAGCATTTTTTAAAAAGATGTATTTATTTATTTGAGGGGGGGGTTGTGGAGGGAGCAAGTGGAGGGAGAGAGAGAGAATCCTCAAGCAGACTCCCTGCTGAGCGTGGAGCCCTACATGGGGCTCGATCCCAGGACCCTGAGATCATGACCTGAGCCAAAATCAAGAGTCAGCCATTTAACCGACTGAGCCACCCGGGTGCCCCCACGTTTTTCTTTTTAAACAAGGAGCTCAAAGAAGGCCTTTCTAAAGAAGTGACAAGGGAGGGGAGATGCAAATGAAGTGAAAGAGAGACGTGGAAAAATCTGGAGGAAGAGCAATACAGTTGGGGGGAACAGCAAGAGCAAAGGCCCTGAGGCAGAAATCAGCTTGATGTGTTCAAGGAAGCGTGAGGAAGTCGTGTGATCTAAGTAGAGGGAACAAGGGGAAACTGTCCAGGGATGAGGCCGGTGGGGCGCAGACCGCATAGGCATTGCAGTCCAGGGTCAGGAAAGGTTTTCTGTAAAAGGCCTGTTAATGAACATTTTCGGCTTTCCCGGCTGCACAGTTTCTGCCACAACTGTTTTACCTTGCGACTGCAGGCGGAGGCTCCGTGGAAGCAAAGGGTTGTGGCTGGGTGCCAGCAACGTTTTATTTATAGACCCTGACATGAGGAATCCGTATACTTTTTAAACTGAGATATTACAATTCACAAAACATAAAGTTCACATAATTCGGGGGTTTGAGTATATTTGCAAGGTTGTGCGACCATCGCCATTACCTGGTTTCGCAACATTTTCATCATCCCAGCAAGAAACCTCATACCCTTTAACGACAGCCAGTGGGAATCTCCCCTCCACCCCGCTCCTTGGCAACCACTAATCCACTTTCTCTCTCTATGGATTTGCCTATTTTCGACATGGCATATAAATGGAATCATACAGTATGTATCTGCCTTCTTTCTTTTGCTTATTTTCCAAGTTCATCCATGTGGCAGTGTAAATCAGTATTTCATTCCTTTTTTTGGCTGAATAATATTCCTTTATACGGCTATACCACATTTTGTTTATCCATTTAGTTGATAGACACTTGGGTTGTTTCCACTTTTCGGCTATTATGAAGAATGCTGCTACAAACATTCATGCAAAGTTTTTGTGCGAACATATGTTTCCTATTCTCTTGGGTAGAGATACCTAGCAGTGGAATCACTGGGTCATGTGGTGATTCTATCTTTAACACTTTGAGGAACTGCCAAATGAAATTCATATACTTTTTTACATGCCACAAAATATCATTCTTCTTTCGATTTTTTTTTTCAACAATTTGATCGTGTAAAAGCCATTCTTAGCTAGTAGACCCTACAAAAACAGGAGGTGGGCTGGATGGAGCTCATGGGCCGCCGTTGGCTGAACCCTGTTGTAGGCAATGGAAGGAATTTAGATTTATTTTGGGTGTGATGGGCACGCAAATGTTTATCTGGGGGAAGATGCTGATAGGGATGACTTGGATGGATTTAGGGCAGGGGACCCTATAACCTCCGTAAGCCACACTTGGCATGGCTGCTCTTTAAAAGACGTTCAGCTTGAGGACGTGATATCTGACTCTAGAGATTTCTCAAACCAGACACCTCCTCCCCACCTTCTCCATGTGCCTCTATTCCCTCAACTGTCAGTGTTGATAAAGGTGGTACCTCTGTGAAAGGACCGTTGGTAGGGTTCAATAAGTTAATACATGTACAACACTGAGAACGGTGCCCGGCACAGGGCAAGACCTATATAAGCAGTTGCTATTGTTTTATTAATATTATTATTGATTTGTTGCTATGATTCACACAGTCTCAACTCATGCCTCATCCTCTTCCCCCTGGAATGTCGCAACTAGTCTCTCCCTCCAGTCTCTTCCCAGAACCAACCGTCCTGCAAGGGTTCTTCTGACGCTCCTATCTGACCCTGTCCTTCCTCTGCTCCAGACCTTCCATGGCTCCCTAATGCCCTTGGCATCGATGCCAAGCTCCTCAGCTTGGCATTTGAGGCCCATCATGGCCGTGTCTCTGCCCCTTTCTCTGGCCTCATATTTTGTGGCTGTGGCCCATGTTTTGGCTATGTGGATGGATCAGTTCGGTGCTCCCTCTCCTTTGGCCACGCTGTTCCCTCTGCCTGGAGTGGTATAACTGTGTACTCTTCTCCCCAGGCCTCATCCTTTAGGACTTGGACAAAGGCCCTTCTTCCAGGAAGCTTTCCTTGACTTCCCCTGCCCCTCCCCCGGTCCCTGCCCCTCCCCTAGGTGGGTTGGTGCCTCTTCTGGACCCACAGAACTCGTGCTACTACCTCCCTTGCTGCGCATGTCACCGTGTATGTGACTATCCACCAATGTCCATATTTGCCTTCCCCAATTGCACTGTGAACTCCTGGACGGGAGATTAGGGGAGGGGGAAGGGGAAGTTCATTCATCTCTGGGACCCCTGCAGCCAGCCAAGGCCCAGCACACAAGGGGCTTCAAAAAATGGAATTTAGTTCAGGACAGAGCAGGGAGGAAAGGGAAGGGGATGGCAGTGAGATGGGAGAGGGGTCCACTGCTGACGGACCAAGGGCACCCTCTGCTCCTCAGGCCTCTCCTTGGTGGTGGGCTTGGTTCTCTACATTTCCAGCATCAATGACGAGGTCATGAACAGGCCCAGCAGCTCTGAGCAGTATTTCCACTACCGCTACGGGTGGTCTTTTGCCTTCGCTGCTTCCTCCTTCCTACTCAAAGAGGTGATGTCTGTGGGGCCCAGACGTGAATGGGGAGGGGTCTGCGGGGACCTCATTCCTGGGTCCAGGACAAAGAGGAAACTGGGGGTGTAGACTCTGGATTTAAAAGGGAGGTGGTGGCTGAGGGCCTAACCCCTGGGACCTGGAGGAGGGGTCTAACAGCTCCCAACTTCTGGGGTCCTGGTGGGGGGAGGGGCTGGGGGCCTGGACTCCTGGGTCTGAGGGAGGAGGGCTGGGGGCCTGGACTCCTGGGTCTGAGGGAGGAGGGCTGGGGGCCTGGACTCCTGGATCTGAGGGAGGAGGGGCTGGGGGTCTGGACTCCTGGGTCTGAGGGAGGAGGGGCTGGGGTCTGGACTCCTGGGTCTGACGGAGGAGGGGGCTGGGGTCCCTGACTCCTGGGTCTGAAAGAGGAGGGGGCTGCGGGCCTGGACTTCTGGGTCTGAGCGAGGAGGGGCTGGGGGGTCTGGAGTCTTGGGGTCCTTGGGACCTCGGGGCCAGCCTCTGGGACCCTGACCATGCGTTGCCACAGGGGGCTGGCGTGATGTCCGTGTACTTGTTCACCAAGCGCTACGCGGAGGAGGAGATGTACCGTCCGCACCCGGCCTTCTACCGCCCGCGTCTCAGCGACTGCTCCGACTACTCGGGCCAGTTTCTGCAGCCCGAGGCGTGGCGCCGCGGCCGCAGCCCCTCCGACATCTCCAGCGACGTCTCCATCCAGATGACGCAGAACTACCCTCCCGCCATCAAGTACCCGGACCACCTGCACATCTCCACCTCTCCCTGCTGAGGCCCGCCCCTCGGCGCTCCCTCCTCCTCCTTCTCTTGCTCCTCCTCCTCCTCCTCCTCCGGGGTCTCCGGGCCCCACAGCTCCGCTCCCTCCCTCGGGACCTCTCGATCCCTCGGGGAGGATGCTGCGCACGCTTTAGCCCCGCCCTCTTCCTGGTGGCCCCGCCCCGCCGTCCTAGCCCCTCCTACTTTCCAAGGGCTCCTCCCCCTTCGGGGCCTCTCGACCTCCTCGGTCCGATCCACTCGCAGACGGCCCCGCCCCTTCCCCCGGGGCCCGCCCCTTACCTCTGGCCCCGCCCCTCCCCTCCAGTTTCCGGGCCGCGGTTTCCCTGCTGCGCGCAGTGCGCGCCGGGGCTCCGCGGGGCAGGCGCCCGCCCACCCCGAGCCCCACAGCCTGCTGCCTCGCCGCAGGGGCGCGGGGCTGGAGAGTAGGTTCGGCAGCCGCCTGGAATGCCAACCATCCTCTTCTCCCCTCGGCCCCGACTTCCCTCTTTCCCCGCACGATCTCATCTCCGGACCTTCCGGGCCCGCGGGTGCAGCGGCCGGTGTTCCTGCTGCGCCCGCAGCTGCGGGGTGGGGTGGGGAGCGGGAGGCCGGGGCGTGCTTTACCTGGTGTGGCCCCCTCCCAGTTCTCGGCTCCCCTGGGAGGCCCCATTCTTCCTCACCGGCTGGGCTCTTCTCGGCCTCCTGAAGGTCACCAGCCTTTTAGCGGGCGCCGTCGGAAGGATCTTGTTTTCTCAGCTGCCCTTGGCTTCTTTTTCTTCCTCTTCTTCCTCATCCTCCAGCTCTGTCTCCCTCCTTTCTCCCCGCTCACCCAACGCCCCTAGGTGCATCTAGCCCCGCACGCCACATGACAGGGATGGAGACCCTAGGGTGGAGGGAATTCCTCCGTGCCATTTCCACACCTGTGCCCGCCTCTTCCCCCTCGAGGCCCCGTCGGGGGAGGGAGAGGCAGTAGCGGGGGTCGAAACCCCCCAAACCTCCAAGTCTTCCATTTTCTGGCACTCCCCCTCATCGAAGTCCCCCTTCCCATCTCAGACCCCCAACTCTGGCCTCTTTCAAGGGTCCGTCCGCCCCCTTGGACAGATTTGGGGGGAAGGTCACCAGAAACTCGCCCTCCCCCCTTATTAGGGGAGCGGGGGCGAGGTAGCACAGTGTTGTACACGGAACCAGGAAGGCCCCCGGGGTGGGGGGAGGGGGGCAGGGGAGGGACGGGGGCTTTTAGTTTGCATCTTAGGTGGGAGGGGGGAGGGGGGAGCGCAGCAGTTAACCTGTCTTTACGCAGCGATTTTTAACGAGGCTGGGGGGAGGGGGGGCTTGGGGGTGGGGAGGGGGGGTGGGGGGCCTGGCTCTGATATTTGCCGTGTATCATATGTAAATACCGACAGAAACTTCAATAAACTTTATTTCAAACACGTCTCCGCCTGCCGAGGGGGAGGGGATTGGATAGAGGGTCTGGGTCCTGGTCTCTGCCCCAAGGGTGGGGGCCTCGAGTCCTGCAGAACAAGGTTAGATTGGTCTTTGTTAAGTTGCTTAATCATCTTAATTACTAACAGCAGCACTTGATAATTCAGTCCGTGTAAAGCATGTAGGACAGCAAGTGACACCCGTCAGGATCAATAAAAACTAACTCTTGGTGTTACCCTGACCACTTAGAGTACTGTTACTATTGCTTGCCTTCCTTCTACATTTATTGCTTCATTGGGTTTTCTCCCCAAACCTACATGTTGAATTTACTGAAGTCATTTTGCAGATAGGGCCGTGGAAGTGAAATGACTCATCCAGGGTCACCTAGGCACAACGATTTCAGCTTCCTTCCCTGCTCACTGGGGAGCAGTGGATTCTCCTAACGCTCTATCGAGCAATCACTGCTGCGTTGATTGAACACCTACTATGAGACGCACACTTTCCTCCCTGCACACTTTCCTCCCGAATGTGATCTGATGAGATGTTCCCAGCAGCCCCCTGTCCAAGGCTTCCAAGTGGGCCCTAACATCTGTGATCTCACCTACTCCACAGAGGGACTGAAAACAGCCTGAATGTTTAATAAGCTTCTTCTTGAAGTGTGTTGAGAAGGAAACAGTGCTAGCCCTTTGGCTCCTTCGCCTTGTTGGGACTTAGGCTCTTGGGGGCGGTGAGGACAGCTCCCACCATCACGACCACACTCACCAAGCTATCATTAGGTGTCAGACACTGGGCTGAGCACTTTCCATGTGTTAGCTCATTGGATTCTCCCAGACCTCCTGGAACTAGGCATTGCACACAGCCCCATTTTGTAGATGAAGAAACTAGCACTTGGGACGATAAGATCACCCAGCTCGTAAGATGCAGAGGAGAATTTCCACCCAGGCCTGCCTGGTCCCAGAACCTCCTTTCTCAAGCCACTCTATTTCACCCATGACTTTGATGCAAACTCATCCTGTGACCTTGAGAAGTCTTTTAATCTCTGGGGCTTCAGTTTCTTTTTCTGTAAAAAGGAGGGGGGATGAGCTAGAAGGACTCCAAATCCCTCTGGAACAGGGAGAGTGGTGGGGGCAGGTTAGCAGGGAAGAATAAGATTCAGCAGGATCAGACTCCCTGAGGGAAATATTCTGAGTCATTTCCAATGGTTTCAGGAATTTCTGGAGGTCACGCTTGAGATCTGGGACGGCAAAGATGTTTCAGCTCCTTTGTCAAGACGAATCGATTCCTACTGGCTGCCTGGAGCATGGTGTGGAGAGGGATTTTGAGTATCTATCTGCTCCGTGGGAAAGGATGTCCCCGTTGATTGGGTTGATTGGTGCTGTCTGTCTTGCCTGCCGAAAGGGCAGTTTCGGTGCAAGTGATGGACATTTGCTCATTTTGTCCAGAACTTAACAACCTAATGTCCTAAAGCTTATGTTCTTTTTAAAAAAGAACCAACCAAGTTTTTGTGGGTTTTTTTTTTTTTTTTGGTTGTTGTTTTGTTTTTTACATTTTGAAAATGGAACGGGATCTTAAAGATTAAAGATTTGTTTATCTTTAAAAAAAATGCTGTGAAAAGTCAGTCCTTCTGACCTCTTGACATCCAGAAGTCCCCCACACCCTGAGGTATTTTCATCATACCATGTAAAATTTCAAGAATCTATTTGCATATTGAAGTATATACAAGTGTGTTTAAATCCACACACAGGTGAATATGTAGCTCATACATGTTTATTGGACACAGCATTTATCATCATATACACATAGTTCTGCACCTCCCAATTTCACATGGCAATGTATTACGGAGAATATCTAGTATCCGTTATATAACGCTAACTTATTGTTTTTCAAGGATGCTTAATAACGACAGTTTGCATAAATTAATTGCATAATTTATCGACGGCTTCCTATGTGCCAGCCACTTTGCATTCAATAACCCAGGGAAACTGGTGCTTTTCTATTCATCCCATTTTTATAAATGAGGTCCTAGAGGTGCAGAGAGATAAATTAACCTTTTCCTGGTCACACAGCTAGTAAGTGGTCAAGCTAAGATTTGAATCCTGGGGGTCTCCTGAACCGACCACACTTAACCACTAAGCTGTACAGCTCTGAGTATGCTGAAGCCACATAGTTCCATCTATTTACCTATCATCATTTTCTTTGCTTGATTTAAGAAGTCTCAGGCTTGAACTCAAGACCCTGAGATTAAGAGTCGCATGCTCTACTGACTGAGCCAGCCAGGTGGCCCATCTATCATCATTCTCACACCGTGTTACCCAGTCAGTTAATTTACAGAATAATACCACATACACATGTTAGTGGCTCTCGAAGTGTGGCCCAGGGACCCTGGGGCATCCCTGAGACCTGTTGACGGGGTCCATGAGATCAAAACCACCTTTGCAAGAATACTAAGATATGGTTTGCCTTTTTCACTTTTAGTCTCTCATGAGTGTATAGGGTCCAGAGTCTTTTTGTGGCTTCATGATGGGCGGTACCACAATAGATTGAATGCAGAAGCAGATATGAGAACCCCGCTTTCTTCTAGTAGCCCTAACATTGAATAGATTCTCCAAAATATAAGCCAAGACTACTATATTTTTGTGTGTGTTTGGGAAAACACATTTATTTTTCACTAAAATAAGTTGTCTATGTAAACATTCAATGAGTTTATTATTTTCCTGAAATTAGTACAGATTAAGTCTCCTCTGTTTGAATTTTGAATATGTTACATATCAATAGACATAACACGCAGAAACGAACACTTTTGGGGTCCCCTGTAATTTTTAGGCGTATAGAGGGGTCCTGAGACCAAACGTGTTAAGCATTGCTATTGTTTGTTACGGAAGCAGAAGCACGTCAGATGTAGAGATTCACCTCATTTTATTCAACAGCTGTGTGTGTCCCTTGAATGGACGTAACTTATTTTAGCAATAAACTCATTTTTATTATAAGTTTAATGCCTAGTCATGAATTTCAAATGTAAGCAGCAGAGAAGGACCAAAAGAAAAAAGTGCCTTTCATCTTCTCACTGATCCCAACCCCAGCCTCATTTCCCAACGGAACGATTGTTATCATTTTTGATTATGCCCCCGGGGGGACATTTTTGGGTGTCACAGTTTGGGGGGGGGTGCTGTTGTCCTCTGGTGGGTGGAGGCCAGGGATGTTACTGAATGCTCTCTGATGCACAGGATGACACCCACCACAAAGAATGATCTGGTCCAAGATGTGACTAGTGCTCAGGTTGAGGAAACCTGCCTTAAACAATATCTTTGCATTCACGTACTCTCCCTTGCCTTTTCTTTTCTTTTCTTTTTTAATTTTTACTGACACAAATGAGATTTGGTTAAATCTGTCAATAGGAAGTGAATCTTAACTCGTAGGAGATCAGGGGTCCCTCCGAGAACCGGATAAAAGTTATAGACCTCCAGAAAAGAGTACCCATATTCACAAAATTTCATAGGCAATTTCCAGAGCTTCACAGATACCCCCCAAACCCTGCCACAATTCCTTGGATGTGTAACTTTGAATCATCGTCCCAGGACATCCCATCTGGAGCGAGATCACTACCCACACCCCCTCCCCATCCCCTCTACAGACAGGAGGACAAAGTGCCCAGAGCACAAGTGTTTGGTTCTGGGGTCCCTTAGGGAGGCAAGGAAAAGCAAGGACTGGAACTCAGGCCACCTGATTCCTCAGCGCTGGAATATTTCCACTTCACCCTGAATGAGGACATTTTAGAAACGCTGATCTTCTCTTCCTGGTACAGCGGGAAAACACGCCACCACCACTCTGTTCCTCTTGAGAAAACACAAAGGCCCCAGCTGTTGTTGACGAGACACACTCAAGCACCTGGGAGGGAGAACGCACACGCAGGATATGAGGCGGGAGAGGGGTTGGACAGGGATGGGAGGTTGTAATTGGCTGCCCGAGGACCCTAGAATATGTATCCACTTGTTCCCTGAGTCTTTCACTCCTTCCTCCATCCATCTCTCCATCCATCCATTCGGCACCTGCAGATCGACGCTTCCTATTTACCAAAACCGGGCACTATGGGGATAGCGAAGTGAACCGGCCCCCACTCTGCTGCGGGGGACAGACTGACATGCCAATCACAATGCAGGGTAGTCACCCTGCTCTAATGGGGGCACGACAGGGCATGGGGGATGCAGCTTGCAGCTATATCCTCTGATGCAGCCTTGGGAGATCAGGGAAGGCTTCCCAGAGGAGGGAGCATTTCAGTTGAGTCTTCATGTGGGAGATGGAAGAAGATTCCAAG
Organism: Phoca vitulina; assembly: GCF_004348235.1. Classification (NCBI taxonomy): domain Eukaryota; kingdom Metazoa; phylum Chordata; class Mammalia; order Carnivora; family Phocidae; genus Phoca; species Phoca vitulina. The sequence goes on along the minus strand of NW_022589755.1, from coordinate 3,644,485 downwards.
AGATGGACAAGGTGGAAGGGGTTCCAGGTGAGGGAGCCACACTCAGGAAGCTTGGAAGTGTAAAGGAGCCGAGCAGAGTGGGGAAAACCACTCCAGTCTGCAGGAGGCAGCTGTGGGGATGGCATAAGACAAGACTGGTGCTCTTGGCAAAGGACATAGATCAAGAGCTTATATTTTCTCCTGAGGGCAATAGGGAGCCATAAGAGAATTTTGAGCAGAGGAGGGAAAGGGTCCGCTCTGAGTGTTGGAGAGCCTTTAGGGGCCGAGTGAAAATCGGGCTGGAGGGAGACTGGAGGCATCCATCGGCTGGTGGGACAGTCCAGACAAAAGCAGGACAGAGGGAAGGGGGTGGATATGAAAGGGATCCAGGAGGGAGAGGGGCCCGCACACGGGGACTGACTGACTGGTTGTGGGAGTGGGGGAGAGGGAGACGTGGAGAGGTGGCATTAATGTGCCGCTGGTTGAGCTGTCCCTGTGTGACCTTCACAGTGCAATGTGATTTACAGGGTCTATTAGTGATTGGCTGCCGTGTAACAAAGGACCACAAATGGTCAAAAGCAGCATGTATTTATTATCTCACACTTTCCATGGTGCAGGACGCCAGTACAGGACACGGGGTCCTCGGCTCGGGGCTTCCCAAGGCTGCAATCAAGATGCTGGCTGGCCGCATCCTCATCTGGAAGTTCGATTAGGGAGAGGCCCACTCCCAAGCTCCCTCAGGAGAGAGAGATCATTTCCATGTGATTGTACAGCTGATGTTGTTCCTGTGTTCTTGCTAGCAGATGTCATCCTCGGGTCTTCACCACGTGGCCCTCTCTGACATAGGGCAGCAGGAGAATTGCTTGCTCTGAATCTCTGCCACTTCTGGACCCTTTGCGAAGAGATTGCTTGATTACGGTAGGCCCACCCAGGATTAACTACAAGTCAGTTGATTAGGGACCTTAATTACATGTGCAAAATCCCTTCACCTTGCCATATAGTGTAATCTAATCATGGGAATGACACTTTACCCTATTCACAAGCTTGCCCACACTCAATGGGAGGCAATTCTAAAGAGTGTGTATGCTGGGGGTGAGAATATTGGGGGTCATTTTAGAGTTCTGCCGACCACATGGGATCAGGGGAAGTAAGGGCAGAGGACCTTCTCGAGCCTAAGGGCTTAGCAGACTTATCTCTGATTCTACAGCCTCTAGATCTCTGGGTCAAACCCATGGGAGACCTTGGATAATGTGTTTGTTTTTTTTTTTAAGATTTTTTTTTTTTTTTAAAGATTTTATTTATTTATTTGACAGAGAGAGAGATAGCAAGAGAGGGAACACAAGCAGGGGGAGTGGGAGAGGGAGAAGCAGGCTTCCCGCTGAGCAGGGAGCCCGATGCGGGGCTCGATCCCAGGACCCTGGGATCATGACCTGAGCCGAAGGCAGACGCCTAACGACTGAGCCACCCAGGCGCCCCTTTTTTTTAAGATTTTATTTATTTATCCCACAGGGAGAGACAGCGAGAGAGGGAACACAAGCAGGGGCAGTGGGAGAGGGAGAAGCAGGGATCATGACCTGAGCCGAAGGCAGACGCTCAACGACTGAGCCACCCAGGCGCCCCGAGACCTTGGATAATGTGACATGAATTCATGAGCAAATATAGGAATGAGATCTGAAAGGGGCCATAACCGGAACATTCTGTGACACCCCTTCTGAAGGGTCCTTCCATGAACTGAAGGGTTGATCAGTGGGTCTAACATTTCTATCCTACAACACAAAGTTCAGAGATGCTATCTCAGTTCTCAAAAGGATAAACATAGGATCCAGAAGTGCCACACCTAGGTATATGCCCAAGAGATGTGAAAACTTATGTCCGTGGCGCCTGGCTGGTTCAGTTGGTGGAGCATGCAACTCGATCTCAGGGTTGCGAGTTTGAGCCCCACGTTGGGTGTAGAGATTACTTTTAAAAAATAAAGTCTTTGGGGGCGCCTGGGTGGCTCAGTCAGTTAAGCATCTGCCTTTGGCTCAGGTCATGGTCCCAGGGTCCTGGGATCCAGCCCCTCCTCAGACTCCCTGCTTGGTGGGAAGGAATTTGCTTCTCCCTCTCCCTCTGTGCAACCCCCCCCCCCGCCCCATGCTCTCTCTCTCTCTCAAATAAATAAAGTGTAAAAAATAAAAATAAAAATAAATCCTTTAAAAAAATAAAATAAAATCTTTTTTAAAAAACCCAAACATGTGCCCAATGCAAAAACTTGAACACAGATGTTCACGGCAGTATTATGTACAATAGCCAAAATGGGGAAATGACCCGAATATCCAATGGATAAATAACATGTAATATATCCATACAATGGAATGATATTCATCAGTAAAAGGAAGTGAAATAATGATACATATCACAACGTGGATGAACCTGGAAAACATGCTCAGTAGAAAGAAGCTAGACACAAAGAAACACATATTGTATGACTCCATTCATATGAAATGTCCAGGATAGGCAAATCTACACAGACAGAAAGTAGATTAGTGATTGTCTGGGGCTAGGGCAGGGTGTGGGGGGTGGTGGGGGATGATGGCCGGCTAGGGTGGGTGGTATCTTCACAGGCTAACAAGAATGCTCTGAAATGGATCTAAACTCGATGGTTGCCCTATTCTGTGATTATAGCTAAAAGCCATTGAGTGGTACACTTTCCATGGGTGAATTGTATTGGTATGTGGATTCTATCTCAATAAAGCTGCTAAAAAGAAACCAGATATACGCCCTCTGAAACAAGCAATCACGATGTAAAGTCTATCGCTTCCTGCCACAAAATGAACCAACAGAAGAACTAAAACTATTTACACGGGGAAGAAGGGAGGGGAAGAGTGAGGTCGACAGGAGTTAAAACCTTATCTATCAGAGAAAAGGAATCTATAATGTATAAGGCTGACACATCCAGAAGATAATTATTATTTACAGATGGAAAGGCAAGTAAGAGAAGAAACAGCTAAAAACGTTAAGAGGCTTTTCCAAAAAGGAACAGGATTTGAAGTGGGACAGACTAAATTACTTTTTATTATAACCCCTTACTACCGGCGTCTGGCACAGGGTGGTCCCTGCCACAGAGACCTGCCCCTCGAGGATCACTAGTTCTGAGGTTTAGAAACCCTGGCTTGTTTTATTAGCTTCATAGTTGTTTTCATCCTTTGAAAGTTTCTGTTTTTGTTGTTTATTTTTAGCAGAGGCAGTTTAGAAGACAGCACAGGCTCTGGGATCTGAAGCCCCGGCTCTGAGGGCAACCACTTCCTACCTTGGTGATGGGCTTACCTCTCTCAGTCTCAGTCTCCACATCTTTGAAATGGGGGCTAATGACAGAAGCCGGAAGACCGAGGCAATGCCCGCGAATGACTTCAAGTCTGTAATAGTCGGCACTCAATTTATATCGGTGACCATCACTGTTCGCAGCTGCGTCCCTCTCCCTGGCAAAAGAACAGAGGCGGGACAAATAGTTCTCAAATGAATGAATTCCAGGCCCCTTCCCTTGAGGCTGGTGTTTCTTTGCTTCCAAACAAGGGGTGTCAGAATGCTTCTCTGAACTCCTTTCCCCCGTGGCCGTGGTGAGAATTAAGTAAACTGACCTCTAGAAACTCCAAGTGGAAATGAGAGATGCTGGGTACGGAAGGATATGGCTCCTCCAGGGTGAGGGGATTGGGTGTGTGGGGAATACAGGTTTTCTCTGTCTCTGCCAGTCCCCCAAAGGGAGGAGCTGACCCCAAAATGGCATGTTAAGTGGCTTTGAAGTTCCCCTATTGCTGTCCGCCCCTGTCAAGCCCCACAAAGAGGCTGCTTCATCTCCAACTCTGCCTTTTATTCCAACTATGCCTTTATTGGGTACCTTGTGATACATCTCTGAGCCTCAGTTTGCTCATCTGTAATATGGGAACGTCAGTGCCCACGTCGCAAGGATTCTGTAAGAATTCCACGAGACATCGAAGCATGCAAACTCCCTAGCCCAAGTCTATGGTCATGGCTAGCTTTTGGGTTTTGGATAGCATTTGCTGGAGGACAGAGTCTTGAAATAACTGCCTGTCTAGAGCAGTGTGCAAAGACCTTTTCTCATCCACGTTCTCCATACATTGGAGGCAGTTTTTGTTTCCATTATAACTGAGTCTAGAAAGAAGGAAATGTTTTGTCCAAGGTCACACACTGGCTACAGGCATCTCTGAGATTTGAATCCAAGACCAAACTTTCTGACTCTCAGATTTTCTGCCTCGAGTCGTCCCACCCCCTGCCCACTGGCTAGTCCTGGAACTCCAACAATCATTATTCTTCAAACTTGCAGAGCTGTCCCGCCCAGCCCCGGGCGGAGTTCAAGACCGATTTCCACCCGAGTTTCTCACTTCCTGTTTGCCCCCTCACTCCCGTTCCCGTCTTGGGGGGGGATCTAACTCCTGGAGCAAGTGACGGGTAGGGTGGGGGGATGGGGAGATGAAGTGTCCGTGAAACTAAGGGCTTACTACCCTCGTAACTTGAATAGAAGAGAATTTCATTCTCAGGGGCTCTTTGCCCTTGGCAGCCGTTGGGGGGGGGTGGGAAGGCCCGGGGAGGTGGAGCTGTCCCTTGGATTTGGGGGAAGGGGACAGCTCCTGGGGTCCTTTTGGAAAGGCCCTCTCCTCGTTTCCGGCGCTGCAGCTAGCCTTGGCTGGGCGCCTGGATCCTGTTGCTATGACGACAGGAAGAGGCGGCGGCGGCGGCAGGCGATGCTGTGGAGAGATGGAGGCTAGTGGGGGTGGGGTGGTGGCTTTGAAATGGGGATGGGGGTAGGGATCAGGGGCGAGGGATGTGGTGGGGGAGGGGCGCGGGTGCCCTCGGTCTCTGACCTCCTTCATCCATCGGAGCCTGGCCCCTCTCCTGTTTTCCTCCAGCTTCCTTCTGATGCCTCCTCAGTGTCTCTCTGTGTCTCCATCCCGGGGTCTCTCCCAGCCAAGCGCTCTCCACCTATCTCTCTCTTTGGGTCTCTCTCTCTCCTTCTGCACCTGCCTTTCCGTGTCCAGCCGCCTTCTGCCACTCAGAGCCTTCTCCCCTAAATTTCTCTTATTATTTACTCTCTTGTCCGTTCCCTCTCTCTTTCTCTCTCTCCATCTTTTTCTCCCTCTAAAGCATCCTTCTCTCCATTAAGACCTTGCCCCCACCCCCCCATTTCTCTCTCCCTTTCTCTCTCTCCCCCCAACCCTCAGTCTCTGTCTGTCTCTCCCCATCTGTCTCTCCTCCCCCTCTCTGGATGACTCTGTCCCTGTCTCTTCTTTCCTTCTGTTATCCCATTCTGACCCCCCCATCCTCTCCCTTACCCCATCCCCCATCTGTCCCCCAGTCTCTTGGTTTCTCTCTTTGTGTCTCTGTCTCTGTCCCCTTCTCTCTCTGGATATTTCTCCGTGTGTGTGTCTCTTTCCAACTTCCTTCTGCTACCAGCCGCTGCCTCCCCCAAATTTCTCCCTCCCCCATTTCTGTTTCACAGTCTCTGGGTTCCTCTCTTTCCGCTTCTCCTTGTCTCTCTCTGTCTCTCTCCCTCCCTCTCTGGGTCCCTCTCTCTCTTTTTCCTCAGCTTCCTTCTGCCACCCAGACCCTGCCCCCCAATCCTTTCCCTCCCCCCACCTCCTCTCCGTGGCTCCCCCATCCTCAGCGGCTCCCCTCCCCCTCCCTCCCTCCTCCCTCTCTCTCTCGTCCTCCAGCTCCGCACTTTACCCAGCGACACGAGAACCAAATTGTCTCCTCACCTTTTTTTTTTCACCCCGACCCCCACTCCCTTGGGGCCCGAGCTCAGAGCTGCCCCTCAGCCTCCCCTCCCACCTCAACACCCTCATTCCCCATACGCCTCCTCATCTCCACCCCCCAACCAGGTCGGACGCCTGGGTCCCTCGCTGCTGGGGGAGGGGGAGCAGTGAGAACTGGGAGCCACAAGGGTTTTTCTGGGGGGGGTGCAGACAGGGGGGCTCATCGTCCCCTCCCCAGTGCATCGGAGAGTTGACCTATCGTTAACAGAGGTGAGACAGATCTTTTTATTAATCGGAGGTGGGTGGGTGTAGAAGGAAGGTTCTGTGACCCCCCTAATTCTGGAGGAAGGAGCCAGCCTCTTCAGAGGGAGAAGGGCTGGTGACCCCTCTCATATCCGGAAGCTTTAGGATTGGGGGTCCCCTGCTCCCTCCTCTTTTGCTGCCGCTGACAGATGGACTAAAGGAAGAGTCCCTAAAACCAAACAGATTGCCCCTCAAATCGACAAAATGAAAAGATCTTCAAATCTTTTTTGATGGAGAATTTCCCTCACTTACCCCGTTTCCATCCCCTGCTTATTTTTGGTTGTGGGGGGCCAGCAGGGGGAGGGGTACACCTCGGGGTCATGGGCTCACCCCGGGGTGGAAGCAGAGATTTGCTAGGACAGTGGCGGTGGTGGTGCTGGTGGTGAGGGGTACGGATGGGGGAGAAGAAGCCAGGAGATGAGGAAACTCGGCATTTGTCTGGAGAGGAAAGAGGAAGGGACCAGAACTGAGGACAGGGGCTGGGGGATATCAGTGTCCAGTGGGCTGATGAATGGGGATGGGTAGGGGCTGCGTGTGGGCAGGCTAGTAGAGGTGGGGGAGGGAACACATGTGTGGGGCACTAGGCCCAGTTGCCATGGAGACACCCCCCATAGACAACCTTTCTCAGCAGCCCCTCCTAGGAGCAGACCCAGGCAGGGCCAGCTGATGGGGGTGGAAAAGGCCAAGGTCACCCTGGTACTAGGACGGGGGGTGGGGGGGTGGGGGGGTATCCTGTTGGCTTCCAGGCTCTGAACCTTAACAGGGGGTTTGGGAAAGAAGTCTAGGAAACAGTGAGTGGTGGAAACAGGTAAGGGTCCTGTGCCTGGAAGGAGGGTTGGGGTGGAGAAGTCAGGGCTGGGGGTGTGGTGGTGGACATGCTGGGGAAGAGGGAAATGAGGAGACCCGGTGGGGGGGGGGTTGCTGAGTGGGAAATTATTCCCAACTAAAAGAGAGTTTGTAGCCTCGTGGATGAAATTTTTCTGAGGGGCACTGTCTATGGGGGGGCTCCATTTACATTTAGAAGTAAGTAGGGCTGCAGAGCATGTTCCTGCACCGGTGAAAGAGTAAGGGGAGTTGGGGGGTTCCCAAGAAAGGAAGTTGGTGGGGGCTCCTGAAGGGAATTTTCCTGAGTAGAGGAGATGTTGGTGGAGGAAGGGGATTCTTGGTGGTGTAAGAGAAGTCAGGTTAGGGGGGAGGTTCTTGTAAGTTGAAGAGAGTGGGAGGTCCAAGTGAGTTGGGGAGATCTGGAGTTGGGGGGTTCATCGGTGTGATGAAGATAACAGGGAACCAGGGCTCCAGTCAGGGGATTTGGAGGCAGTGGGAGATGATGGAAGGACAGAAGAATGGGGTGGGAGAGATGCTGGGCAGAGTGGGGGGCTCTCCCTGGACAGCAGTGGGAGTTTGGATCAAACCTCGGGAGATTTCTGAATGGAGAGGAAATGTGGGTCTGGGGGAAGGGATTCCTGTGAGTAGCTCCTCCGTGGAGCTCATGGAGGAAATTTTTCTTAATGGAGGAGGAGAAAGTGATGGCTATGATGAGTTTGCCTAAGTTGTAGAGACAGTGGGGGCCAGATTCGGAAGACTTTTTTAAGCAAAGCAGAGGGTGGGGGATTTTGCTTGAGTCCAAGATGTAGTAGGGGATTGGGGTTGGTCCAAGGGAGACAGTGGGTGCTGTAGAGTAAGTATGAGGGAGATGGGGGCATTCTTCTAAACCAGAGGGTCCAACGTGTTGGTTGCCCATTAGAATCCCCCAGGGAACTTTCAAAAACCTAGATGCTCTGGGGCCACCAGAGCAATGAAATTGGAATTTCTCTGATGGGGCTGAGGTGGAGCTCAGGTGGGGCTCAGGTGGGTATCCTAAAGATCAGGTATCCTGATCTCTAAGGTCCTTTGGTGATTTCACGGTGCTTTTGAGGTTCAGGACCTTGGTCCAGAGACATAGAGGTCTGAGTGGGGAAGGGGGTTCCTACCCAGAAGGGACTGTAGGGGGATGGGGGTGGTAGTGGTGGTGACCATGTGGTTCTTCTTAGTTGTGCAAACAGTCAGGATTCCTTGGGAAGATTTTTGTTAGCTGAGGAGGGATTGAGAAATTTATGTTTCTTGACTACAGGACATAGTAGGTGAGGAGGTGAAACTTGCAGGGGACGTGGGGGGCGGACAGAACTGTGAGAGATCAGAATGGCGATGGGGATCTTGTAGGTTCCTTGGGAGGAGGAAGCCCTGGGGCCAGAGTGGGGGTGGGGTGGCTTTCGCGGTGGGGAAGACTGGAGGACCAGGGGGAGGAGCGGGAAGGCGCAGGAGGAGTGTCTGCTGTGTCAGGCACGGTGGGGGGAATTTTTCCCAGTGGGATTTAGTGGGAAGACCGCCCTGGGCCGAGGGAGACTTTTTCAGAGAAAGGGAGGCAGGGAGGACCCGAGTGGAAGGAGTTTCTTCAACCTAGGAAGTGGTGGGGGTTCTTTGTGGGGTGGGGGCGGCTCCGTCCTTCTGGACTAATCCGTTTTCTGCTCCCCGCCCCCACCAGCCGGCGACCATGGCCGCCCTCTGACCCCCTCCGGGGCCGCGCCTCCTCCTCGCCGCCCCCGCCCAGCCCGGCCGGCCCCGGGCCCCCACTTCCGCCTGCGCTGTGTCCCCCCCAGCCGCCGGCACGGCCCCGCCCCCGCTGCCCCGGTGGTGGCCCACGGCCCCCCGGCTGCCCGTGGTCAAACTGGAGTCGCTGAAGCGCTGGAACGAAGAGAGGGGCCTTTGGTGCGAGAAGGGGGTGCAGGTGCTGCTGACGACGGTGGGCGCCTTCGCCGCCTTCGGCCTCATGACCATCGCCATCAGCACCGACTACTGGCTGTACACGCGCGCCTTCATCTGCAACACCACCAACCTCACGGCCGGCGACGACGCGCCGGCCCACCGCGGGGGCGGCGGCTCCTCGGAGAAGAAGGACCCCGGCGGCCTCACCCACTCGGGGCTCTGGAGGATCTGCTGCCTGGAAGGTAGGGTGCGGGGGGCCCCTGCCTCGCGCCCCTCCTCCCCTCCGGACTCCAGGCCCCTCTCCGCCGGCCGCTGCCCGCCCTCCCCCGCCCTGTCACCTCTCCTGGGACCCCGGCCCCCTCCCGCATCCCCCGCCCCGCACACTCTCCCTCCCCTCTGGCCCTGGCGCCTGGTCCTGCCTCCTGGGCGCCTCCTGCCCGCTCCCATCGGTCCCTCTGCCTCCTCCCTCCTCTGCGCCCTCAGCATCCAGTCTTCTTCCCTCTCACTTTTGCCCCGGACCCTCCCTTCCTCTCCGGGGCAGTCTCGCCTCCTCTAGGCCCCCTCTCAGCTTCTCTCCACAGACACCACCCTACCCCAGTCCCCACCGTTCCCCCTGCCCCTTCTTCCTCCTCTTGGGCTGTTTCTCCCGCAGACGTCATGATCATGCCCTCTCTGGGCAGAGCTCATGACCCTCTTCTCTCTTCCCTCCTGTAGACTCCAGTCATGCTTGGCTCTACCCGTTAGGATTGCCTCCAGCCTCCCATCCTGGCCCTAGGCCTCCTCTGCTTCATCTTCCCTCCACTCACACCTCCTTCACCTCTTCCTCCTCCTTGAATACCCCACTTCTGGACTCTAAGACCACCGCCTCTTCCAGTCTCTGTCTCTGCTCTGTCCTTGGGTCCTGCTCTCCCTCTTGCAGCCCTTCTCCTAGCTGGGGCCCTCCGCCTCAACCTCCACTCACTAGCCCACTGCCGCTCTCTCCCTCCCCAGCTCTTCCTCCCTCCCACTCAGCTTTGCTGTGTCTTTGCACAGCCCTGGGCCGCCGGGCAAGAGGAAGGACGTCTGGGTCTCAGGCCCACCATGCGTCTGTCCCCTGTGTGAATGCTCTCTTTTCACCTCCCTGAGCCTCACAGCTCTCACCTGCAACTACACAATCCCAAACCTCGCCTCCAGCGTCAAAAAGACCAAGATCCCTCCACTTCCTCATCGCTCTCTTTTCCCATGCTTTCCTCTTCTCTTTTGCTGAGCACTCATGGTGAGCAAGGAGTGCAACTGTCTCATTTAATCCTGTGAGGCAGGTGCACCCTCCTGTCGGGGCTCAGAGAGGTTAAGCCACTTGCCCAAGGTCGCCCAGCTGTGATTGGGGCAGAGCCAAGAGAACTCAGGTCTGAAGGATGGGATGTGCAGATATGCTTTGTCTGGTGCGCCAAGTGTTTAAAACTGAAACCAAAATCTGAATCAGTTGCCAACATTTAAAAATAGGGAGACTTCACATTGAAAGTCTGATTTCCGGCTTCTTTTGAACTAGTGGAAGATTTGACAACGCAGGGCCTCATTCTGCAGTGGCCACGACTGGCCCATCCAAGCAGCAGCTGCTCCTTCAGATCAGGCATGCGGTCTGTGGGTCCCCACATTCGCCTCTGCTCCCTATCGCCTCACACCCGTCCACTCTCTCATTATGGTACTTCCTTTCTCCTGTGGACATTCGAATCCATGTCCATTCACTGGCCTGACCAAGCACCAAGTACCGGCCGCGTGTGGAGGCTTGCATCCTGAAACCCCTAGGACAGGGTACAGCGTATAATAAGAATGCCATCCATCCATCCATTCATCCATCCATCCATCCATCCATCCACCCGACCAATATTTATTGGGTTTATACTATGCGCCAGGCACTGTTCTTAATCGCGGCACTATGGCAGCGAAAAACAAAAGATCCCCGTTTTTATATGTGTTCTATTCAAGAGGGAGAGACAAATAATAAGAAATTTAAGTAAACAAAACCTTTACGGTGTTCGCTGGCACTAGGTGCTAAGGAGGACGGGGGAGAGGATGGAATGTGTTAGGACACACATGTGTGAAGTTGCAGGTGAGGAGACGAGGATGGGCTTCGCTGAGCAGGTGACCTCGGGGTGGAGGTCTGAAGGAAGTGAGAGATGGAGCCACACGGCTCTCTGGAGGAAAGAGCCACAGCGAAGGCCCTGAGGTGGGAGCCTGTGTGTCTGGCCCCCGGCAGAGTGAGTGAGGGGACGTGGTGGGAGATGCAATCCAAGAGAGAACAGGCCCCGATTTCACACGTTCTGGGTGCTGGAAGGTGACTTGCCTTTCCCGTCCGGAGTTCCTGGGCTGGCTTACACTGCGGACCAGGGCAGGAGCGCTCTGGCCCGCGGGGGAGAAACTGAAGGGGCGGGCGGAGGCTTGTCTGGGCTGGGGGTGGGCGGAGTCGGAGACGTGATCTGAATTCAGAGCGTGTCCCAAAGCTAGAGTGGAGGTGGGGGTTGTGGCATTGACGGCCGGGTGGCTGTGGGAGGTGAGAGAGAGAGAGAGAGAGAGAGAGAGAGAGAGAGAGGTCGGGGTGTCTCTAAAACAGCATCTCTCAACCTCAGCGCTGTTGACACTTTGGCGTGGATGGTTCCGAGCTGTGGGGGCCCGCCCTGCGCACTGTAGGGGGGCTCGACAGCATCCTGGCCTCCACCTTCTCTTCTCCGTGCCAGGAGCAGTCCCCACGTCGTGACAACCAAAACTGTCAACTGTCTCTGGTCTGGGAATAAATTCGCCCCCGGTTGAGAGTCACTGCACCCAGGGCTGTGGCCTGAGCATGGTGGGGGTGGGGGTGGGGGTGCAGGCAGGGGCCCCCGGAGGATGGTACAGTGGGCGTTTCATTGCATTTATTTTATTGTCTCTGATCTAATTTATTGTGAGCAGAGATATCAGGAGCTCCGTTTTGGACATGTTACATTTGGGATGCCTATTAGGGATACCACCTAGGACAGGGGTGGGCATAGCAAAGTGCCATATAGTCAATATTTTAGGCTCTGTGGACCTGTCCCTGTCACAGCCACTCCTGAAAACAACCAAAGACAACACGTGAGTGAATCAGCGTGGCTGTGTTCCGGTTACACTCGTATGTGGACACCGACATCTGAATTTCGTATCTTTCTCACGTGCCACGAAACACTCTCCTTTGATTTTTTTTTTTTTTTTCAATCACTTAGGAAATGTAAAACCCATTCTTCGCTGGATTTGGCAGGCTGGGTTTGGCCCACGGGTTGTAGTTTGCTGACCCCCCGATCTAAGCTGTGAGCGATATGATGTATGAGGCCAGAGTTCAGGGGACAGTCTGGGCTGGAGATATAAATTGGGGGGGTCATTGCATATGGATGGATGAGGTCACCTAGAGAATGCGAAGAGAGAAACATACCAAACAATTAGATGAAGGGCTGCAGCCTGAGCTAGTCCACTATGAAAAAAGAGATGAGAGAAGCCAGCAAAAGGAGCTCAGAAAGCAGGAGCCACAGAGATTTAGGGAAAATAAGGTAAGTGGGTATCCCAGAAGCCAAAGGAAATGTTGCAAGGAGAGTGTAAATGAAGGTGTGTATGTGCCACAGAATGCTCATAATAGCCCTGTGTGATAGGTACCCCTGTTACCTCCACCTTCTAGAAATGGAAGCAAGGGCTCAGAGAAAGTGAAGCGACTTTCCCAAGGTCACACGACTAATAGGTAGTCGAGTCTGGATTTGAATCCAGGTCTGTTTTATTTCCTAGGAGAACAAAGCAATGCATCCACCAGCTTCCAGCCCATGTGGGACCCAGGAATGTAGAAACTGAGCCCCCTGGACCATTGCCTCCTGAAGGCAGTGGATCCCCGTGGATTTTCGGGTTCCGTCCCCATGTCCCTGTGAGTCTCCCCGACAGATGCAGTAGATGGAGTGGCTGAGACACAGACTTTGGGACAAGACTGGGATTGGGTTTACCTCCTGTCTGCCGAGCACAACAGGGTGACCTTGGACCACACATTGAACCTCTCTGTGCCTCATTTCCATCCTCCGAGGATTGGGAATTGCAATAGCCCCTGACCCACAGGGATTGTGGAGGGGTTCAATGAGCTGCAATTGTAAGGCATTTAAAAGGCTAGCAGGCACAGAGTAAGGGCTAGATTATGTCGTTTATATTTTGTTGTTGGTGTTCTTCTAATTATTCAGAATTCAGGTGACTGCCCTGAGCCTCATCTTCCTTGATAGCCCAGAAATCCCAGCCTCTTACCCAGCACTGCCCAATAGAAACATCACACAAGCCGCATGTAGGATTTAAATTTTTCCAGTAGCTACATTCATATAAGGAAAAAGGAGAAGTTTCAATGAGTATAATTTAATAAATAGAATTTATACACTATAATAAATCAATATAAAGGCTAATAACATCTTTTATTTAACCAAGCATAGCCAAATATTATCATTTTAATATGTAAGATAAAAATTATTGATGGAATATTATGCATTTTTTTCATACTAAGACTGAAATTCGGTGCGTATTTTATGCTCACACCTCATCTCAATTGCCACGTTTCAAGTGCCCAAGAGCCACCTGGGGCTGGTGGCATCCGTGTGGGTGTAGCCCCCTCCTCAGGAATCAAGACCCTGGGCCCACAGCTCCATTTATTCAAGCTGGTTATCTAAAGCCCCTGTGCTCAGCACTTTGCATGTCTTATTATCTCACCAAATCCTCCCAATTGTGTCGGGGGGAGTGGTATGAGGAGGAAGCTGACGGCCAGCAAGGGAAGTGAGTCAGCCACATGGTCACCCAACATGTGAGGGGCAGAGCGGGCTGGAACCCACTTCCCCATGCACCCTCACTGCAGCACCCCCACCCCCTCACTCCTGCCTACCCGGGTCTGTGCTGGGCAGGCTCGGGGGAGACCCAGGGACACATCACTGCCATCCCTGCACATAAAAAGCTCCTGGCTCAGCCCAGTCAAGTCAGATCATACGCAGAAGCATGTTGCATAGCCCCCTGTATTCTGCCCTTGACTCTGTTTCACTGAACTCTTATCAAACCCTATGAGGTCATGTCATTGTCCTCATTTCCCAAATGAGGAAGCTGAGACTCAAGAGTATTCAAGTCCCAAAAGCCACACAGGTGGGAAGTGGCCGTCCTGGCATTGAGTCCAGAGAATGTGATTCCAGGGACCATGCTCCACTGTCTTAAATATACTCATTCTCTGAAGCCCAGCTGCACTTAATCTCCTCCCCCCACCCCAAATTAACATCTACATGGGACTAAGCAACTTCTTTCACTCTATGCTCAGTTTTCTCATCTATAAAGCAGGGACGTCATTATTGTCCAGTATCCCTAGGGTTTGTCATAATTACCGAGTGCATTAATACCGGACAAATGCTCGGAGAGGTGCTTGGTGTGCGTTTAGCCCTCAGTACGTACTGGTTATCATTACTGCTGTCATCGCTAATCTGTTGAGAGGGTCTGTGTGCTGTGCGCTTTACATGCTCAACCTCATTTAATTATGATAACTGTTTTGAGAGACGTACTGTGATCCCATTCAAGAAAGGAGAGAACTTGAGCCCACAGTCTTATCGATCACACCATGATGGATGTGCTGATGGATAAGAATTTGCACTTGAGAGGTGTATGATCAATCATTCATTCATTTTTTTTAAATTGTGGTAAAATATAACAAAACATAACATTAAGTTTATCATCTTAACCATTTTTAAGGGTACAATACGGTAGTGTTAAGTACACTCGCATTGCTGTGCGCCCATTCTCCAGAACTCTTGCAAAATGAAACTGTCCCCATTAAACGAAAACTCCCCATGTCCTTCCCCCAGCCCCTGGCACGCACCACTCTACCCTCTGTCTATGAATTTGACTCCTCCAGACACCTCATATAAGTGGAATCATACAGTAACACTGTTTTTAATTTAAAAAAATTTTAATTAATTTTTAAAATGGTAGCAGCTGACACCATTTTCCATCCCCACCAACAGTGCACAAAGGTTCCAATTTCTCCACATCCTCATCAATGTTTGTTATTTTCTGTTTTGCTTTTTTTTTTTTTAAGATTTTATTTATTTATCTGACAGAGAGAGAGAGAGCACAAATAGGCAGAGCGGGAGGGAGAGGGAGAGGGAGAAGCAGACTCCCTGCTGAGACTTGGGACTCGATCCCAGGACCCTGGGATCATGACCTGAGCCAAAGGCAGATGCTTAACCAACTGAGCCACTCAGGTGCCCCTGTTTTGCTTTTTAATAGTAGCCATCCTGGTGGGTATGAGGTGGTATCTCATTGTGGTTTTGATTTGCATTTCCCTAATGATTAGTGATGTCGAGCATCTTTTCATGTCCTCGGCCCATTCAATCATACTCTCATAAAAATATTTATTAAGCACTAAGTGCTAGGCATTGTTCTAGATGCTTGGAAGATTAGTGGTGAACTGAACAGCCTGTAACCTTATATACCGTAGGGCAAACTGCTGTGTTTTAATTCTGCTTCCACCACCTATCAGCTATGAATTGATTAATCCTTTCTGTGGCTCTGCTTCCTCATCTGGACAATGGGTAGATTGACTGATATCAACTGAGCACTTAATTATGTTCTAGGCAAAGTGCTAAATCTCTTTACCTGGATTCAATCCTCACAGCAATCCCATGACGTAGGTCCTG
The DNA here is from genome assembly GCF_004348235.1 of Phoca vitulina. Classification (NCBI taxonomy): domain Eukaryota; kingdom Metazoa; phylum Chordata; class Mammalia; order Carnivora; family Phocidae; genus Phoca; species Phoca vitulina. The sequence continues at coordinate 3,629,034 of NW_022589755.1, read as the reverse complement.
TTATCCCCTTTCATAGGTGAAAGGACTGAAGCAAATTGGCCTAAGTAACACCAACAAGGTCACAGAATCAGGACATGATGGAGTTGGGTTTCATTATCGAGCAGTGTGAGTCCAATTCCCAACGTTTGGCCACTGCACAACACCAATAACATTATCTATTTCATGGGACTCTTGGGAGCTCCGGATGAGTTAATCCACCTAGGAAGCACTTAGCAAATATTAGCTGTTAGTGGAATTACTCACTGCCTTATATTCCTTCTTCCCAATCCTTTCTTTTATCCCCATTATTTTCCCTGTCATCTTCTGCCTCCAATCTCCCCTTCTGCTATGCCTATATTCATTCATAATTTCATTCATTCATTCAACACCCATGTCTTGAGGCCTCCTTTGTGCCAGGCGATGCTAGGGACACATAGAGGAATCAGACTCCCTGTCTTCCCCCTGCAGGAAACTCCCAGCTTACTGAGGAAGAAGAAGCTCATAAAGCAACCTTATGCATGCCAAAAAAAAAAAGGGGGGGGGGGGTTGTGTGTGTGTGTGTGTGTGTGTACCGCAGGGAGCTGTTGCACCCTAGAGGGGGACACTGACCCAACTTTGGTGGGAGGCGTGTGCGTGTGCGTGCCCGCGCGTGCGTGTACACAGGGCAAGCTTCCTCAAGCAGGTACCCTGTGAGCTGCCCCCTTGCAGGCTAAGTTTTTCATCAGTGAAGACTGTGAACGGAATCCACAGCATGGGCAAAGGCCTGCAGGTTGGAAGGAGCCTGGAGAATCGAGGAAACTAAATGTATCTATATTTATATTTATTTACATATCAATCTCCAGTTAGGTGATAGAGGTAGTAGAATAGGAACTGCCCCAAAGTTGAGAAGATGGGTCCCCAAAGAGTGTGTGAATGAGGATTCTGGGATGGAAGAAGGGGGTGAGACTGCATGACGCCTAGAGGCATACCTCCTCACATGCCTCTACTTGCTCCAGCCACTCCATCTCCTTCCAGAGGATTCCAGGTAAGAGCCTGGGAAGCCCTCGTCCTATAGGCAGAACTGAAGAGACTACAACTCCCATGGTCCAGTGGGGCTGCGCTCTCACCGTTGGACTCAAGACTTCATAGGGCCTCATGGGAAATGTAGTCCTCGCCTTCTGTGCGCGCCTTCGTTTTCCCACGCATTTTCAGATCCGGCGACAAGTGCAGAGTTGCCGAGCGCCTTGACATTGCCGAAGCCGTGCCTTCTTTCTCATAGCGGGGGGAAAACGGAAAGCCGGAGGGGTTGTGTCCTAGCCCGGGTTACAGGGCAAAGGTCTTTGTGGCCTTTTAGTGAGTGTTGCATGGGTGTTCCCCGCCCCCCCCTTTTCCTTTTTTCTTTCTTTGTTTAACTGCTGGGAAAACCGAGGCCAGAGAAGTTTAGAGTTTGTCCCAGATGCTGATAGGCTCAGGAGCCAGGATTTCCTGTCTCCCAATAGGCCCAGAGAGAGGAAGGGTTTGGGGAAGGAGGGGGAGTCTTCTCTCACCGGGGGTTCTCTCAACTCTTAAAGCCCCGCCCCCCCACCATCAGCCCCCCCATCCCCCTCCAGGGTTGAAAAGAGGCGTCTGCGTGAAGATCAACCATTTCCCGGAGGACACGGACTACGATCATGACAGCGCGGAGTATCTGCTCCGTACGTGGGGGTCTGAGTCAGAGTGGGGGGGGACTGCCGGGCCTGGGCCGGGGGCCGGAGCGCGGAGGGGGGCGCTGGGGAGCGGCACTTAGACGGCCAATCCAAATCCAGATGTTGAGATCCTTTGGATCCCAATTGGTTTAGTGATCCCTCTCCCACCCCCTCCTCTCACCTTGGGGCGGGCTGAGGGGGCGGTCGGGGGGATCCCGGGAGGTGATTGGCCGCCTTGCTGCCCCGGGCTCGCGGCGACACTGCTCCGTGACTGGTTGTCGGTTTCTGGGCTGGGATTGGCCACTGAGGCGACCTGCGGCGCGCACGGGCCACTCTCGCGAGCTGGCTGAGGAAGCCGGTGCTGCGATTGGTAGCTACCCCCGAGAACGCGGCAAATCCTGAATTGTGATTGGCTGCGGCCTCAGCGGGTCTGAGAAATCGCAAAATCCGTTTGCTGGGGTCTGGAGGGTGGGTGGAAAGGACTGCAGCTAGAGAAGGACAGACAGACAGACACACACACACACACACGCGCGCGCGCGCGAAGCCCAGAGCAGTAGATGGAGCCAGGCAGAAGGATAGGGGGTGGGGCACAGAGGGAGGAAGGGCGGGGAATCCGGAGAGATAGATGAAGCCGGGCAGAAAGGGGGTGGGTAAGATATTAAGAGATTTGACAGATCTAGAGAAAGGGAAGAAATATGCAAAGGAGAAGGAAAAAGAGGGAGGGTCCACAGAGAAGTTCAGAGAAAAACAGAGAGGGAGAGTGATTTTGAGAAGTAAAAAGGAAAAAAAAAATGTGCCAGGAGAGAGAAAAATAGGCCGAGGGAGAAAGAAAAGGAGGAAGAAAAAAGGCGGGAGAGGAGATCAGACCGAAAAATGGAGAAATTTTAAAGAGGAGAGAGAATGAAAGAAAAAATGAAATGACCAGAACACAGGCAGAGAGGGAGACTTGGAGGTTTCTAGCGAGAGGAGCGGAGACGAAAGCCGGCAGGAAGCGCAGCGCGCGAGGGGCGCAAAGGGCCGCACCTGACGCCCTGGCTCCCACGCTTTCTCCCCTCCTCTCCTCTCCCTCGCAGGAGTCGTCCGGGCCTCCAGCATCTTCCCCATCCTCAGCGCCATCCTACTGCTGCTCGGGGGCGTGTGCGTGGCGGCCTCCCGGGTCTATAAGTCCAAGAGGAACATCATTCTGGGCGCAGGGATCCTGTTCGTGGCAGCAGGTGAGAGGCAGAGGGAGGGGGCGGCCGGCTGGGGCGGCCACCTGCGCGGGCGCTTGTGTGTGTTATGTGTGTGTACGTGAGTGTGTGTGTGTGTGTGTGTGTGTGCCTGTGCGTTTGCAAAGCTACCCTGCCCCAGGCGCCTGCTGGGGCCTGGAGCCTTCCTAGGCTCTTCCTAAGCTCCATCGCCACCCGCTGTGCAAGGTAGGTGTCGCCTTCGCGCCGTCTTTGGGGGGAACAAGCCCAGCACTGACAGGTGTCTAGCGCGTAATCAGGGATGCGGGGAGCTTACGTTCCAAAGCCCGCGGTTCTGCACACGGAAGGGGCGGGGCTGGCATCCCGGTGACTGAGCGGCAGATGGAGGGGAGGAACCTGTTTTAGGGGGCGGGGCCTCGTGAACCCCGGTAGATCCAGGAAGATGCTGGTCCTGGGAAACCATCTAGACCAACTTCGAGTGAGGTTTCCCCACTCTCCCCTACCCCCGCAGGTGCTTCCCTGCTTTTCTACGTGAAATGAGTAGTGCTGGGAAATTCCAGGGGGCAGAATCCAGGGAAGGGGAAGGACTTAGCATAAAGAGCAGGGGGTGCTTTGGAGATGGGTCAAGATCTGCTTTTGAGCCAGAGGACTGAAAGGGGGGTGACAAGCGGAGGAGCCGCGTCTGGACCCGCAGGGGGCGGGGTTTGATGGGTTGGAGGCGGGGCTTGGGGTAGAAGGGGGACTTGATCCAGTAGGAGCTAATTTTAGACCAGCGGGGGGGAGGGCCTAGACTAGATAACCAGTCTGGATTGATATCACGAAAGGAAGAGTTTAGATCTGTAAGGGACCGAGCCTAGAGAATCAGAGCGGAATTACCATATTAACAGTTTAAACGAGTGTAGGACTCAGGAGAAAACCCAGGTTTATAACGTTAAGGATTGAGTTAGACTAGTCAGGGTAGGGCCTGGAAACCCAGGCCGGGATTACGTCATCACGGGCAGGGATTAGACCAGACCAAACAGGGCCTGGGCCAGCTGAGGCCAGGTTTAGACCAGACTAGTGGAGGTGGGGCCGGGGCTAGCTGGGAGTGGGGCTTCGACCCTCTAGGGGTGGGGCCTAGATCAACTGGGAAGGAGTTTAGACCGTCCGTGACTAGGTCTGGGCCAGCCAGGGCCTGGACCACTGGGGCGTGATCCAGACTAGGCTTTCTTGGGGCAGGGCCCCAGTTAGCCAGGGAGGAGTTTAGAGCACCTGGGACGGGACAAGGACCACCCGGGGCGGGACACGGAGCATTTGGGGGCGGGGCCTAGATCACCCGTGGGTAGAGCTTAGACCAGCAAGGGGCGGGGCCTGGGCCAGCTTGGGAGGAGTTTAGAGCACTTGACGGGACGGGGTCATTTGGGGCGGGGTTTATGCCACTCAGGAGTGGAGATTAGGCCAGCGCGGGGCGGGGCCTGGGCCAGCTCGGGAGGAGTTTAGAGCTTTGGGGCGGGGCCTAGACCACCCGGGGGTGGAGCTTAGACCAGTGTGGGGCGGGGCCTAGGCCAGCTCGGGAGGAGCTTAAAGCACCTGGGACGGGACAGAGCTCGTTTGGGGCGGGGCCTAGACCATCCGGGGGTGGAGCTTAGACCAGCGCGGGGCGGGGCCTGGGCCCGCTCCAGAGGAGCTGCAGCATCTGGGACTGGGCTCTGACTGCCCGGGCGGGACCGCGGGGCGGGGCGGGGGCGGGGCCGGCGGTGGCCTCCAGGCTCCCGTCTGACCGTCCCCCGCCCAGGCCTGAGCAACATCATCGGCGTGATCGTGTACATCTCGGCCAACGCGGGCGAGCCGGGCCCGAAGCGGGACGAGGAGAAGAAGAACCACTACTCGTATGGCTGGTCCTTCTACTTCGGCGGGCTGTCGTTCATCCTGGCCGAGGTGATCGGCGTGCTGGCCGTCAACATCTACATCGAGCGCAGCCGCGAGGCGCACTGCCAGTCTCGCTCGGACCTGCTCAAGGCCGGCGGGGGCGCGGGCGGCAGTGGCGGGAGCGGCCCCTCGGCCATCCTCCGTCTGCCCAGTTACCGCTTCCGCTACCGCCGCCGCTCCCGCTCTAGCTCCCGCTCCAGCGAGCCGTCGCCGTCGCGGGACGCGTCTCCCGGCGGCGCCGGGGGCCCGGGCTTCGCCTCCACGGACATCTCCATGTACACGCTCAGCCGCGACCCGTCCAAGGGCAGCGTGGCCGCGGGGCTGGCGGGGGCCGGCGGCGGCGGCGGCGGCGGGGCGGGCGGCGGCGCGGGCGCGGGCGCG
>NW_022589755.1:3545541-3608915 GCF_004348235.1 Phoca vitulina | reverse complement strand
CAGACCAGCCTATACCCCTAGACCAGGCTGTACCCCCAGACCGCAGCATGTGATCACAGACATTTCTGTGTCTCAGACCAGCCTGTACCCCAGACAGAGCCCGTGTCCCCTAGAGATCTTGTACCTCTGCAAGCACCTGTGTCCCGAGACCCAGCCTGTTCTCCACACACAGCTGGTAACCTCAGGCAGCCTGCATTCCCCAGAAGCACCCGCACTTCCTGAGACAACCTGAGCCCCTGGAGAGAGAGTTTGAGTGCCTGGGGTCAGCTTGCTTTCCCCACGCTGGAGACAGGCCACGCTCCCATCCTGCAGGCCCTGGGAGACAGACCATTTTGATGCCAGCCCCAAAATGGAATTTGTGCCCGTTCCCCACTGATTCCACCAAGCAGAGCTCTCGCCAAACACCCCCCAACATCCCAGCAGAGACCTTGTGCCTCCGGGAAGCGTGCTTCTTCATTTCCTGTGCCCCACAGCCCTCACTGTCCCACAGAATGGCCTTTCACCCCTGGCGATGCCAGAGAGCTATCCCATACCTCGCACTCTCCCTAACAGGACATGCCATGCCCTTCACGTATACCAGTGGGACATCCTATACCCCTTGGGAGCAGGAACGGGCTCTGGCTCCACATCTCACAACCCTCACAGTCCATCTGGGATGTCACAGGCTCGATCATCCACATGAGATCTGCAACACTCTACTGTCCCATAACCGATGTCCCATAACCTCAGTGCCCCTCAAAGAAGATCATCTACCCCCTGGGCTCCAGATGGGATTTCCCTCCTCACTTACCTAGATATGGTATCTTACATCCATAGGATCCCAAATAGGATGTCCCAAATCCTTGATAGCAAAGTGGGGTGCCCAGCACTCCTTGGTGTGTGAGTTTCCCACTCACTCAGAGTCTGGATTAAACACTTCACTTCTGCAGATGGGCTAGTTTTTTTTGCCCCTTAGAGTCTCAAGCGGGAAGTTCCCAAACTTCTGCAGAATGGGATGCCCTGGTAATCATATGCTTGTGTAATATGCTTACATGCTTATGTGGTACCCATGCTCTGTTCGAAGTACTTCACATGCATGAACTCATTAATCCTCATATCCTCATAGCAACCTTCCAAATAGTTATTATCATTCCCATTTTACAGAAGCTAGAAATGAGGAGTGAGGAAGGTTAAGTGGCTTAATCTATGCACCCAGGCTAGTCATATGGGATTTGAACGCTGGTTGTCTCTGTTCTTAACAACTACACTATATGGCATCTCACTAGCCCACAAAGATGTCCCAAAGGTCCTCGTTGTCCTGGAGGGAATGTCCCCTGCCCCAACCTCACTGCATAAGGCAGGATTCCTCACATCCCTTGATGCCCCACTATTGGTCAGAAAGGACTTCAACCTCCTCACAGGACCGTCTCCATCATCCCCCAGTCCTGACCCTCCAGAAGCTCACAACTTCCATTATCTCTGAAACATCCCACACATTGCCCTACCCATCAAAGGATATCCCATATTTCCCTGGGCTGCACCGGGAGAGGGTGTGTGTGACCCATCCTACTCTTTTCCAAATGGGATATGCCATCTGGAGTCAGAGACGAGATGTACTCAATCATTGGTAGCCCAAACAGGAGGCCAGACACCCCACACTCTCTCAGAAAGATGTACCACACCTTCTTACTCTCTAGATGGGACTTCACATTTCCCTCATGGATGAAGACCATGTGTCCCCCACTGACTGCTACAAATAGCATCCTCACCCTTTGCTCTGCTGCATGAAGCATCCTTTACTTCTTGCTGCTGCAGGATTGCTGTTGCTGTGGGGTAAGGACTCCCCTCCCACTGCTTCTGATGGGACCCCTCCTGCTCCTCTCCTTCCCCCACCCTCACCTGACTCAGCAGTTTAGTTCTTGTCTCTGCACATCCTCCTTCAATTTGGAAAGTTCCTTTCTCCTTCTCCATACCAGCCGGCCCCTCTCCCACTTCTTGTACCCCTCTTGCTGTCTACCTCTCTTCCCCCTTCCCATGCCTCAGTTTCCCCATCTGTAGAATGAGATCATGGGGCCAGGTGAATTCTGTGGGAAGTGCTGGCTTTGAAATGCAGTTCGGAAAGCGCCCTCCCCCACCCCCCTGCCTTTTTAAAGTTTAGGTTTCCTTGGACCTCAAGTACACAAAGTTGGATGAATCTGACTCTTCTTTGGCTTATATCACAATTGTCACCAGCCTTCCCAAGATCCTTCTCGGGCTTTATTTTACATGATATTCTCCCGGTTCCTTTCTAACTCAGCTCTTTAATGTGTTTGATATGCATCCACGAATATATATGTTAACTTGGAAATATGTAGCGTTCTTTTACACCTGTCTGTTTTAATTTACATAAATGATATCATGCTGTGGATTTTTTCCTGTTTATGATTTTTTTTTCTTAACACTTGCTCAGATTTCCCCATATTGCTTTGTTATTCTAGTTCACGGCTACTATGTGCTGTGGAGATTTGCACAAGAGGGCAACCCTCACATTTACTTGATCCCCTAGAGATGGATACTTGGGTTGATTCTGACTCCCTGTTATTACAAACATTGTTGCAGAGAACATCCACATATATGTTCCTGCTTGTAGTTTTTGTCTGGATACATACCCAGAGATGAAATTGTTGGGTTATAGGGTATAAACGTACTTCACTTCATAAAGTATGTCAGAGTGCTTTCCAAAAAAGACTAGTTTATACTCCCAGCTGTTTCCTCTTATCCTTCCAGTGTTTGATATTATCCTTTTAATATTTGCCAATCTAATTGATCTAAAGTGGCATTCCCCTGCTGATTTAAGTTGCATTTCTGTGATCCCTGGTGAGGTGGAGCATCTTTTCATATACTTGTGAGTCATTCAGACTTCTTCTTCTGTGAATTGACTATTCCTGTCCTTTGCCCATTTTTCAATTGCTTTCCCTCTCTTTTCTTGCTGGCCTGCAGGAGTTCTTTGTGTGTTCTAGCTAGGAATTCTCTCTGAGATGAGAATCTTTTCCGAGTCTGTTAGCCTTCTGTTCCCTGTATCTTGGTTGAATAAAGCGATCATTGTTTCTAATCCTACTTGACCCTCAGCAAACCCATATGATGGAGCCAGGAACAAGACTATTATCTCATTTTATAGAGAAAGATTCAGAGGCCCCAGAGAGGTCAATAACCCTTACAAGGCCACAGATTTGGATCTCAGAGCTCCAGAATGGGATTCCAGCTCCTGTATAGCTGGGTGACAGCAGGTGGTTTTTGCTACTCTGAACATCATTTGTCTCCTGAGTATGTCAGGGATGTGGATGTCCTGTTTTTAGGCAGCTGTGAGCGATGTTAAATGTCCAGTCCTGAGCTTACCCTGGCAACTTCCATGTCATCACCTCTTTCTCTCTCCTGCTCCCACAGAAGCAAACTGTACCTATTTTAAATTCTTTACTACGGGGGAGAATGCGCACATCTTCCAGAGAACTACAAAGAAAGGTGAGAACTGTACCCCGCGGTGTGGTGGTGGGGACAGCGGGGGTGGGGAGGGGGGAGTTATGCTGACCATGCCAGAGGAGTTCTTGATAGCGCTGTCTTCTTCTCTGCTTTGCCCTGGGGAGGTCCCATCTCTGGGGACAGGCGGTTCTCCCGAGCCTCGTGCCTGATGCTTCTGCCCCAGCTCTGCCTTTGCCACGTGCTGTGTGGCTTTGGGCAAGTCACAGCCCCTTTCCGAGAATAGTACTTTAACATCTTAAAGATGCGCATCTGCCATGTGCTAAGCACAGTGCCGAGTATTTCATTTGGATGTATTTCTTTCGGTCCCTTGCATGACCCTGTGGAGCAGCGGCTTTATCTTCCTCTTCCAGATGAGAAAATGGAAGCCCAGAAATGGTTACATTTACTTTTCCTGGGAAGTGGCAGAGGCAGAGCTCAAACCCAAATAATCCTGACTCTAAAGCAATGCTCTCCTATAGAACCTTCTGTGAAATGGAAATGCTGTCTATCTCTGCTGACCAATATGGTAGCCGCTGGCCCCATGTGGCTGCTGAGCACTTGGAATGTGGCTAGTGTTTTTTGTTTTTTTTATTTTTTTAAAGATTTTATTTATTTATTTGACACAGAGAGAGAGCATGAGCAAGGGGGAGGAGCAAGGGGAGAGGGAGAAGCAGTTTCCCCACTGAGCAGGGAGCCCGATGCGGAACTCGATCTCGGGACCCCGGGATCATGACCTGAGCAGAAGGCAGGTGCTTAACTGACTGAGCCACCCAGGCACTCCTAAATTTTTTTTCTTTTTTTTTAAGATTTTATTTTTTATTTTTTAAAAGATTTTATTTATTTATTTGAGAGAGAGAGAATGAGAGACAGAGAGCATGAGAGGGAGGAGGGTCAGAGGGAGAAGCAGACTCCCTGCCGAGCAGGGAGCCCGATGCGGGACTCGATCCTGGGACTCCAGGATCATGACCTGAGCCGAAGGCAGTCGCTTAACCAACTGAGCCACCCAGGTGCCCCCTAAATTTTGTTTTAAGTTAAATCCATTTAAAATTAAAAGACCACACATAGCTCGTGGCAACCATACTGAACAATGGGACTCTTAGGACTTTACCCTTTGTGCTATAACCACAGCCTCTCCATCACCCCTCTATCTCAGTATCCCTCCCCACCAGTAAAGGGATTGTGATCGTGTCATGACTCTCATCTGGTCTTTGCAAGGATTTAATGAGACGATGCAGCTAAAACAGACAATGTGGTGCCCGGTACATAGTAAACTGGTCTCCCTCCTCTCTCTCTTGTCTTCGTGCTCAGCGATCCCGGTCCGGGAGAGTAAATAATCACAATGCGCATGTTCGGCACACCTGCCGTGTGCCCAGGCGCTGCACTGGGCACTTTACATGAGCAATTTCTGATCCTCACTGCAGCCCAATCGAATAGGGATTTCAATCCCGATTTTCTAGAGAAGGAAACCGAGGCTCAGAGAGGTTTGGTGACTTCACCAAAATCTTCCAGGGGGGAGGTGGCTGGGGAGAATTCAGACTTGGACCGCTCCACTGTAACATACCGCCTTCTCTGTTGTCACCCACACGCCCACTGCCTCAGCTGCTTCACCTGTAAGCAAACAGGGACCGGATCCTACGTAACGATGGGCAGTTCCCATCCCCTCCTAATCCTGGCAGTGTCTCCTCTTTGCTCTGCCGCCTCAGGCAAATCACTGACCGTCTGTGAGTCTTAGTTCCTTTAACAGTGTAAGCAAAATATTGGACTGGATGATCTACCTGAAAATTCTTGTCTAGTTCTGAATCTTCCATCTTCCTGGTTCTGGGTCCCTACAGGGGACTTCTTCGCACTTCCTACTTCCCACGTCCTCTGCTTCTTCCCTTTCCTCTCCTTGCAGAGGTAAATCTGGCAGCTGCAGTGATAGCAGTGCTAGGCCTGGCAGTCATGGCCTTGGGGTGCCTCTGTATCATCATGGTGCTCAGGAAAGGTGCAGACTTCCTACTCCGAGTTGGAGCCGTCTGCTTTGGCCTCTCAGGTGAGGGTTGGGAGCCTGGAGACTGAGGGAATTGCATGCTGGGAGGTTGGATCTCCAGGCGCTGTTGCATGCTGGGAGGTTGGATCTCCAGGCGCTGTTGCATGCTGGGAGGTTGGATCTCCAGGCGCTGTTGCATGCTGGGAAGTTGGAGGACATCTCCAATCACTGTTGCATTCTGGGAAGCACAAGGGCTTAGTAGGCTCAAATGTGGGAGTTCTAAGCCTTATTATTAGCTGGAATTGGAAGGTCTCCAAACACTCTTTTAGATTTGGAACTGGGGTCTTTAAGGACTGTTGCATTCTTGGAGTTGATAGTCCAAAAAAATGCTGCATCTTGTTAATGTAGTCCTCATTGGATCAAATGTTTTCTAAGGTGGATAGAAAGGTCATTAATTATATGAGCTTCATTTATTTGTCCTCTGTGTATTTACTGAGCACCTGTTATGTTCCATGCACTGTGCTAAGGGCTGGAGATATAAGACTAACAACAAGACAGATAGTATCTTCCCCTCACAGAGCCTAGATTCTGACAGAATTACACAGTAACCAGGGGCGCCTGGGTGGCTCAGTCCGTTAAGCATCTGCCTTCAGCTCAGGGCATGATCCCAGGGTCCTGGGATCGAGCCCCACATCGGGCTCCCTGCTCCCCGGGGAGCCTGTTTCTCCCTCTCCCTCTGCTGCTCCCCCTGCTTGTGCTCTCTCACTCTGTCAAATAAATAAATAAAATATAAAAAAAGAATTAGACAGTAACCAGTATTTACACACAGGCTAATTCAACCATAATTGTGATCAGAATTATGATGAAGCATATTAGGGGTATGCATTGCAGTGAGGGTGGGTCAGAGAAACTCAGAGAAGGTGATATTTAAGCGGGTAATTGAAGGATGAATAGCAATCATCCAAAGTGTGGTGGTGATAGTGGTGGCGGCAATATTGGTGATGTTTGTGGTGGTGGTGATGGGGACAATGATGGTGGTGACAGTGATGATGTTGGCAATGTTGGCAGTGTTGGTGGTGATGGTGGTGATGATGGTGATGGTGGAATAGCATGTGCAGAGGCTGTAGAAGACTTAACAAGCTTGAGGAACAGAATGAAGATCAGAGCATAAAGCAGGCCAAATCTTGCACAAATGTACATGGTAACCTTAACTAACAAGTGAGGTAGAGCCTGGTGCAGGATAAAAGAGACACAATGAGTCTTCAAGAGCATGGGCATATGAATGGAAAATAATAAGGACCAATTCTTATTATTTTGTTGCCTTAGATATCTTCCTAAATAAGGGGGGGGAAATCAGTCATCTTCTTTCCTTTCTTTCATTAATTCATGTGTTCATTTTATTCATTGGTACACACACAGACACATTGTACACAACACGTTTGTACATGTATGTAGGTGTAATATAAGAGTGTACAAGACAGAAAGGTGCTTTCCCTTATGGAGATTATCATCTGGTTAAGGACACAGAAATATCACAGATCATCCCACAATTACAAACTTCTAGGTGCTATAAAGGAAAAGGAAAAGTAGAATCCTATGAGAGTGCATAATAAGAGCACTTGATTTGAAGCAGAGAGTTAGAGAGGGAGTTCATGAGTAACCAAGCTAGACAGAGTTCAGTGAATTTAAGATCTTGAAAGAAAGCCAGTGTGGCTGGAGCATGGAGAGTGAGGAGGATACTGGTATAAAAGATGGACCAGTAAATCAACAGGGAATCAAAAGATCTGGGTTGGAATTCCAACTTCTGAAGACATGTGATCTTGGGCAGATCTTTTTTTTTTTTTTTTTTATCTCTGAGCTCAGGTATTCTTATATCCCTGAACTCACTCATCCAAGTAACCATTTGTTAAACATCCATCCCATTAATCCATCTGTCCATCCCATCCATCCATCCACCCATTCATTAATTCCCTCCTACTCTCTTCTCCCTTTTCCATTCTCCTTTCCTTTCTCCCTCTCTCCCTCCATCTATTTTTCCATCTGTTCATCCATCCAATTATTCAACAAGTATTTTTTTTATATTTAGTAAGTGCCAGATGCTGTGCTAGGTACCACTGGGGATAGAAAGATGAATAAGATTAAGATGATCCCTGTTCTTGTGTAATTTATGGCATGGTAGGAATTTGGTGCTGCTGTTATTACTGAACTCATACCTGGGTTATTCCTGGGGGTGCCATGAAGGTGTGGATATAAAAGTGTTTTATGGAAATCTCAGGCATGAAATTTTTCTGCAAATTGTACATCCAAATGAAAGTGAGGGGGTGGATTTGACGCTGTAAGTACTTTGGTTATATTGGGTATCAGGGACTGGGCAGATTGTGTTTTTAAGTTCTCCTTAGATAAAGGGACATATTTGGGTTACATTGTTTCTCTCCATAAAATAAATACGTCAGGTGTTTGTTCATGTTTTAGAGATCTGAGACAGACAAGGTTTCTGCCCTCGTGGATTTATAGTTTACTGAGAGAGATAGAAATTGGCCAGACAGACAGTACTAATATAAATTAATATATGTTAACAATTCCAGCTGTGGGGATGCCTGGGTGGCTCAGCCAGTTAAGCATCTGCCTTCGGCTCAGGTCATGATCCCAGGGTCCTGGGATCGAGTCCCACATCAGGTTCCTTGCTCAGCGGGAAGCCTGCTTCTCCCTCTGCCTGCAGCTCCCCCTGCTTGTGCTCTCTCTCTGACAAATAAATAAATCTTTAAAAAACTAATTCCAGCTATGATAAATGCTATAAATGAAAAGAGTAAGAGGGAAATGTATCATAGGGAAATCTGATGTTGACTTAAGTGGCAGTGCTCAGCGAAGGCTTCTCAGAAGAAGTGTAATGTAAGTAGGGATGCATACAGATCTCCAGGCTTGAAAGAATCTGGTGCATCTAAAGGCTGAAAGAAGTCCTACTCTCTACTATTATAGGGTGGAAGAGCAGCTGAAAGGAGGCCAAAGAAGTAGGCAGGGGCCAGATCACGTGGGCCCTTCTAGATCATACAAGGGATCAGGCTTGATCTTTGAGGAGGGACAGTGATGTGCCTAACAGAATAGTCAATGGAGTAGATCTGGCTGCGCTCAAACCCAAGCTCCACTTCTCCAGGCTTTAATGTTCTCTTCTGTAAAATGGGGATGATAATAATATGTACCTCACTAGGTCTAGTGGGAAGAGATGAGACATGAGAGCATCTGGTTGGATTCTTGGCACGAAGCTAGTGTGTCAAGGCTAGGGGTCCACAGACTGCAGCCCATGGCCAAATCCTACCTCTTTGCTTTGGGGTTAGTCATATTTTTAAACCATTTCCTGCCTGGTTCAAAAGCCAGTAGATTAACAATAAATTACTACCACTAGAATAACATGGCTCCAGGGTCTTATGTGGCCTGGCTCCTGGCTACGTGGGACTTCATCTCTTACCACTTGCTCCCTCCATTCTGGCCACGTTGGCTTCTCCACTGTTCCTCAGATACTCCACATTCATTTCCTCCTGAGAGCATTTTGCACTGCTGTCCCCTCAGCCTGGAATGTTCTTCCACTAGATCATCCTATGTCTCATTTCTTCATATCATTTAAGTTTCTGATCAAATATTACCTCCTCAGAGAGACCACTGTTGACCACCTTGTCTAGAGTAGGCCCATTACCTGCTGTGTCCCTACCTTGCCTTGTTCCCCCCCATAGAATCGATCACTACCCGGAATTATATATTTATGTATGTATTCATTTGCTTGGGCTGCCATAACAAAGTACCATAGATTGGGAGTGGGGAAGGGGCTTAGAGAACATAAATGTATTTTCTCACAGTTCTAGAGGCTGGAAGTCAGAGGTCCAGCTGTAGGCAGGGCTGGTTTCCTCTGAGGCCTCTCTCCTTGGCTTGTAGATGGCCGTCTTCTTCCTGTGTCCTCACGAGATCGTCACTCTGTGTGTCTGTGTCCTGACCACCTCTTCTTGTAAGGACACCAGCAATATTGCCCTCCATATTGGATTAGGGCCCTATTGGCCTCATTAAATTTAATTATTGCTTTAAAGACCCTATCTTCAAATATAGTCACATTCTGAGAAAGTACAGGGTCAGGATGCTAACACATGAACTTTTGGGGCCATGATTCAGCCTACAGCAATACATTTACCTGATTATTGTCCAATTCTCCCTCTGGGATGGGAGTCCAGGAGGACAGGGCCTTTGTTAGTCTTGTTTATATATTTTACAATGAGAGCTCAGTTAAGATCTGTTGAATGAATGAAAGATGCGTGTAGCAAAAGAAGAAAGGGGGGGCGCCTGGGTGGCTCAGTTGGTTAAGCGACTGCCTTCGGCTCAGGTCATGATCCTGGAGTCCTGGGATCGAGTCCCACATCGGGCTCCCTGCTCAGCAGGGGGTCTGCTTCTCCCTCTCGTGCTCTCTGTCTCTCATTCTCTCTCTCAAATAAATAAATAAAATCTTAAAAAAAAAAAAAAAAAAGAAGAAAGGGGACCGGAGAGCGTCTCCTCCAGTGCCCTAAGCTGAGCTGTGTGGGGCCCCAGAGGGGAGCCAGTGACCCACAGGACACAGATTCCTGGCTGCATTCTCCAGGCCCCTGATTAAAAACTTCACAGGGAAGCAGAGTGCCGGGAGGAAGGAGGGTCTGGGACTGAGGTTGGGGCCAGACTCCAGAGTCTGAGAGAGGAGATAGCTAGGACCCATGACTCATGGATGACCATCAGATGGTCCTACATGATCTGACCCCTGCTGGCCTCTCTACTTCCATCACCTGCCACTCCCCCCTCCCCACTCTCTTTGCTCCAACCATACCGACCTTCTTTCTTTCCTCCAAACACACTGTATTCATTCTACCATAGGGCCTTTGCACCAGCTGTTCCCTCTCCCTGAAACAGCCATCACTTAGTTTGGTGCATGGCTGGCTTCTTTTCATTCTCCAGGTCTTACTCAAATGGCTTTTCCTGGTGACATCATCTTAAAGTCCCTGCTCCACCTTGGATGTCACTCCCCTTCCCATCACGCTGTTTTTATCTCCTTTCCGGGCACACATCACTCTCTGAAATAATCTGGTCTTCTCATGTGTTTACTTTGGAAGCTACAACCTGGCAGCCCACAGCTAACAATGACCCATAAATGTACTTTGACGGACAGTGCATAAAGATTTCTCTGAGCAAATATTTAAAGGTGTTGGGCAAATTTCCATAAAAATAGTCATCATTTAAAAAATTCCAGCTATCCTTGAAAAATCAGAAGGTCTGGCAATTTAAGTCCCCATTTCTGAAGGGTTGCAGTTGGCCAAAGCTGAGTTTTGGCTACTCTCTGTCATATTTCCCACCACACTCACCTGCCTCGTTGATTTATGCTTTCTCTCGTCGCCTCCTGCAGGCATCTGAGGTTTGCAAGCCTTGGTTTATTTTCTCACCACCTGTCTTGTCCAAGTAGAATATAAGCTCCATGAGGTTAGGGTCTTTGTCTGTCTTGTTCTTTCTTCTTTTCTTGCCATTGTTGTTTTTAATCAAACTGCATTGCAACCTGACTGCCTTTCTTTTCATTTTATGATCCCTCATCTTTATTGGGGTATGATTAATGGGCTTTACTGGGGTATGATTGATGAGTGGAAATTGTAGATCTTTAAGGTGTACAACTTGATGTGTTGATATACATGCACGTCGTGAATTGATCACCACAGTCAGCCTAGTTCACACTATCCATCACCCCACATGGCTACCTTTGTGTGTGTGGTGGGAACTCTGAGGATCTAGTCTCCTAGCAGATTTCGAGTGTATGATTGTGTTGCTAACTATAGTCACCCAGCTGTACATCAGATCCCCACAACTCATTTGCCTTGCATAGTTGAATTCTGTGCCCTTTGCCCCACATCTCCCCATATCCCCTCCCCCCAGCCTTTGGCAACCATGTTCTACTCTGTGCTTTTATGAGTTGGACTGTTTCAGATTCCATCATCACTCTTTCCAAAAGCCTTGATGGAGTTTTTTGTTGTTGTTGTTTGGTTTTTTTTGTTTGTTTGTTTTGAAACAAACAAAGCTCTACACCCAACGTGGGGCTTGAAATCACCCCCCCCACCCGCCCCCGAGATCAAGAGTTGCATGCTCTACCAACTGAGCCAGTCAGGCACCCCTTTTATTTTTTTTAATATATATTTTTTTTATGGAGTCTTCATTTGATTTTTGCTATTCTTGATTCCAGGATTTGCTTTTTCCATTTATTTATATATTTATGTATGTATGTATTTGAAGGAGGGGAAGGGGCAGAGCGAAAGAGAGAATCTTAAGCACGCTCCATGTCTAGTGTGGAGCCCAGTGTGGGGCTCGATCCACAACCCTGAAATCATGACCTGAGCTTAAATCAAGCCGGACGCTTAACCGACTGAGCCGCCCAGGCGCCCCTGCTTTTTCTCTTTTTTAAGCCTATAAAATGCACATAACACAAAATTGACCATTTCAACCATTTTTGTTTTCGGTTCTGTGGTGTTAAGTAGGCTCACACCGTGGTGCAGCCAGCCCCGTCATCCATCTCCACCACTTTTTCACTTTCGTGTTTCCCCAGCTGAAACTCTGTCCCTGTGAAGCGGCAGCCCCCATTCCCCTGGCCCTCAGCCCCGGCGGCCACCATTCTGTCCCTCTGTCCTTCTGTCCCTATCAGCTTGTGTTGTGTTCCTTCTTTATCTCCAGCTTCCCAAACTGTGCGTGCTGTGTAGTAGGTGTTTGGTAAAGAGCTGTTGGATGAATGGGGTGGGGCGGTGCTGAGGGTCCCCCAGGTTGCTGTTTGAGCGAGCACGAGATGGGGTGTGTTAGGGAAATGCTCAGACCCGGGCCCGGGTCCCCCGGGGCCTGAGCACCGTGCCTGTCCTCCCCCTACAGGCCTGCTGCTCCTGGTCAGCCTGGAGGTGTTCCGGCATTCCGTGCAAGCCCTCCTGCAGAGAGTCAGCCCTGAGCCTCCCCCGGCCCCCGCCCTGACCTATGAATACTCCTGGTCCCTGGGCTGTGGCGTGGGGGCCAGCCTGGTCCTGCTGCTGGGGGGGGGCTGCTTTCTCCTGCTCACCTTGCCTCCCTGGCCCTGGGGCTCACTCTGCCCCAAGCAGGGGCACAGGGCCGCCTAGAGCCACCACTGTGCCATCTGCAAGCTCCTTCTAAACCTTTCCTTTTCTCCATTTTATCCCCCAAAATCTGCCCCCCCACGCCATCCTGGAGAAACTGTGGGGCACACATGGTTTGCACAAACCTGCCTCATCTTTTCCCTCTGTGAATATGTTCTTTTCTGTGGCTGAATTGGGATGCTTGAGGGTAGGATGGGGAGAGGCTTTTTGCAAATGAGGGTCCCCAGGGAAGGCTGGGGGGGACCTGATGGGGTAACTAGGGAGTGGGGTGGGGGGATGAGGTCAGGGGGTCTTGGGAGGAGGGAGTTGGACCGATTCATTTCCCAGATCTGGATGTGTTCACTTGTGGGAGAGACTTCTTCCAACTAATTTGAACCTTGGGGAAACGGGAAGTGGTGGGGAAATCTTTGGGTCTGACCTTGCTATGGTCAGTTTGGGATTAAAAGTTTGGAAATTTAACAGCTTTTATTTGGAGTCTGTTTGGGTGTGATTGTGCGTCCCGGGGTAGAGAAAAGTGACCCCCTCGTGCTCTCCAGAAACCTGTGGCATGCTGCTTGGCAGCCCCAGAGTCACATGTCAAGAAACCCACAGAGAGTGACAGGAAAATGCAGCAATTTAGGACACAAACATTGTGGGTTGAACTGCATCCCTCCCAAATGTCTGTGTTGGGGTCCTAATCCCCAGGACCTCAGCACGAGGCCTGATCTGCAGAGAGGTCTGTGCAGACGTGATTGAGCCCTATTCCAGTGACTGATGTCCTCATACGGAGGGGAGATTAGGACGCAGACAGGCCCGAGGGAAGAGACAGGGAGAAGGCGGCCAGTCACCTGTGAGCCCAGGAGAGAGACTCCAGCGCAGATTCTCCCTCGCGGTCCCTGGTCCTTGGAAGCCCTGAGACACACTGACCCCGGGCTTCCTGCCTCCAGAACCGGGCCAGTGCAGTCTGTGGTGCTCTGTTAGGGTGGCCCCAGCAGACTAGCATGGAGTCCAGGACCTGGGAACGGGTGCTAAAGATGAGCACGTGGCTCTGGGACAGGGGGCCTAGGAGAGGCTGGGACTGCTGAGGTGCATGATGGAAAAGCCTCCATGGCCCCCAGGAGACTGCGGGAGGGGACGCGCGTGCGGGAGAGCTGGCTCCTCAGGGAATGCAGTGATCACGTGACAGAATGCTGGTAGGAACTAGAACAGCAGCTGCGGAAACCAAGGGGAAGGAAGGCCCGGGTCAAGGGTTCCCGTCCCTCGGGCCAAAGGGCCGGCCTTGCACCTTGTGGAGACCAGGTATGTATTTCAACCCAAAAATCACAACTCGAGTACATTCTTCAGTTACACAGAATAGCCGAAGCCGATCTGTTATTTCTCAATTTCTCAACATTTAAAGATACTTAAGGCAGGGATGCCTGGCTGCTCAGTGGGTAGAGCATGCAACTCTTGGTCTCTGGGTCACGAGTCCAAGAGCCCCACATTGGGCATAGAGAATAAAAATTAAAATCTTAAAATTAAAATCTTTTTTTTTTAAAGATCTTATTTATTTATTTGAGAGAGAGAGAGAGAGAGCACAAGTCAGGGTGGGGGGGAGGGCAGAGGGAGAGGGAGAAGCAGTCTGTGGGGCTCGATCCCAGGACTCTGGGATCATGACCTGAGCTGAAGGCAGGCGCTTAACCGACTGAACCACCCAGGCGCCCTAAAAATAAAATCTTAAAAAAACTTTTTTAAATTGGGACTATGTGCTGGCTTATGAATACAAATGTGTTAATACCCAGAGTTTGATTCTCTTCAGTGTTGCTATAATTATAAATATAATTACGTATATAATATTATATATTATACCAGTATTATATATAGCTATGATTATATTATAATCACTTGGTTATTAATAATACTATGGATATTATATTTAACATGTTAACATTCTCTTAAGCATTTCTATATTTGATTATACATTATAAATACAATTATATATTATATAACTATATAATGTAACATAATTGTATATTATAGTAATCTTTATATGAATGTTGTTATTACTAGCCTATCATGTTATATAAATATAGGATTCATAATATTACATATATGGAACATAATATATATAATGTATAAATATATCATAATATTTATAATATAACATGCCACATAATATTTCTATAACATGACGTGTTATAGGACATAAATAATTATGTAGCTATAATTGCAATTATCATCCCAGGGCTCCCAGCAACCTCCTCACTGGGGAGATTCCTTTTCATCCAGGAAACGTGGAGTGGCCTTCTGTTGGTTCACTGAGACCGCACCCCCATCTCAGAGTCAGTGGGGCACTCTTTGGTAGGACACTCTCTTCCTTCCTTTCTGTACTGAAGTCAGCATCGTGCTGAGGATGGGGGGGTTCCCATCCTCCTTCGACAGGTAGAGGAGGCGTGGGGCAGTGGCCAGGGAAACCCTAGCTCCACCTTCCACAGCCCGAGCACGTTGCTGGACTGCTGGGCTTCCACTTCTTCATCCCTTCAGAGAGCTCCTCTCAGGGCTTACCTTCTAGAGCCATTGCCAAGAGCGGTGCCGTCCTACTCCCTGCAGAGCTTTGGCACCCGGGCATGACTCAGATCAGCCCTGCTGCTCTTATTATCGAGTGGCACTTTGGGCCCGGCATACAGTAGAGAGCAAAAATGGGACCCCCGAAGAGCTGACAGTCTGGTGATGGAAACAGATATTCATCACATAATCACGCTAATGAACGTGCAATTATAAACTCAGATAAAAGCCAGGGAATGGGATCAGCAATACGTTTTTTTTTTTTCCTACTTGACTTTGAGGCCAGCTGGCTCGGGGAGGCTCTGAGAGATGTCCGCTTGGTTTTGGGAATGGCTGTTAGTGCAGGGGGCCTGTGCTCTGCACCCTCTTTCCTACCCAGGGTCTGTGTGGGCTTCTCAGAGGTGGGGGAAAGGAATAGAGACCCACCAACGACTAGTAACTGGAACCACATCGTACTGTGGAATAATTTGCCGAAACATTAACTTGCTTCTCTTCATCTTATATTTTTTGCAGTAAAGGAAAATAGAAGCTTCTTGAAATCTACAATCCTGTCCTTTCTAAATACATTTTAAAACTTTTCAAACATAATTTCAAAGTTACAGAGAAGTTGCAAGAATCAAAATAACGCAAAGAAGACCCACATACTCTTCACTCACGTTCCCCTGTTGCTAACGTTTTACCCTACGTCCATGTGTCTTTTTGAAATTCAGCAAACATTTATTTTTAAATGTGGAATGCATCAGATATGCAAAAGTGTGTGTAAGAACCCAACATCCCATTTAAAGAATCAGAATAAAAAACACTCGCTTTCTCAGAACCCTGGCTGAGAAAAAGAACTCGGATCTTGGAAGCTGCTTTCATGTTCTTAGCTGAGCTCATCCCCACCTCCAGCTCCAAGATTACCAACCACAACCTGGATTTTGAATAAGTCCTACCCTTTTCCTTGTAGTTTTGCAAACTGTAATTCTACTCTTTAAAGAAAATGTTGTTTCATTTTGCTTATGTTTGAACTTCATGTAAATGGAATCTAACTATGTATATTTTTCTGTGTAATGTTTGTCTTTTTATTTTTTTTAAAGCCTGAAGAAGATTCAAGCTCATGGCCAGAGGGACAGATGAGACCCACAGACATATTTGTTTAGCCTTCACGATGTTTACAAGGTTATTTAATGATTTAATGGAGGGAAAATTCATACAGTGTAAAATTAACCATTAGCCATTTTTAAACAAACAATCCAGCAGCATTTAGTACATTCTCAGTGTTGTTCCAAGACGTTTTATGCCCCCAGAGGAAACCCTGTCTGCACCAAACAGCTACTCTCCATTTCCCCTAGCCGCTCATCTACTTTCTGTCTCTGTGGATTGACCAATTCCGGGTGTTTCGTATAACTGAAAACAGGTGTTCAGACAAAGACCTGTACATGAATGTTCCCAGCAGCACCATTCACAGGAGCCTAAAGATCTCTGCGGGGAGTCAGAGGAGGGGACGGTGCAGAATCTACTCTAAACATTATTCACTGCCTCCTCAAGGAAAAACAAGGGGCACTCAAGTGTGAGATGTGAAAAGCCAAAGATAAGATAAGGAGGGCTTAGGACTTTGCGTGTCTTCCTTCTCAGTGTTATGAAGGCATATTTCATGCTCTACTTCCTTTCCCACTTAGATAAAAATTCCAGATTTCTCATGGCTCTGTGTGATCTGGCTTCGTACCTTTCTTCCTGTGCTTTGTTCTGATCAGCCTGCTTTGCCCCCGGCAGCACTGACCTCATGCTCAGATCTTAGAACTAGAACATACCAACTCTCCCCTGCCTCAGGGCCTTTGCACCTGTTGAAATTCCTGCCTGAGGGGCATTCCCTTTACATTCCTCAGGGCTGGATACTTTGCAGTCTTTAATTTTCATAAACACACTTCCTTCCAAGCCTTCCCTGACTCCCTTCCTAAAGGGAAGACCTCCCCTCCACACACCCAGTATGTTATATTCTCCACATACCCACTATGTTATATTGTATCACCCTGCTTATAGCCAGCCTAACACTCATCGCAATCTATAAATATTTATTTACTTGGTTCTGTCCCTCTTTCCAAGCAGAATATAAGCTCCATGAAGGTAGGGATCTTGGCTACTTTTTAAAAATAGTAATAGCCCTTCCAAAAAAAAAAAAAAAAAAAAAAAGCCCTGTACATTGTAGGTGCTCAATAAATGTTTGTTAAATAGCTGGATAAATAAGACAATTCCAGAGATGGGAGGGGCTTGCTCAAGACAGGGAGCCTGCCCCAGGCTTCTGTCTCCTGACTCCCAGACCAGGGTCTAACTGCCGTAGGTACAATGCCCGCTGAGAGCAAAGAAAGCCCTCAAGCGGACTGACTCGGTGGCATGAAGTCCGTTCATGTTGTTGTCGACCTCCAGAACTTTGTCTTCCCAAAGCAAAACTCTCTGTGAAGCCGTCACCCCCCATTCCCCTCTCCCTCTGGCCCTGCAGAGCTTTGGCACAGGACATAAATAATTATGTAGCTATAATTGCAATTATCATCCCAGGGCTCCCAGTGATTAGGTTATTAAGTGATTAGGTTATTAAGTGATTGAGGGGTAGCTACTTTTTGTCTCTATGAATCTGACAACTCTAGGAACTTCACGTAAGTGGTTTCGTCCAGTATTTGTACTTTCGGGTCCTGGCTTATTTCACTGAGCATGATCTCCTCGAGGCTCATCCGTGTTGTAGCAGGGGAAATGTATAATTTCCTTCCTTTTTTAAGGCTGTGTAATATCCCCTTGTCTGCCCCAAATTCATATGTTGAAGCCCTCACCTCCAATGTGACTGTATTTGAAGAAACCAGCCCTGCCGGCACCTTGATCTTAGATTTCTAGCCTCTAGAACTATGAGATAACACAGTTCTGTTGCTTCAGCCACCCAGCTATGATATTCTATGATAGCAGTCTGAGCTGATTAATACACATGTATACAGCACATTTTGTTTATCCGTTCATCCGCTGACGGATCACTTCTACCTTCAGTGCTGCTGTGAACACGGGTGTGCAAATATCTGATGCAAATATGCACCTTTGAGTCCCTTGCTTTCGATTCTTTCAGGCTCATGCCCAGACGCAGCAGTTGGAGCATACGGTAATGCTAGTTTATGAGTTGGAATCTGACGGTCCGAATTCTTGTTGGGTCAGTGAGGACTCACAGCGAGAGAAGCTCAGCGGGGGATGGCTTTGGGGAGTGTGATGTCGCAATAAACTATATCTCATTTCCTGAAGGGTCAGCAAAAGACCAACTGTGGGGCTGAAAACAGAGCAGGGAGAGAGTGTGACCTCCACAGCTTTGCCCCCTTTCTCAAACTGCAGAACCGGAACGGGGGTCTTTGGAACAGGGCAAAGGGACCCCCGTGTGTGTGGTTCCTGCTCCGCTTTGGGGAGCCTCCTGGGGTTGGGCAAACGGCTTGAGGCTGGAAATGAGCGTCTTGGTGTGGAGACGGGCAGGATGGGACTGGGGTTCTGCAAGGAAATCACCATTACAGTCCTCAGTGAGGTTGTGTTGGACGTTAGATTTTGGGCGAGAACAGTGGGTGCCTTGCTTCTTCTCCGTCTTCCTTGGGCTGGAGACAATCATTGGCCGCCACCTAACTGCAAAAACTGGCAGCCAGCAGGAGCCATGCCGGCTCCCAGCATTGATTCTCTTCTGGTTAGCTAGCAGTTTATACCGAACCAGCCCAAACTTAGTGACATAAAACAGCCATCATTGTAGTATGCCCATGGATTGTAAGGTTGGGAGTTTGGGCAGAGCGCAGTGGGGAGGGTGGTATCTGCTCCACAGCATCCCGGCCTCCGCTGGGAAGAGCTGCATGGCAGAGAGAGACGTGGGTGGCAGGGTCCCGGCATCGAGCCCAATCATCCTCTACCTGGTCCCAGGCCCTGCGCTCGTGCTGCTTTCCCTCACCCTTTAACAAGGAAACTTTTAATTTTAGAATGGTTTTAGATTTACAAAAACATTGCAAAGAGAATACAGAGACGCCCATTTATCCTCTGACCTGTTACCACTTCCCCCTATTGTCAATATCCTACGGTACATTTGTCACAATTAATGAACCAAACTCGATACATTGCCGCTGACTAGAGTCCGTGCTGTGTTCAGATGTCCTTAGTTTTTACTTAATGTCCTTTCTTCTGTTACAGGATACATGACACTGATACAACATGCCTCCTCTTGACTGCAACAGTTTCCAGACTCCTTGTTCTGAATGACCTTGATGGTTCGAATGACCTTGATGGTTTGAATGACCTTGATGGTTTGAATGACTTTGATGGTTTTGAGGAGTGCTGCTCAGGTGTCAGGGCTGGGGTTCATGTTCACCTGAAGGTGTGGAAAAGCGGTGTTGGAATTAGAAGAGTTATGTTGTTTTTGTGTGTTTGTGTCCAAGAGCTGTGAGTCCCCACGCAGGAGGGTAGCAAGCACGCCAGTTCCTGGCTTCAAGCTCTGAGGGGGATAGCTTCCACTGGACCGCTCAGAGCATTCAGTATGGGGTCAGGGCAGGCTCAGAGAGGAATAGGGTCCGGCTCAAGTTTGAACCATCTCGAGGGCTCAAGGTTGTGGCTCACAGCTCTGCAGACATTTGGGACAGAATGAAGGAATCAGGTGTCTTTTGTGCTTTCCACCAGCGCCACCTGGAGGTGGAAGGTGAACCCTGCAGAGAGGCTGGAAATGGGCTGATGGACCCCAAAGACAGAGCAGGCGATCCTTCCGTGAGCACCTGGAGGAGATGCGTTTACAGGCACCGGGGGGTATGCAGGTGAGAACGGTGGCCTGAGGAGCAGGAGGGGAGGAGCAAAAGCTCCAGGTGGGGAAATAAAGAAAAAGCTGACCATGCCCAATGCTGCT
This sequence comes from Phoca vitulina, assembly GCF_004348235.1. Classification (NCBI taxonomy): domain Eukaryota; kingdom Metazoa; phylum Chordata; class Mammalia; order Carnivora; family Phocidae; genus Phoca; species Phoca vitulina. The sequence goes on along the minus strand of NW_022589755.1, from coordinate 3,588,934 downwards.
GCAGGCAACCTGCCAAAAGCATTTCAATTACTGAACTGACACTATTTTTCCCTTGCATGTGACTAATTGGACACCTTTATTACCTAAGATGACTGTGAAGGTCATGAGACTTGCCTTAGATGTCTCCCAAGGGCACAGACCTGTGACGTGGGTGTGTTAGGGTAATGGGGGCAGAAGGAGAGTGCCAGTGTTCTGATCACGCCTGCTTACAGCTCCTACGCTTATGATGAAGGTGACGAACGAACTTGTAACTTGTTCCCATTTGCCCAGGGCTTTCTCAGTCTTAGCCCTGAAATGTCCATGTCCTGTGAAACTCCTTGTTCCCACATCCTGGGGCAGCCCTTGCCCCAGCCCCAGTCCTGGGGTAACAGGGATTGTAGGTCCTACTGCTGGTAACAACCCTATCTGGTATCTCTCTCTCTTTATGGTGAGGACGTGGAGTCCTGGCGATTTTAAGAAATCTTCCTTAGGTTCACATAAGCTGAACGTAGACCCAACACCATCTGAAAACAAAGGACACCCCCTTTCCTCAGCCCTGGCCTCTTCCCCGGCATGCCCCCCCCACACCCCGGAAGACACAAGTTAGGAAAACACCAGTGGGCAACCCTCGCCATACTGCATTTGGAATTTTAGCGAACAAACGGTTGGGAGTCACTTCATTACAATGAAAGGTGTGCTGTAGTGATTTAGGATGAATACCAGAGTGGATGTCCATAAATGATACCTTTTAGGGCCAGCGATTTTAACAATATTTGTCCAGACTCTGTTCAGAACAAAATCCATTCTCAGACTAGCTCCGACTCAGAAAACTTTCTCGGGTGTCATTTATTTTAATTTTTTAATTTTTTTTTTTTTTTTTTTGGCTCCAAGGGTTCCCAGAATGACTGAACAAGAAAGCTGCACGGAGAGGGAGGATGCTGAGTGTTGGAAGCAGTCAGAAGCAAGAAAACAAAAGCTGCAGGCATCCCAGCTCCTCGGCGGATGCTCTGAGTCATCTTCGTGTTTCTCCTTAAAGACCGGCTTCCTCCACATGGTGAGCCAGATGGCCACCAAGAGCTCCCAAGTTTTAAAGAGAATGACTTCCCCGACAAGAGGAACAGAGGTACCGCTCCCCCGCCCGCCCAGCGACTCCCCCGGGGGCTTCAGCACTTGGTCAGCCGTGGGCTGTGCAGGGAGCGGAGGGGAGCAAAGGGGATGCGCCTTCGGGTGCGCCGATCCTGGGAGCTGCTGACTGAGGCCGGGGCACCAGCTTGGCCAGTTCCAGCCAGTGCTGCGGGGCCTCACATTCAGCAGGGACCCTGTGCTCAGGGCTTCGTGCTCTGCACTCACCATCTCGAAGTTCTTAGTCGTTTATCTTGGGATCTGTGTTTTGCTAATGAATTCCTACGGGACAGTGTAGCATATGCCCGGGGCTTAGAGCCACACTTCCCTCCCGCCAGCCGGCCTCCAGCTGCCTCCCTAGTTCCCTGGGTTAGCCTGCTCTCCGGCCGCCGCCACAAAGCTGCACAGACTGGGGGTGGGGGGTGGGGAGGGGGCTTAAACAGCACAAGTCTATTCTTTCTTGGTTCTGGAGGAACCAAGGTCAGCAGGACTGGTTCCTTCTGTCTCAGGCCTCTCTCCTGGCTTCAGGTGCTTCTCGGCTTGTAGACACATCACCCTGATCTCTGCTTTTATGTTCGCACGGTGTTCCCCCGTGTGCATCTCTGTGCCCAAAGTTCCCTTATAAGGACATAGTCATATTGGACGAAGGGCCCGCCCTCCTCCAGTAGGACCTCATCTTTCAAATTAGGTCTGCAGTGACCCCATCTCCAAATAAGGCCACATTCTGAGATACAGGGGGGTTAGGCCCACACACATGAATTTTGGGGGTACACGAGCTGAACCCACAAGAGTGTGAATCGGTGTGTGTGATTGTGCACACATAGAGGGTCTGTGTAGCTCTCTCTGTGGGTGTCTGCATAGAATAGTGTGTATGTGTGTGTGTTATGGACCGAGTATTTGTGTTCCCCCAAAACGCATTATGTTGCAGCCCTAAATTCCAGTGTGGCTATATTGGAGATGGGCCTCTAAGGAAGTAATTAAGGTTAAATGAGGTCATAAGAGTGGGGCCCTGATCTGATAGTGTCCTTATGAGAAGAGCCCCAGAGAGTTGGCCCTCTCTCTCTGTCTCTCTCTCTCTCTCCACCCACTGCATGAGCACAGAGGGAAGGTCATGTGAAGACACAGCGAGAGGGTTGCTTCTGCAAGCCAGGAAGAGGGCTCTCACCAGAAGCTGGGTCGGCCGGCGCCCCATCCTGGACTTCCAGCCTCCAGAACTAAGGAAATAAATAAATGTCTATTGTTTAAATCACCCAATCTACAGGGTGTTACTGTGGCGGCTGGAGGGGTCTAATAGTGTGTGTGTGTGTGTGTGTGTGTGTGTGTGAGAGAGAGAGAGAGAGAGAGAAAGGGACTCTTTGTAGAGCAGAGGCCCCTGTAGGTTCATCATGTGTGCCTTTCATGGAAATCCAGACTGAGTCTTCTCTCCCTTCCTCCAGGCCTACTGACCCCTCACTCTCCTCTGCTTTCTGTCCTCACCCCCCACGGTGCACCCGCCCCGCCCCCCCAAGCACACACAGTGAGAGCAGAGAGACTGACACACCCAAAGGAGGCTGAAGAGTCTGGGACAGGTCAGGGCCCCAGGACTCAGGAGGCCTCTCTGCTCGTGGACCCCTTCACCCTCTTCCCAACCGAGTCGCCTTGACTGCACTTTACAGACCGACTCAGGCTATAGGGTGAAGCGACAAGCTGCAAAGTTCCTGGGGAACAAGCCCCATGCAGGTTGCAGAGCCGGCTGGGTCTCTTCACAAAGAGATGTTGGTTGGGCCCCCTCCCTTAGGCAAAACCACCTCTGCGGTAGGATGGATGGCTCCAGAAGTTCAGCACGTCAGGACAGGGAGGACCCCAGAAACCGTCCTATCCTGCTTGTTTCCCACTTTTTTTTTTTTTAGATTTTTTATTTATTTATTTGACAGAGAGAGACACAGTGAGAGAGGGAACACAAGCAGGGGGAGTGGGAGAGGGAGAAGCAGGCTCCCCGCTGAGCAGGGAGCCCGATGTGGGGCTTGATCCCAGGACCCTGGGATCATGATCTGAGCCGAAGGCAGACGCTCAACGACTGAGCCACCCAGGCACCCCATTTCCCACTTTTACAGATCTGAAAACTGGGGAAGGGGCAAAAAAAGTCTCCCATTTGCATCCTAGAACACATGTTTCCTGGCTTAATTCAGTTCTTATTCTGGTGATTCATTCAGATTTCAAAAAGCGTTGGTCTAGGACAGATGTTGGCAATAGGCCCATCACTTGTGTTTGTAAATAAAGTTTTATTAGAACACAGACCCACCTATTTGTTTACATAACAGATATGGCTGCCCTCATGCTTCAAGAGCAGAGATGATTCAACATAGAGATCCTATGGTCCACAAAGGCTGAAAATACTTTTCAGAAAAAGTTTGTGGACCTCCGGTCTAGGGCTTGGCAGGCCTGGGTTTTCTACCTCCCGCGTAGATACATGGATGAAAGATGCTAAACCATATCCTCTGTTATTATTCCTGATAAGGTGGGCATGCATTAGCCAAAGATAGTCTTGGAGGTTTTCTTCTTTATGTATTAGTTGTAGTAATGTATAAGTAGAAGCTTGGCCTCCTCAGCTCTGTGGTTGTGCTAAGGTATAGGTTATAAATGAAAGGCAAGATAAATGCTTGATTTCTTTCCTCTGTGCTTAAGTCTTTTGTGAGTGGGTTTCTAGCATGTTCCAAAGGTAGCCAGTAATATCTTTTTCTAAATTGATCCAGTAAGTGAAAACCCCCCTTACCTCTTTGGCTAAAAGTCTGCAAGGCTGTGAGCCTAGAATTGTCACTGTCAGTCCCAGACTCCTCAGGACAGCTGGTCTGAATAATAATGATAACACAGAAATAGAAACAGGGATGAGAGATACAGAGAGGAAAAGTCTAAATGATATTTGAGCCTGTGGATGTAATTGTCTGAGATATCTCTAGTTCTGTCTTTTCCTTAGTTAGTTTACATGACTCAGTTTCTTCTTTCTTTCCCTCCCTCCCTCCCTCTTTTTTTTTTTTTTTTTAATGTAATCTCTAGGGGCACCTGGGTGGCTCAGTTGGTTAAGCATCTGACTCTTGGTTTCTGCTCAAGTCCTGATCTTAGGGTCTTGAGATCAAGCCCCATGTCAGGGTCCGTGCTCCTTGGGGAGCCTGCTTGAGATTCTCTCTCTCCCTCTCTCATGCATGTGAATTCTCTCTCTCTCTCAAATAAATAAATAATAAATAAATAAATAAATAAATCTTTAAAAAAAATAAATGTAATCTCTACAACCAAGGTAGAGCTTGAACTCACAACCCCAGGAGTCTATCAACTGAGCCAGCCAGGCGTCCCACCTTTTTCTTTATTGTTTTTGAGTCTTTTCAAATCAAGTTTCTCCTTTTGTCATTTCCATCCAAGAGTTTGAAGTACGCTAATAATGGAAGGCAGTGCCGATGAAATAGAAGTGAGCATATTTCATCAGGAACGGGTCTTTCAATAAAGGGTACTAGGGCAGTTGGTTATCCAAGTGGAAAAATTAGATCCCTACCTCACACCTTAGACAAAAATTAATATCAGATGCATTACATATGAAAAACAAAATTAAAACATTTTAATTTAGAAGATATAGGAGAGTATATTCATCATGTAAAGTTAGTCAAGACAATGAGAAGTCCCTCAACATATAAATTAAAAGATGAATTACTTTGACTAGCTAACATTAAAAGATACAGAAGGAATGAAAATATGTCACAGGCTTCAAGGAGATGTTTGCAGCACACGGCTTACAAAGGAAAGATGTGCTTGCTATATATATAAAAATCAGAAAGGAAAAGACCAACAGTTCAGCTGGAAAGTGAACAATGGGTACAAATCATCAGTTTACAGAAAAGAAACCCCAAATGGTCAATAAGCCTCACTCATAATCAGGAAAATGCAAATTAAAGCAACCATGAGATATCTTTATATAGGCAGCTTAAAGTGGGTTATGAGTTCATCTATTTTAATCAGCAAAAATTATCAAGTTTAATATATTTCTGAATTGGCAAGGACGTGGGGAACTGGGAACTTATTCATCCCTGGTGGAAGTATAAATAGGGAAAACTACCTTAGTTCTCAGTTTGGCTCTCCTAGTGGGATTAAAGATGTGGACATCACAAAATACAGGTTTTACTTCTAAATATGCCACCGAGAGATCACACTTGTGAACAGGATGTTTATGGTAGCATTTTGCTGATAGCATAGCCCCGGTAAGAGCCCAAACATCTCGCCGTCGAGGAAAGAATTAAAGAGAAGCCATGGTTGGTGCATCCAACCAGTTCTTTTTACAAATTTGGTTTATTGAGATATAATTCACATACCATAAAATCTTTGCTTCTAAAGCATCAAATTCGGCGTTTTTTAAAAGAAGTATATTTACAAGGATGTGCAACCATCACCAGTTTCTGATTCCACAACATTTCTGTCACCAGCAAAAAACCAAAAAAACAACCCCCCCCCCATACTCATTCTCCTTTCCCTCAGCCCCTTGGCATGCATGAATCTGCTCTCTGTGTCTGAGGGTTTGCTTATTCTGGGCATTTCAAAGAAATGGAATCCTGCAGTATTTATGTAGCTTTTTGTAACTGGCTTCTTTCACTGAGCATAATGTTTTCAAGGTTCATTCATGTTGTGGCATGTCATGGTGCTTCATTCCTTTTTGGGGCTGAGCAATATTCCATGGTATGGCTAATAGCTGAATTCTATACCACGGGGGATGAGCTAGACCCACAAAGTTCACCTGAATGATTTTCAACAGCATAATATGGGGGACAATAAAAAGTCACAGAATTATAGTATACAATAGAATTCCATATATATGTGTATATGTTACTAACACATAGACTACTGCCATATATTGACTATCAATAAATGTCTGTGTAGTAAAAATACAAAAAAATGCATAACAATAACATATAATAACATGGATAAACTTCACCTCTGGGGAAGAGAGGAAGGACAACAGATCAGGAGTGGTAGAAGTGAAACACAGAGGGGCGCCTGAGTGGCTCGGTCATTAAGCGTCTGCCTTTGGCTCAGGTCATGATCCCAGGGTCCTGGGATCGAGCCCCACATCGGGCTCCCTGCTCAGCGGGGAGCCTGCTTCTCCCTCTCCCACTCCCCCTGCTTGTGTTCCCTCTCTCACTGTGTCTCTCTCTGTCAAATAAATAAATAAAATCTTAAAAAAAAAAAAAGTGAAACACAGCAAAAAATGTCTAGAAAGTAAGGACAGTGTGCATATTTCTATTTATATAATTTGGTATTTTCCTTTATGGTCAAATTATTTCATAATTAAAAACCTAAAAAGAGAAGAGTTACCCAGCATATGCTTATGAGTTAAGAATATTTATATGTGCATCCCAAATCCTTACACTTTCGTTCATTCATATATTAAAAAATGACTTTCAATCCTGATCAGGTGACATAACTTTTGAAGCAGAGCTCATTTATTTATGTTTGTATGTAACTGGCCATTCTGTGTCATTGTCACAGAAAAAAGTCCATGCTCAGAAAAATCCTTACAGTGACATAAGACATAAATTAATGAAGTTATGGGTGCCAAGTGACAAAATCCACATATATTTGGTAAGTCTAGCTTCATTGCATCCTTTGATTTTCAAGAAATAAAATGAACAGAAATATGATGGCATTGAGAAAATGCTTCCATTCATGTCAGCAAGGAAACTGGTCTTGGCTTTAAGACTAGAGGGCTGCCCAGCACAGCTTGGAAGGATCAGGAACCAAACACAGCTAGCTGCTTACCCTGGTGCATGCCACTCAGAGTTGCTTTTGTTAGTTCACAGTCGAGGGTCCCTCTCTGTGGCTTGTATTTTGTGCTCCTTTTCTTTCTTTCTTTCTTTTTTTTTTAAAAAAATTAATTTATTTATTTTAGAGAGAGCGAGAGAGAGCATGAGCAGGGGAGGGGCAAAGGAAGAGGGAGAGAGAGAATCTCAAGCAGACTCTGCGCTGAGCGAGGAGTCAGAAGTGGGGCTAGATCCCATGACCCTGAGATCATGAGCTGAGCTAAAACCAAGAGTCAGACGCTCAACCAACTGCGTCCCCGAGGTGCCCCTCTTGTGCTCCTTTTCAAAATCCCTCTGTCTATGGGATGCCTCATCCAGCAGCAACCAATGGGCTTTTCCGGGGAAAAATCTTTCTACTTATGGGGTGCCGTCCAGAATCCCCTAAGTGTGTATGATAGTATCATCAGCCCATAGATGTAGGACATGTTTTAAGTCAATCTATACTAAAGTCACACTCCAGATTTTGGGAAAGCCCAACCAGTAATTCTTGAGAGGTGTGGAAGCAAAAAGGCAGAAACTTAACTTTATTACTATGGATTATGAGCCAAGGACGTGGAATGACCTGGTTTCCATGTGTCCAGTCATCCCACCACCTTAACCCACATTCTCCTTCCTCCAGGGCTCTGGCTGTCCTCCTTCGCCTGCCGCACTGCACATTCAAAAGATCCTGGGGGCTCCTCGGCAGGGGACAGAAGCTGCCTCAGGTATGGATCAGCATGGCTCACTCCCCGGGGGTCTTTCAGTCTTTGGGGGAAAGAGATGGGCATTTAGAGCTTAGCTGTCCAGTATGGTACCTGCAAGCCACATACAGCTATTTACATTTAAGTGAATTAAAATTACATTTAATTTAAAACTTGGGTCCTCAGTGGCACCAGATGCATTTTGCATGTGCAATAGCCACGTGTATCCAGGGGCTGTTGTACCGGACAGCACAGCCATAGGACACGCCCATTATTGCGGGAAGTCCTACTGGACAGCGCCATTCCAGGAATGGCTGTGTCTCGGGGAGGATGAGGGTTTTTGACTCTAGTTTTAATAATATGATACTAATAACTACGACCGGTACTAAGAACAGTCGTTGCAAACGTATGGTGTTGAAAATAAGAACTACCATCCCGTAAGAATACCTACTGGTTATGTAATATTACGCTATTTTAAAAACAACCTTATTGAGATATGATTTATATACCATGAAATTCCCCTAATATAGGTGTGCAATTTGATGACATTTAGTGAATTTGTAGAATGATGTAGCCCTCGCCACACTTAAGTTATAGAACATTCGTCACCAAAAAAGTTCCCTTGTGCCTGGGTGCAGTTAAATCTCCTCTCCCAGCTCCAGCCATAGGCGACTATTGATTTGCTTTTTCTGGAGATTTTACATAAATGGAACAATGGACAGTCCCCTGTATCTGGCTTTTTTCATAACTTAGCAAATGTTTTTGCAGTGCATCCATTTACCACATGGATCTATCACTAGTTTCTTCCTTTTTTTAAATTGCTGAATAGAATTTCATTGTATGGAGGTACCACATATAATATTATGTTATTATAATATTATTATTGTCAACAACTTGCTAATCAATGTCATTTATCCAACATTTAAAATAGACTAGGTTTGTTCATTGATGGTTCATTTGTGAACCTGTGAACTGTGTTTTTCCATACGTTTAAAAAATATATGTATCTAAATGAATGCCATGTGCATAGATATTTTTTAAATACAACAGTGAACAATTTGCACCTTTTGTTAATGCCTCTTTTTACTTGCCTTGGCATAAAGAATGAACCAATAAACCTCTGTGTCCTATGGGAAAATGTATAAATATCACCTGATAATTGGTCTTAGAGGTAATGGTAATTAATGTTAAATCACAAGTAAGCAGTATTTTAAATAGAAAAAACTGATTGATGTACATTGATTAACATTTGTTAATTGATGTTTTCGTGCCATCCATGTGACATTTAAAATTTGCCAGAAATTCCAGCAAACCCTTTATGTTTAGTGCATCACTGGATTACACAGGCCTGTCATGGGGGATTTTGACCCCCAATAGATAAGGGAGGGAACGAAGGGTCCAAATCACAGGGGTTTCGTGAGTTGTCTCAGACCATACTGGCAATAAATAGTAGCCACGGGGAGTTGGAACCCAGCTACTATGGAACACGAAGCACGTGTTTCCTTGTTGAATTATTGAGATATAATTGACATATAACATTGTATGAGGTTAAGGGGTACCACGTGTTGATCTGATACGTTCATGTGTTGCAACACGATCACCACCATAGGTTAGCTAATACCTCCATCCTGCCACGTAATTATCATTTCTTTTTTGCAGTGAGAACAATTAAGATCTAGTCTCTTAGCAACTCTGGGGTTTATAATACAGTGTTGTGAACTATAATCATGATGCTGTGCCTTACATCTCCACGACTTACTTATCCGCTCGTTGCAAGTCTGTACCCTTTGGCCAACATCTCCCCAGTTCTCCCACCCCTGGTAACCACCATTCTGCTCTCTGTTTTTTTTTTAGTTTGGTCAAAGCACATGTCTTTAAACACAATGTTAATTGGCCCCTTGTCAATCGTGTGAGCTGGGGCATCCAAGTAGCTAGAGTATGGGCTAAACCAAGAGGCAGACAGGGTCAGCCTATGGTGGTAAGTGACCTCGTGGGGAGAACTCACCGAGACAGATATCCTTTCCAGGTTGGATAAATCTGCATGTGAGTGAAAGGGAAAAAAATCAGCTCTCAGATTGCAGGAGTGAGACTTGTTCTTTCCATCCCACGATTCTCTTATGGTTTCTTCCCTTACCACTCACCTGTAGCCTCCTGCTTGGGAAATTCGGAATGGCTGGTTCTGAGAGACAAAAACACATTAAAGTATGGGATCTGAAGACTGAGGGAGAAGATGGGGCGTTAGAGAGAAGAGGCATGGGAATCACAGACATACAAACAGGGTATCTGAAGAAGAGAGGGGCAGGGGATATGTCAAGCATATCTACCTCTTGGTGGATTCTTCATGTGACGAACCTACAAAACAAAAAAATACAAGGAGGAATTTATATAATGAGAAAATCCTTCACTTCATTCCCCTTCCCTAGTGTATAAAACTGGTGCTTCCCTGGGGTGCCTGAGTGGCTCAGTCGCTTAAACGTCCGACTCTTGATCTCAACTCAGGTCTTTGATCTCAGGGTTGTGAGTTCAAGCCCTGAACTGGGCTCCATGCTGGGCATGGAGCCTACTTATTAAACAAGCAAGCAAGCAAGCAAACAAACAAACCAGTGCTTCCTGAACTCACCATGCTGGGTACATCTGTTGATGAAGAAGACGGAGAGGAAGAGGATCAAAATGGAAAGGCAGCTGAAGGTGGCAGCAAAGATTAATCCATTGGCTGGTGGGAGAGGAGCAGGTCGGAGAATCAGTTTGGCTCCTGAGACACCCTGATCAAGTTTAGCCCAACAGGTGTGAGGAGCCAGACAATCTGGCTTCCAAAACTTGCAGCTACCACTTCTGAGCTGGAACTTCCGATTACTATGGGAATTTCCTTAATCTCCCTGACTTTCCATTTTCCCATTCAAAGTGAGGATAAGAACAGTAGCTGCTGGACTGGATGGCAGGGGGTTAACTGGGTGGGCACTTGCAGAGAGGGCCTCGTACAAGGGAAATCTCCAATAAACGTTTCAGCCATATCAATAATTCTGATCATTTCTTGTGAGCCTCTCTCTGCTAGGCACTTCACACGTGTTCTTCTCACCTTGACAAGAAGCACATGAGATGGTGGGAATGCAAGCTGGTACAGCCACTCTGGAAAACAGTATGGAGGTTCCTCAAGATGTTAAAAATAGAGCTACCTCATGACCCAGCAATTGCACTCCTGGTATTTACGCCAAAGATACAGATGTAGTGAAAAGAAAGGGCACCTGCACCCCAATGTTCATAGCAGCAATGTCCACAATAGCGAAACTATGGAAAGAGCCCAGATGCCCTTCAACAGATGAATGGATAAAGAAGATGTGGTCCATATACACAATGGAATATTACTCACCCATCAAAAAATGAAATCTTGCCATTTGAAAAGACGTGGATGGAACTAGAGGGTATCATGCTAAGCAGAATAAGTCAGTCAGAGAAAGACAATTATCATATGATTTCACTCATATGTGGAACTTAAGAAACCAAACAGAGGATCATAGGGGAAGGGAAGGAAAAATAAAACAAGATGAAGTCAGAGAGGGAGACAAACCATAAGAGACTCTTAATCATAGGAAACAAACTGACGGTTGCTGGAGGGGAGGAGGGGGAGGGATGGGGTAACTGGGTGATCGACATTTAGGAGGGCATGTGATATAATGAGCACTGGGTGTTATGTAAGACTGATGAATCACTGACCTCTACCTCTGAAACCAATAATACATTATATGTTAATTAATTGAATTTAAATAAAATAACATTAAATTAAAAAAAAAAAAGAAGAAGCATACAAGATAGCTTTACTGTTCCCATTTCATCCCAACGGGAACAAAGTATCCAGAAGTTAAGGGAATTGCTCAAAGTCACACGGTCGGGATGGGCTTCGCATCCTGGTATGTGTAACCTTTTAGGCCAGTCGGCCACAGGTCAGGGCCACTCCATGCTGGCCTCTGGGTGTGGAAACACCAGAGAAGTGACCTCGCAGCCTGGGGAGATGCACATTTACCCAAATAACTGTGATGCTGCAGAGGGAACAATAAGTCCCATCTCAGATGAACGAAAATCCAAACTCTCTCCCAGTCCAAGGGTTGTTTAAATGGTATATATACTGGGATATTATTCAGCCATAAAAAGGTAGAAAATCCTGCCATCTGGGACATGCAGATGGACCTGGAGGGCATTATGCTAAATGAGATGAGCCAGACAAAGACAAATACTACATGATTAGATTCCACTGATGCATGGAATCTAAAACAAAAAAAAATTATTTTTAACTGAACTCATAGAAGCAGAGAGTAGAGTGGTGGCTGCCAGGGGTCGAGGGCTGGGGAGGTGGGGAGAGGCTGGCAAAACGCTACCAGCTTCCAATGAACGGATGAATAAGTTCTGGAGATCCAACGTATAGCGTGGTGACAATAGTTGACAAGTGTATAACTGAAATTTGCTAAGAGTAGATCTTAAGCATTCTCACACAAAAACCAAAGGTAAATATGTGAGGGGAGGATGCGTTCATTAACTCGACCCTTCCACAAGTAGACACATATATCAAACCATCACATTGTACACTTTTGTCAGTTATATCTCAAGAAGGTGGGGTAAGGAGGAGAGGGGCAGGATGAGAACACCGAACTTGAAGAGCCTGGGTAATGATGGAAAGCGCTGGCTTCAAAGTGCTTAGAAGTCTAGAATTTGACTCATTGTGTAGGATAATGAGATTGCAGCGATAATGATTATTTTCTCCCCCGATATCCCACCCACACCTGTCTCCCTCTGTAACATGATGCCAGGTCTCCTCCACCCCTGCTCCCCCAGATCCCTTTGCCATTTTTATGCACTCTGGATCATGGTTTCTTTCACTTTCCGATGTGAACATTTGCATCTCTTTGTCGGGGGACTGCCAGGAAGGACCCCAAATGCCTCGGGATCTATGTATCCCAGGGATACCTCTTTACTGTGACTGCCATTTGCGGGAGCATGAGTGCCCTGGCCCAGCACTGAGCAAAAGACACCACGGAGGGACGTGAATATCCTACTCTTGCTCAGTCCTTTTCTTCTCAGCCCTCCCCCCCCTGCACCTCCTACAATGTCACTTTGACATTAACACTTATTTGAGTCTGTTGGTGGCACTGAATCCAAGAGACCCTCAAAAGCAGCAAACTATCAGTGCATCTCCAAGGACATAAGAAAACAGGGTGGGAACAGGTGTTCCCGGACTAGCGGGGCCCGAATGGAAGAAGAGGAACATCAGCCCTGCCTTACACTTCATCTAGCCTACGGCTTCTCTCACACAACAACTCACTAGAAATGAGAAGTAAACTGTCATAAGACTTTCCCCTTCCTATGGTGCCACAACCCGCTGATCTGAGTTCACCCTGAGATGTCCACATTTCCTGGCCAAATTTCACATCACTCTTTACAAACTGCCAGAATAAATTACGAGGAGTCTCTGGTGTCAGTGTGAAGGAATCACACTGAGCAGTGGGATACAGCTTGCCACGGGGTGTAAAAGAGGTCACGGGCAGCAGAGAGGAAGCCTGGCCTCGTGTGCACCTGTGCATCCATATAGACAGGCTGGGGGCACCATATCTGTGCTTAGAGACTTTATTCCATTTAGAATTGCTGCGGTATAAATTTGAACTCAGAAAGTACATCTCAAGAAATGATCCACACACCCACTAGGATGTCTATAATAAAATAAAAGGAAAATAAGTGTTGGCAAGGACGTGGAGATATTGGAACCCACATGTATTACTGGTGGGAATGTAAATTGGTGCGGCCACATTGGAAAACAATTTGGCAGTTTCTCAAAAAGTTAAACATAGAGTTACCATATGTCCCAGCAATTCTACTCCTAGGTGGATATCCAAGAACATTGGAAGCAGGGACTCAAACAGGTACTTGCCCACCAATGCTCAGGACAGCATTAATTGCGGTACCCAAAAGGTATGAAAAACCCAATGTCCATCATGGGGATTGGAATGGGGAGAGACGGCTTACAGGGTAGGACATTTCATTTGGGGTCTGAGAATGTTCTGGAATTATAGAGTGGTGATGGTTGCACAATCTTGTGAATATACCAAATGCCACTGAATTGTGTACTTTAAAAGGGTGGATTTATGGAATGTGAATTATGGATCAATAAAAAAGAAAATAAGTAATGCGAGAGCTAAAAATATGAACACTTCTCTTTCTCTTTCCCCTCTTGCCCATCACTAGGCTTCCTGCCTTATTTCTGATACGTCCATGATCCTTGACCCTATCAGATTTCAGATCTCTCCCAGAAAACATTCCTGTTATGAATTATGTTCATAAAGCTGGAGTAGAAATCATTTCCCAAGTCTGCTAATACTGAATAAAAACATTTTCAAAGGCTATTACTTATTTTGCGAGGACATTTTGGGAGATACCTTTAAAAAAAAACTGGTTATTCCAGCATAGACTCTAATGACAGCCTTGAACAATTTTGGCTCTTTGGAGTAGATTACAGGGAGGTTATGAGTTGCAAAAATTAGGGATGAGTAAGCAACTAGATGCCAACTTACATTATATATTTGGCCATTAAAATCTGGATGAGCTCCTATTTTCATCCAAAGATGCCAAAAGCTCTATCTTACAGGCATCTCCAAGGATAGACTCTTAGTCAATTCCTCATGGAAAAACAACATCAGAGAAAAATAACTTAATATTCACCTGTTTTTGAGAACTTTAAAGTTTTAGCAAATCCTTGATCACACACATTCCCAAAGCACCTGGGCTCCATGGGTCCGCATCCTGTTGCCTAAACCAGACACACAAGCTCATCCCCATTCTTCACAAAACTCCGCCATGGTTTTTCGTTATGTAAAATGACAAGCGACCCACCTCTAGCTGTTTTACTCATCAGCTTTTCCTTAACCAATGAGGAGCTTGGGGGGTCATCTTCCCAGAAAGGCAGGCATTCTCCCAATCACAGTGAGAAAGCAGGCGTCACGATTCTTCTTCTGTGCCTTTTATTCAAAGGGGAACACCTGCCTCATGAGGTGGTTATAATTTTGAAAAACATCTCTCAAATTATCTTACCATTTTTTACTCCAGTAGCTCCATGTCCATTGTGGTCATCTAGAAAACAGGATGCAGGAGGAAAAAAGTCACAATGACTGAGTGGAAACCTTGGGGACCTAGGTCCTCATATTCTGCTTATGGACTCTAAGCCCTCTTTGGGAAGCAGACAATGTCTTTTCCACTCTTGGGATGCTCACTGGGTCCCCAAACCGGGGCCAGAATATTAGATGGCTCTTTTTTTTTTTTTTTTTTTTTTAAGATTTTATTTATTTATTTATTTGAGGGGCGGGGAGAGGCAGAGGGAATCTCAAGCAGACTCCATGCTGAGCACAGAGCCTGACACGGGGCTCGATCTCATGACCCTGAGATCATGACCTGAGCCAAAATCAAAAGTCAGATGCTCAACGACTGAGCCACCTAGGCACCCCCTGGTGGCTCTATTTTTAATACTCCTGGAGTTTGATATTATTTTTAATAACAAAAACATTTATAAATTATCCCACTGATTTCTCCCCTTCCAATCCTATTCCTTGCCAGTCTTCCCTATCCCAGGAAAGAGCACTACCATTTTGCAAATATTTTCTCTCTTTGGTAGGTTGTCTTCTCATCTTGCTATTTCTTTTGCTGTGCAGAAAAGCTTTTTGCTTGATGCAAACCCACTTATTTATTTTTGCATTTGTTTCTTGTGCTTTATGTGTCATATCAAAAAAAAAAAAAAATCATTGCCAAGATCGTGCAAAGGAGCTTTTCCCGTTTTCTTCTTGGGGTCTTATGCCTTGGGGTCCTACGTTTAAGTCTTTAATACATTTTGAGTTAATTTTTGTGAGTGGTGTAAGATGAAGGTCCAATTTCATTCTTCTGCATGTGTTTATCCAGTTTTCCAACATCATTTAGTGAGGAGACTGTCCTCTCCCCATTGAGTATTTTTGGCTCTCCTGCCAAATGTTAGTTGATTGTATATGTGAGGGTTTAATTCTGGGCTCTTGATTCTGTTCCATTGGTCTATTTTCATACCAGTACCACACCATTTGGATTACTATAGCTTTGTAGTATAGTTTGAAAAAAGGGTGTATGATATCCCCAGCTCCATTCTTCTTTCTCAGTATTGCTTTGGCTATTCAGGATCTAGCAGGTTTTTGGTTGAGTCTTGAGGAATTTCCATATATAAGATTATATCATCTGCAAATAAAGACAGTTTTACTTCTTCCTTTCCAGTTCTGATGCCTTCTATTTCCTTCTCTTGCTTGATTGCTCTGGCTAGGACCTCCAGTACCATGTTGAATAGGAGTGGTAAGAGTGGACATCCTTGTCTTGTTTCTGATCTCAGAGGAAAGATTTTGACCTTTCACCTTTGAGTACAATGCTAGCTGTGGACTTGTTGTGTATGTACTGTTATGTTGAGATGCATTCCTTCTATACCTGATTTGTGGAGGGTTTTTGATCTTGAAAGGACGTTGTATTTTGTCAAGTGCTTTTTCTGCATCTATTGAGATGATCATATGATTTTTGTCCTTTATTCATTAATGTGGTCTATGACATTGATTGTGTATGTTGAACCATCCTTGTACCCCAAGGATAAATTCCACTTAACCATAGCATATGATCTTCGTAATGGGCTGTTGAATTTGGTTGCTAACGTTTTGTTGAGAATTTTTGCATCTGTGTTCATCAGGGATATTGATCTGTAGGTTTCTTCTAGTGTCACTGTCTGGCTTTGGTATCAGGATAATGCTGGCCTCATGAAATAAGTGTAGGAATGTTCCCTCTTCTTCAGTTTTTTTTTTTTTTTAAGTAGGCTCCACACCCAACATGGGGCTTGAACTCATCACCCTGAGATCAAGAGTCACATGATCTACTGACTGAGCCAGCCAGGCACTCCCACGTCTTCCATTTTTGGTAAGAGTTTGAGAAGGATTGGCATAATTTCTTCTTTAAATGCATGGTAGAAATCACCAGTGAAGCCATCTGTTCGTGGGCTTTTCTTCATTGGGAGGTTTTTGATTATTGAGGCAATCTCCTTATCTGTTATGGATCTGTTCAGATTTTCTATTTCTTCATGATTCAGTCTTGGTTTATATACTTCTACAAAGATTCTCTTATCCGTGGGTGATTGCCCAAGTCTCCAGGTGCTTCTAGGCCATGGCCAACAGGGCCTGGAACTAATTTACAGTCTCCTGCAGGTTCCACAGCTGGCACTGAGGTCTGTCTGCCTATTACTCAGGTGGATGAGACTCCTCTCGGGTCCCTTGCTGTATGGTGCCAGATCCCACAACTCCCACAAAGGCACTTTTGTTTGTGGACGGATGCCAAACTTCTTCTTTTTTTTTTTTTTAAAGATTTTATTTATTTATTTGACACAGAGAGACACTGCGAGAGAGGGAACACAAGCAGGGGGAGTGGGAGAGGGAGAAGCAGGCTTCCTGCTGGGCAGGGAGCCAGATGTGGGGCTCAATCCCAGGACCCTGAGATCATGACTTGAGCCGAAGGCAGACACTTAACGACTGAGCCATCCAGGTGCCCTGGATGCCAAACTTCTGTTGTTGAAGTGGGGAGTCAAAAATGAGGGATGAGGGGTAGGTGGATGGGTTAGCCTGGTGATGGGTATTAAAGAGGGCATGTACTGAATGGAGCACTGGGTGTTATACGCAAATAATGAATCATGGAACACTACATCAAAAACTAATGATGTAATGTATGGTGATTAACATAACATAATAAAAAATATTAAATGTTATTAACTAAAAAATTAGGGGTGTCTTATGCTGTCCTGATAGTTTGGATTTTTCTTATTTTCTCGACTTGTAGTGGCTCTGGCATTCCTGTTTTCAGCAGAACAATAACAATACAATTGGGTCTGTTGTATGCAATCAGACATCAGAGTCTCATACTGTGACCTGGAGTCATCTCAGGGTCTATGTTGAGTAAGAGGGAAGGTTTTAGGACTGATCCTGAAGAGGACAGAGCAATAGGGGTGAAGGAAAGGACCAAGGATTCCCCTTTTCCAATGCACCTGGGGACATTCTTACCCATCTGTCTATTAACCACATATTTTATTTTCTGAATTTGACCCTTTGATATCTTGGGACCTTGCTGACCCTGGAGAGATTCCCCCCAAGGGTATCCACTTCCCCAAGTGCGCCTCTCAAGTGCAAACCAACCAATCCAGAGTTCACACTCCCAACCACCTCTTCTATGGCTCTCACACTCTGAGTCACTATTCCCCTGCCCTAATCATTCCAGGGCCAGATACCAGACAATCAAGGACAACTTCTATACCCCAGAACCAATCCTTAAGCCTGTTCCTTCCCACAGAAACCATGGTAGAGGCTCTTGCCCAGTCTTACTCCTCCCTCTGTTTCCTGACTGACCCTGGTGCTTCTCTATGTGATCCTGCATGGCATGGCATACCCCTCTTCTTGGGAACTCTAACAAACTATCTTTCTCTCTCTCTCTCTTTTAAAATATTTTATTTATTTATTTATTTGAGAGAGAGAGACAGAGACAGAGAGAGCTTGAGAGAGAGCACCAGCAGGGGGCAGGGTGGGGCAGAGGGAGAGGGAGAAGCAGGCTCCCTGGGATCATGACCTGAGCCAAAGGCAGACACTTATACAACTGAGCCACCAGGTGCCCCCAAAATATCTTTTTCTCAATGGCAATTATCTCTTCATCTTTGGCCATACTCTACTTCAAATTTTCTATTAATACCTATATATATATATTTTAATTTTTATTTATCTATTTGACACACACAGAGAGAGTACAAGCAGGGGGAGAAGCAGAAGAAGAGGGAGAAGTGGGCTCCCCACTGAGCAGGTAGCCCAATGCGGGGCTTGATGCCAGGACCCCGGGACCACAACCTGAGCTGAAGGCAGACGCTTAACCAACTGAGCCACCCAGGAGCCCCTAATACCTATATTCGAAAACACTCTCCCACATCCACCTCATTGATACACACTCAGAATCTCTGATGAGAGCCTGTCCCCACACTCACTTCCCATTTCCCCCATACTTTATACTCAAGTGGTCACATCTGTCTGTTTCCTGGACTTTTCCTTCCCCAGCCAGGTTCCATCACAGGAAAAGGAATATGTGTCTCAAGAGCAAACCTGAAGCTGCCTTTCTCACCTTTGACCTTCAGCTGCAGGTATTCACTCTCCCCTGACCACTCCTGGGAGACCATTGTCTTGTAGGCACAAAAGTACATCCCAGCATCCTTCGGTTCCAGGTGAGTGAGGAGGAATTCAGCCTTGTGTCCTGTGGATCTCTGCTCCTGCCTGTACCTGGAGTCCTCCAGCTTCCCCAGCATGAATGTCACATTCTGGAAGTGAGACTGGCACCTCAGAGTCACGTTATCTCTGTGTCTAACCACTAAGCTGGACAAGGCACCGAGGGAGGGTTTGGGAAGCGTCTCTGGAAAGAATTCAGAGTTAGTCTGACTCTTCATCATGATGACCACCAGTGCCCTCCCAGAATTCAAAGGATTAAAGAGAAAATTTGGTTTGCAGGAACAGATAGAGTTTATGCAAGAAAACTCACCATTCTTTTTCTCGTCTTCAAAGCCCAGGCCAAGCCCTGGAAGAGAAACCCTCATGAGACATGGATTATATACTCATCTTTGACTACATATCAGGCAGAGAATGCATGATTAATTTGTTAAAGATCCATTCTATTTATTTTTTTAATTAACATATAATGTATGATTTGTTTCAGGGGTACAGGTCTGTGATTCATCAGTCTTACACAATTCACAGCGCTCACCATAGTACATACCCTCCCCAATGTCCATCACCCAACCACCCCATCCCTCCCACCCCCCCCCACTCCAGCAACCCTCAGTTTGTTTCCTGAGTTTAAGAGTCTCTTATTGTTTGTCACTCTCTCTGGTTTCATCTTGTTTCATTTTTCCCTCCCTTCCCCTATGATCCTCTGTCTTGTTTCTCAAATTCCTCATATCAGTGAGGTCATATGATAATTGTCTTTCTCTGATTGACTTATTTCGCTTAGCATAATACCCTCTAGTTCCATCTACGTCGTTGCAAATGGCAAGATTTCATTTTTTGATGGCTGCATAATATTCCATTGTATATATGTACCACATCTTCTTTATCCATTCATCTGTTGATGGACATCTAGGCTCTTTCCATAGTTTGGCTGTTGTAGACACTGCTATAAACATTGGGGTGCAGGTGCCCCTTTGGATCACTACATTTGTATCTTTGGGGTAAATACCCAGTAGTGCAATTGCTGGGTCATAGGGAAGCTCTATGTTCAACTTTTTGAGGAACCTCTATACTGTTTTCCAGAGTGGCTGCACCAGTTTGCATTCCCACCAACAGTGTAGGAGGGTTTCCCTTTCTCCGAATCCTCGCCAACATCTGTTGTTTCCTGACTTGTTAATTTTAGCCGTTCTGACTGGTGTGAGGTGATATCTCATTGTGGTTTTGATTTGTATTTCCCTGATGCCGAGTGATGTTGAGCACTTTTTATGTGTCTTTTGGTCATTTGGATGTCTTCTTTGTAGAAATGTCTGTTCATGTCTTCTGCCCATTTCTTGACTGGATCATTTGTTCTTTGGGTGTTGAGTTTGATAAGTTCTTTATAGATTTTGGATACTAGCCCTTTATCTGATATGTCATTTGCAAATATCTTCTCCCATTCTGTCGGTTGTCTTTTGGTTTTGTTGACTGTTTCCTTTGCTGTGCAAAACTTTTTATCTTGATGAAGTCCCAATAGTTCATTTTTGCCTTTGCTTCCCTTGCCTTTGGCGATGTTTCTAGGAAGAAGTTGCTGCGGCTGAAGTCGAAGAGGTTGTTACCTGTGTTCTCAAGGATTTTGATGGAAGATCCATTCTATTTCTTAAAGGCACTTCCTTGGATTGATTTTTTACCTTTTACTTAAGTCCCATTGTCTCTTATTCAGGAGTTACAATTATGTACAAAATTCCAGCAAACTTTTCCGATTTATCATGTTGCTTTCATGATCGGGCTTTCTTTCACCATCTAGACATCATTGCACCTTTACCTATATTTTCCTCTCCTGCTTTTTATGACTGCACTTTTCACCCTTGCCACTTAAATAACACAAAGGTTATTTTACTGTGGAGTGTGAGCAGAGGGTTTCCTCCCTGATTCAAACAGACAGAAGTCGCTCTCTCTGACCAGGTTCTTCTTTTCACAAGGAGTTCAAGACATTCATGGTCCTAAATGCTCTTCCCACGTGTGGCTTTGATTTTTACAGACGTCAGACCCTACCTCTCCTGTGTTCCATTCTATGTATTTCATTCTGGGATAGGAAGGTCATCCCTTGGATGGAAATATGGGAAACCAGTCTTGGGGTCTGTCAAGAGGTGAAGCTAGAATTTCTCTAGATGTGAGAATGTCTCAGAACATCTGGCCCTTGTTTAAACTCAGGGGTCAACTCACAACACGGACCCCCCAAGTTTCACCAAGAAGAAAGGAGGTAGGGGTCTCACGGTGCACTGAGGCCAAACTTGCAGTGACAGTGGCTGGGATTTGTAGGTAGAAATCATCATCTGGGTGGTCAGGGGGTCCTAGGTCTCATGGTCTCTTTTAAGTCCCCCCTCCCCCACAAACCTGCTTTTAGACTCATGTTGTCTCAGCTCTGGTATCAGCCAATATTCTGCTCAGTGATTCCCGCCCCCCCTCCCTTTTTTTTAAGTAAGCACACAGGTGCCTTTAGTTCATTTTGCCTTGTGAAACCCTACTGGAGAATAGGGTGTAAAAGTGAGGGAGAGGTTCTCTTTCTTTGACAAATAAAACTGTATATACTTAAGTTACACAACATGATGATATATACATATATAGAATGATTACCACAATCAAGCCTGTTAACACATCCATCAGCTCATAGAGTTACCCTTTGTGTGTGTGTGCATGTGTGTCTGTGATGAGAACACAGAATCATCAACTACAGTCTCCATGCTGTGCATTTGATTCCTTAGAACTTGCCCCTCTTTCCTAACAAGGGACCACAGTGGATGTAGACAAGGAAGACTGGCCGCACAGAGGAAACCATCATTGAGGGGAATGCAGGATAACTTGAAAAAAGCATATTTCTCAGTAAAGAAGTACAATAAAAACCCACCAATTATTAAGTGTCTGTCTTTTGGCTGACTCTTTACAGACACTGACCACTGACATGCTTATATTCTTTAGCAGGTCCTTGGCAGACAGCTGTCATCTACCCTACAGCTACCTGCTCTGAACAACATCCAGCCTCGTTAGATGCTACACCTTCCACTGGGTGTAGGAAGGAGTGGGAACATTAGAAATCACAGCTCCCTAAAAACTAATGTGATACTGTGATTTATGATAAATACACATTTGGTCTTTGTCCTGGTTCCTGGCACACAGCTGCTAAACCCTTGGAATTTTCTTAACCATGTTTTTTTAAGTCTATTTATTTATTTATCTATTTTAGTAATCTGTATACCCAACGTGGGGCTCGAACTCATGACCCCGAGATCAAGAGACCCATGCTCTTCTAACTGAATCACCCAGACACCCACCCTTGGAATTTTCTATACAAGCGTCTTTCATTATGTTAATGAAGTGACTTTTGGACCACACCTAAGGATGAGGGCTGGTTGCCAGGGGAACCAACCATATGATGACAAGGTTGGAACATTCAATTCCACCTCCTTGACCCCCGGGAAGGAGAGAGGGGTTGGAGATGGAATCAATAGCCAATGGCCATGATTTCATCAAATGTGTTTATGTAATGAAGACTCTATAAAAGCTCAAAAGGATAGGTTCAGAGAGCTTCCAGGTTGATGAACCAGATGGAGGTGCAGGGAGAGTGGTGTGCCTGGAGAGGACGTGGAAGCTCTGTGCTCTTTCCCCATACCTGGCCCTCCATATTTCTTCCATCTGGCTGTGCAGATATATCCTTTTATAATACACTGGTAATCCAGTAAGTTAAATATTCCTGTGAGTTCTGTGAGCCCCTCTAGTGAATTAATTGAACCCAAAGAGGGGGTCATGGGAACTCCTGATATATA
This sequence comes from Phoca vitulina, assembly GCF_004348235.1. Lineage (NCBI taxonomy): Eukaryota > Metazoa > Chordata > Mammalia > Carnivora > Phocidae > Phoca > Phoca vitulina. The sequence goes on along the minus strand of NW_022589755.1, from coordinate 3,566,264 downwards.
GCCAATTGATCAGGTGATAACCCAGACTTGCCATTGGCATCTAAAATGGGGAGGAGGCAGTTTTATGGGACTGAGCCCTTACCTACAGGATCTGATGCTAACTCTAGGTAGTGTCAGAACTGAATTAAATTATAGAACACCCAACTGGTGTTCAAGAATTGCTTGGTGGTGTCAGGGCCCCACCCTCACACATTGGAATTGGGTGCCACAATTGGATCTCCAGATTACTGTTAAATTATAATTTAACAGATCCTTTGAACTCATCATCTGGAAAGCTTAAAAATTTTATGTAAAACATTATTCAGATTATGTTATATAAAATATTATCCTATTCTATTATAGAAAGAAATGTTGCAGTGATATATCATGGATGGACCTTAAAAACATCATTCCAAGAGAAAGAAGCCAGACATGAAAGGTCACATGGTATGATTCCATTTACATGATATATCCAGAATAGCTACATCTAGAGAGACAGAAAGTGGATGGGTGGTTACCCCCCAGGGAAGGGGGATGGCGAGTGACTGCTTTGTGGGTACAGCATTTCCTTGACAGGTGATGAAAACATTTTGTTGTGGTTACACAGCATTGTGAATGTCTAAAATGTCACGAGATTGTCTACTTTAAAATGGTTAATCTCATGTGCATTGTATCGCAATACATTTTTAAAATTTTATGTAAGTTGGGTACACTTACCCTCTGTACTAAGATGTATAAATATTCAGATGTATAAAGATTCAAATATCAGAAGTCTGCCTGAAATCAGATGAAGTGGAAATGACTAGTTGTGTTAGTTTAGACAAGCAACCTCCATTAAGTGCAATGGTAGATCATGTCTCCAGAGCAGCCTGACCCAAGGATTCAGTGCTGTTGCAGTCTTTTCTCTCAGCTGCCGTGTGTCATTCCCTCCGAATATTGTCAGGACAGGACCAGGAGCCTGGAAGCAGGGCTGTAGGCAACTACGGTCTGGCATCTTTGGAAGGTCACACTCAGAGGACCAAAATTTATCTGTGTCTCAATGCCAGTTTGAGAACCTTCCTGACAGAACTGGACTGGCTTGGTTTGAATCATAGACCTATCCGTGGAATAATGATTATTTGTGTCCTCCAGAAAGGTATGTTCAAGTCCTAACCCCCAGTACCTGTGAATGTGAACTTATTTGGAATTGCATTATTTGGGAGTAGGCTGGTCTCATAATTCAGTATGACTGGTGTCCCCATAAAAAGAGGTGGAGAGATATAGAGACAGACACAGAGGGAAGAGGGCCATGTGAAGACATGAGGGATTGCAGCAAAGCGCCTGCAAATAAGGAACCCAACGACTGCCTGCCATCCCCAGAAATGAGGCGAGCCTGGAACAGATTCTCCCTGGGAGCCTCAGAGCCCTCAGAAGGAACCAACTCTGCTGGCACCTTGATCTTGGACTTCTGGCCTCCAGAAGTGAGAGAATAGATTTCTGTTGTTTTAAGCCACTTGCTGTGTGGCACTTTGTCATGGCAGCCCTGGGAAATGAATACAAGCAGGATGAGGTCAGTCTCTTGACTGTCCAACTTATTCTGCCCTACAGCTGGAGGTTTGGGGTATAGTGACTGACAGCCACCCCTAAAGCTCAAATGTGTGTGTGGGAGGAGCACTACCCCAAAGGAAGGGCTGTATCTCGGAAGAGGGAGGACGGAACTGGGGCAGATGACAAGTCCTGATATCTTCCACACACACCCCTCAGCCCCACCTCACGAAAGAGGAACTGGGGGCTTGGTCAGTGGAGCTGCTGGTTCACAGCCTAGAGCCCCCATGAGACCAAGCCAAGGTCATAATCCCAGGTCTTCCTTTTTACAGGCTGAGGTCCCTTTGATTACATCATGTTCAAGTTGAAGACAGTTAAAATCAGTAGAGGGTAGAGCTGGTCAGAAAATTTTCTTTTCATCCATTGTCCCCAGACATAGCCCTTCTCTGTAATCTTGGTCTGTACCCAAACCCACAGCTCCACACCCTATGTATTCTGTCCTCCTATATGCCAACAAACATTCCTGGGAGGACTGGTGTTTGGACAAATCAGGTTTGGAGACCTCATGGGAGCTCTGCATTGCTCAGCTGAGTAAATGAGGGTATCAACCCACGTCTCTGAACCCCACTTCCCCATCTCCTGTGTGCAGGCACCAAAACAGAGGCATGTAACCACAGCCCATGAAACTCTGACAGGTAGCCTGTGTCCAGTACACAGAAGATATCACTTCACATCAACCCCTGCTTCACCGTGAATTTTCTCACCACCCAAACCCATCTGTCCCAGTCCTGGAGACTCACCAAGGCAAAGCAGGGGCAGGAATTCTCTGAGCATAGTGTCCCTTCCACTCAGACCAAGATCCCACCTTCAGTTTTACAGTTCAAAGGAAGACGGAGAATTGGGCCATCGTGGGTCTTTCCTGCCGACTTTGTCTCCAGGTTGTGTGGATAGAGGTTTTACCCTGACGCTTTGGTTCTCCACTGCCTGGTGTACAGTTTCCTTCTCACAACCAAGGCAGGAAACCATCAATGACAACATCTCCCTCATAAACAGTGTGTGTGGCTCCAGCACCACCCACCCTGAGATCTGTCCTATTGCATCTGAAGTCCTGACCAAGACATTTTCTTTAAAAAAAAAAAAAAAAATAATTGTTTTGGAAAAAGTTTTAGAGTTGCAAAAAAGTAGTACAGAGTTCCCACATACCCATCAACCAGCTTTCCCATTGGTAATAGAACTACAGTACATTATGAAAACCAGAAAATTGGCATGGGCACAATAAGATGGCTGGGCAAGCACATGGTAACGTCTAAAGTGTGGAAGTCTCTGGTAATGCTGGGCACCCACTGCTCCTGAGAGCAGGGGGTTCAACAAGAAAACAGAAGTGGATGTCTGTCTTTGAGTCTGAACAACTTGTCTTTTAGTAAATCTTGACAAATGGGTCACACAATATCAGATTTTTGCTGTGCTTTCTTTTACAGAAGAGAAAGTAATCAAGGGAAACTGGAAAGCTTCTCTTCAATTTTTTTCCCAAATGGGAAGAGTATAATCCCATTTTCCAGGAACAAAGGAAGAAACACTGATAAATTAAGGGAGCAAATTCTTCTCTAGAGGTACAACACTCATCCTTCCTTCCCAGCTACTCATTGCTTCCCAAGTCTGTTAAGAACTCTTGTTGATTATTGATTGCCTCATGTAACTGAAAACACTAGGGTTGTGTTCAAGCATGGGTAGATCCAAATGCTCAAATAATGATACTGGGAATCTGTCTTTCTCCATGTCTAGGTGCTGCTTTCCACTGTGTAGACTTCACTCTCAGGTTGGTTCTCTTCATGTGCTGGGAAGTTATGCACTGGCATCTCCAGGCAGAAATAGTGCACTAGCACTAACACTTGCAACAAAACTCATAAGTCAGACTCAACATTGCTTGATCCTGGTTTGCATGTCCATTCCTAAATTGATCGATGTAGCCAAGGTGTTGGATTGCACTAATTGGTCCTTCTGGGACATATGAGCACACCTGCAGCTAGAAAGCTGGATCCGTCTCATTTAACCACAAAGAGTAAGTGACAGGTGGCCAATGTCTCAGTGAAGATAGTCATACCAGGATATACTGGTTATGAATAGTTGGATATGCAATAAGTCAATACTGTCCACTCTGTGCCTTCATCTGCCCATTTCAGGCTATGCCCAGGCAAGATTTTGTCTCCTTCCAAGAACTAATCTATGATTCTTCTCTCCCTTAACCATGAGTCTTTAACCATGAGATTGCTGAAAGCATGTGCAGATGCCATAATGTTATTATTATAACTATACATCAGTTTTCTAGAATTATTAGGTCCCCTGCCTGGAGGTATGAGAGGTGGGAGGAAACATGGTTGTCTGCTGATACACAATGTTACAAGGGTTGAAAAATCCTATACTACATCTCAAAGCAGATGTCAGCACTTCAAATACACAATACCCTAGCAGAGTTAACACACAGCTGAGCAAGAAACAAAAAGTAGATTTTCATACATTCTCTGAGAGGGCAAAATAGATCAAGTCCCTCAGGTTGGATTGAAATTATTGTAGGGATTAAGATTGGAAGGGAAGACAGAGTAAGCAGAGCAAAGCCCCGATCCTGGGCCACTACAACTCTGGACCACTGCATGTCTATTAAAGACGCCTTGTTTGAAGCTTATACAGACTGACTGCCTTCTGATTCAGCCTCAACCTTGTCCTGCAATTATTTTTTAAGTACAATTTTTCAGAAGTTAACTTTCCAACGCAACACCAATGGAAAGTGAGTCCTGATTTTTATTAAGATTTGAAATCACCAAAGTTCAACCCTAACTAGTAATGGGAATGTATGTGTGCTCCATGCTCTCCACATCTCCCAGATCCACTTATTTCTGCATTCAGATGGGGTGACTTGGCTCTAGTTCACATGTACTTCATCTTCCCCCTGAGAACGATGGGCTAGCTCTCACATGTCCTCGTGGAAATGGAAGATGCACAGGGGCTAAATCAAAATATGCTGTGCCCCTGAAGACCTGGGCTGCAGTTAAAATATTGCCATTTGCACCTTATCCTGTTGACCAAAGCAAATAACACAGCTGAATCCATAGTTGAAGGGCTATTAGTGTGAACTATTGCACTATGACTTCTTGGCCATAGTTATTCATATACATCCTATGTACAAAATATGCCCATTCCCATCCCAGGACCTGTTCCCCCAAATTTCCATCCAATAATGGTGTCAGGTTTTAAATCCAGGACCTAATGATCATTATCAAGTCTATAGGTGGCTCCGTTGGATCCAGGACTCATGAACTAAAAGGAGAAATTAGGTGCCTCATACATCTGCCATATGATGACAAAACAGAAGTGGGATAACCACAATACTCTCACTTGGAAAAAGCTTCCTCCTTAGGTGTGTGGGTGACATAAAGCAGTGACTGGTTTGCAGCAGTTTCAAAATCACTTTGGGAAAATGCCACTAGATGCCACAATTCTGGGGATGGAAATGTTGCTTCATAAAGTTTCAGTTCTGTTCTCTATTAGGAGCTTCTCAGCCCACTATCCTGTGAGGTCTTGGTTCCTCCCTCTGAGGTGTCTTTGTTTTATCAACCTTCCCGTCCACTTCTGAAGAGAACTTTGGAGAATATGACCCTCTTGATGGATGGCCCAGTTTCTCAGCTTGCTTTCTGCACATAGAAAGTTGAGCCTTCAAGTCTTTGTATAATTTCTCTAAGGTTATGCTGGCAGCAATTTTGCCAGTGTAGCTCTCAAAACCATTGTAGCTTTCGGGGCACCTGGGTGGCTCAGTTGATTAAGCCTCAGACGCTTGATTTTGGCTCAGGTCATGATCTCAGGGTTTCTGGAGCAGAATTCAGTGATCACTTACATACAACACCTACTGCTAATCACATCAAGTGCCCTCCTCAATCCCCATCCCCCATCTAGGCCATCCCCCACCACCTCCCTCCATCAACCCTCAGTTTGTTCTCTAATTAGAGGGTATTATGCTAAGCAAAATAAGTCAATCAGAGAAAGACAAGTATCATATGATTCACTGATATGAGGAATTTGGGAAACAAGACAGAGAATTGTAGGGGAAGGGAGGGAAAAATGAAACAAGACGAAACCAGAGAGGGAGACAAACCATAAGAGACTCTTAATCTCAGGAAACAGACTGAGGCTTGCTGGAGTGGAGGGGGGTGGTAGGGATGGGGTGGCTGGGTGATGGACATTGGGGAGGGTATGTGCTATGGTGAGCGCTGTGAATTGTGTAAGACTGATGAATCACAGACCTGTACCTCTGAAACAAATAATATATGTTAATAAAAAAATAATAAAAAATACTCTTATGGTTTCCTTCCCTCTCTCCTTTTTTCTTTTTCCCCTTCCCATATCTTCATCTTTTTGTTTCTTAAATTCCACATATGGGTGAGATCATATGGTATTTGCCTTTCTCTGAATAACTTATTTCATTTAGCACTCTAGCTCCATCCATTGGAAATGGCAAGATTTCATTCTTTTTGATGGCTGAGTAATATTCCTTTGTATATATACACCACATCTTTTCGATGGACATTTGGGCTCTCTCCATAGTTTGGCTATTGGGGACATTGCTGCTATAAACATCTGGGTGCGTGTACCCCTTCAAATCCGTATTTTTGTATCCTTTGGATAAATACCTAGTAGTACAATTGTTGGAACACAGGGTAGTTCTATTTTTAACTTTTTTATTTTAGATTTTATTTATTTATTTGACAGAGAGAGCTTGAGTGGGGGGAGGGCAAAAGGGAGAGGGAGAAGCAGACTCCCTACTGAGCAGGGAGCCCGACATGGGGCTCAATCCCAGGACCCTGAGATCATGACCTGAGCCGAAGGCAGACAGTTAATCGACTGAGCCACTCAGGTGCCCCTATTTTTAACTTTTTGTGGAACCTCCAAATTGTTTTTCAGAGTGGCTACACCAGTTTGTGTTCCCACTAACACTATAAGAGTGTTCCCCTTTCCCTACATCTTTGCCAACACCTGTTGTTTCTTGTGTTGTTAATTTTAGCCATTCTGACAGGTGTGAGGTGGTATCTTATCCTGGTTTTGATTTGTATTTCTCTGATGATGAGTGATGTTGAGCATCTTTTCATGTGTCTGTTGGCCATCTGTATGTCTTCTTTGGGAAAATGTCTGTTCATGTCTTCTGCCCATTTCTTAACTGGATTATTTGTTTTTTGGGTGTTGAGTTTGGTAAGTTCTTCATAGATTTTGGGTTTTTTTAAGATTTTATTTATTTCTTTATTTGTCAGAGAGTGAGCACAAGCAGGGGTAGCAGTAGGCAGAGGGAGAGGCAGGCTCCCCACTGAGCAAGGGCCCCGTCGCTGGACTTGATCCCAGAACTCTGGGATCATGACCTGGGCTGAAGGCAGACACTTACTAACAGAGCTACACAGGCGTCCCAGTTCTTTAGAGATTCTGGATACTAACCCTTTATCAGATATGTCATTTGCAAATATCTTGTCCCATTCTGTAGGCTGCATTTTAGTTTTGTTGCTTATTTCCTTCACTGTGCAGAAGCTTTTTATACTGATGAAGTTCCAATAGTTCAGTTTTGCTTTTGTTTCCCTTGCCTCTGGTGACATGTTTAATAAGTTGCTGTGACTAAGGTCAAAGAGGTTGCTGCCTGTGTTCTCCTCTAGGATTTTGATAGTTTCCTGTCTTACATTTAGGTCTTTCATCCATTTTGTGTCTATTTTGTGTATGGTGTAAGAAAGTGGTCCAGTTTCAGTCTTCTGCACGTTGCTGTCTGGTTTTCCCAACACCATTTGTTGAAGAGACTGTCTTTTTTTCCATTGGATATTCTTTCCTGCTTTGTCAAAGATTAGTTGACCATAGAGTTGAGGGTCCATTTCTGGATTCTCTATCCTGTTCCCTTGATCTATGTGTCTGTTTTTGTGCCAGTACCATACTCTCTTGATGATTATAGCTTTGTAATACAGCTTGAAGTGATGCCTCCAGTTTTGTTTTTCTTCTTCAGAATTGCTTTGGCTATTCAGGGTCTTCTGTGGTTCCATACAAATTTGAGGATTGTTTATTCTAGCTCTGTGGAAGATGCTGGTGGTATTTTGATAGGGATTGCAATATATGTGTAGATTTCCACCGGTAGTGTAGACATTTTAACAATGTTTCTTCTTCCAGTCCATGAGCATGGAATGCTTTTCCCTTTCTTTGTGTCCTCTTCAATTTCTTTCATAAGTGCTTTATAGTTTTCAGAGTACAGATCTTTTACCTCTTTAGTTATGTTTATTCCTAGGTATCTTATTGTTTTGGGTGCAATTGCAAATGGGATCCATTCCTTGATTTCTTTTTCTGCTGCTTCATTATTGGTGTATAGAAATACAACAGATTTCTGCACATTGATTCTATATCCTGTGACTTTGCTGAATTCATGTCTCAGTTCTAGCAGTTTTTTGGTGGGGTCTTTTGGGTTTTTTGCATAGAGTATCATGTCATCTGTAAATAGTAAAAGTTTGACTTCTTCCTTGACAATTTGGATGCCTTTTATTTCATTTTCTGGTCTGATTGCTGAGGCTAGGACTTCCAGTACTATGTTAAATAGTAATGGTAGGAGTGAACATCCTTGTCTTGTTCCTGACCTTACGGGAAGGGCTCTCAGTTTTTCCCTATTGGGGATGATATTAGCTGTGGTCTTTTGTATATGATGTCGATGTATGTTCCATCTATCCCTACTTGTTGAGGGTTTTTATCAAGAAAGAATGCTATATTTTGTCAAATGCTTTTTCTGCATCTATTGAGAGGATCATATGGTTCTTATTCTTTCTTTTTATTAATATAAGGCTAACTTCCTTTTTTAAAAAGATTTTATTTATTTATTTATTTGACAGAGAGAGACACAGTGAGAGAGGGAACACAAGCAGGGGGAGTGGGAGAGGGAGAAGCAGGCTTCCCACGGAGCAGGGAGCCCGATGCGGGGCTCGATCCCAGGACCCTGGGATCATGACCTGAGCCAAAGGCAGCCGCTTAAATGACTGAGCCACCCAGGCGCCCCTGTAAGGCTAACTTCTTTAGAATGTTTAGGGTGATATATCCTAATGTTTGGGGTGATATATCCTAAAAAATTTATTATATATATATATATGTGTGTGTGTGTGTGTGTGTGTATGTATATATATATATATATATATATGAGAGTTTTTTTTCTTATACAAGATATCTGATATAGGATAATATATATGTACATACATGTATATGTATATGTATATGTATATATATATATATATATATATATATATATATACACACACACATATGTATGATCTACATATCCTATATGGTTATCCTCTTTAGTCACAAACCGACACATTTTATTTATTTATTTATTTATTTATTTATTTATTTATTTTTAATATTTTATTTATTTATTTGACAGAGAAAGACAGTGAGAGAGGGAACACAAGCCCGGGGGAGTGGGAGAGGGAGAAGCAGACTTCCTGCTGAGCAGAGAGCCCGATGTGGGACTCGATCCCAAGACCCTGAGATCATGACCTGAGCCGAAGGCAGATGCTTAATGACTGAGCCACCCAGGTGCCCCACAACCCAACACATTTTAAAGAGTGTTCCATGCCAATGAGTACTTTCTCACACCATAGTTATAAATGGCTTCCACAGTGTGATTTATTTCTAAATTTTTTTAATTTTGAGGTTCCTTTATTTGTTTATACATATTTATATACATTTTCATATCTTCTTAGAAAATTGAAATTTTATTTTTATGCTCCACAATGTGATTTAAATTGATGCATAGTTTTCCTCTCTATGGAAGTAAGAACTTGTAACTAACCAATCTCTTCTGCACATTTATATTGCTCCCAACTCAGTTGCTAATATAAACATAATTAAAATGATTATGGACAACCTGATCTTTTGGACAACTTTAATTATTATAAATCTTTTGGATAACCTTAATTATTCCTCAGGGTAAAACTACTGGGATTTAAACTCCCAGATGGAAGGCTATAAGTGTTGTGTGTGGTGGTGGGGGCTGGGGGCAGATAAGCTTCATAACCTAGTGGCCATTTGGTAAAGAATATCGATTTTTCATCCTAAAAACTGATGATGCACATGTAATTTTCCCAAATTCTATTCAACATGACATGTTAACATTAAAACCTTTTTATCAGATAGAGAGTGAAATGGCATCTTTACTTTTCCTGGGTTTGATTGCTTGAGATAGTGAATGTATTTCTTTTGTTTCTTCGTTTTGACTTGTTTTTGTTTTTTTTTTCACGTGGAATGCAGTTACTGAGAGAGATGTGTTAAAAGAGAATGTGATTATAGGTTTATTTAGGTCCTTTAATAGTGTCAACAATTCTTTTATGGATTTTTGTATCTATGTTAGTAGGTGCATACAAAGTTTGGATTATTATGTATTTCTCTTGTATTGACTCTTTTATCTTAGGAAGTATTCCTCTTCATATCTAATGCTATTTCTTGCCTTAAATCTATTTATATGATACTAATACGGCCATATTACTTTTCTTTTGCTGGTGTTTGCATGTTATATCTTTTTCTATTTTTTTGCTTTCAACTCATCTGTGCATATACTTAAAGTATTTCTCTTTACTTTATCTTTTAAAAGTGTTTCTCCTTAAAAAGCAGCATACATTTAGGTCTTTTTAAAACACCCAGTCTAATAGTCTTTTAATTGACTTTTTGAGCCCATTTACATTTCATGTAATTACTTATTTGTAGGATGTAAGTTTATCATCTTGCTAATCCTTCTATCTGCACATCTCTTATGTTTCCTCATTTCCATTTTTTTTTTTTTTTAGAGAGAGAAAGAGAGAGAGAGAGCATGTGAGTGGGGTGGCGAGGGGCAGAGGGAGAGAAAGACAGAGAATCTTAAGCAGGCTCAGGGCAGAGCCTGATGCAGGGCTCAGTCTGACAACCCTGATATCATGGCCTGAGCCAAAATCAAGAGTCAAACACTTAACCAACTGAGCCACCCAGGTGCCCCTCCAATATCACTGTTTAAAAAAAAAATATTGTTATTTCTAATAGGCCATTTTAATTCCCCTATTTTTTTTCCATCTATTTGCTTTTTGTACAATTCTTTTAGTGATTACCCAATGGATAGAAGCATTTATGCTGGACTTACTAATAACTGTGTTCAATTTTCCCACTTAAAACAAAAAACTTTAGGGACACCTGGGTGGCTCAGTCGTTAAGCATCTGCCTTCAGCTCAGGTCATGATCCCAGGGTCCTCGGATCGAGTCCCGCATCGGGCTCCTTGATTGGCGGGGAGTCTGCTTCTCCTTCTGTCTGCTGCTCCCCTTGCTTGTGCTCTCTCTCTCTCTCTCTCTCTGACAAGTGCCTAAAAATAAAATCTTTACAAGAAAACTTTACACAGTGTAACTCTCCAGACCCAATTTGTTTTCAAATGCATGAACCATAGTCTTATTTTTTTTTAAGTACGCTCTACACCCAACGTGGGGCTTGAATTCACAACCCTGAGATCAAGAGCACAGGCTCCACTGACTGAGCCAGCCAGGCGCCCCATGGACCATTGGTCTTGCTCCTTCACCACGCATGGACCTCAGAGAAACACCTCATCCACTACAGTCACTCAAAAATAGTCACTAACACTGACTCCTTCATTCAGCTCCAAAGCCCAGCATCTTTCCTAAAGACCAGAGAATCTCCAGCAGTCTCTGCACCAACCTGTTTCCATCTCCTCAGTGGAATCATTTGGATCCAGCAGTCTAGCACCTCTGGCTTTCCTAGGTGGGTTAGAATTTGAGGCCTGAATTCACTGTGTTCACATAAAGAGTTTGCGTAAATTATGACCTCATGGAGCATTTTATTTCTTCTTGTTTTCCGAATATGGTTGGAACACAAAACCTGAAGGTCACATGAGAGGAAGGAAGGGAAGGGTTGGCCAAAGATGCCGCCACCCACATCCACCTTCCCTCGCTGTTGTGGACGAAACCAGAGAGGGGCCCCTAGAGCAGGCTGCAGTATGATCCCTGAATTCGTCTGCCTCCTCTGCTTTGGTAAGTCCCTTGGGCCCGTCGACTGGGGTTAGAGATAAAGGTGGGTGGAGAAAGATGTGACCACTAGAATTGGAAAGAGAAGTGGTAACATCTGCTTATCTTTACTGATTGCTTCATGTGTGTCAGGAACCTTGAGGGAGGCTTTAGATACATCTTACCCATCAAATGTTCTCCAGTATGCAAATACATTTCACGTCCATAACTGCCCTGTATGCCTCTACCATCCCTACTTATTTAAAATTTTATTGACTCAATATCTTTATTTTGTTTTATTTATTTTTTCATATCTTTATTTTTTTTTTAAAGATTTTATTTACTTGTTTGACAGAGACACAGCGAGAGAGGGAACACAAGCAGAGGGAGCGGGAAAGGGAGAAGCAGGCTTCCCGCCGAGCAGGGAGCCCGATGCGGGGCTCGATCCCAGGACCCTGGGATCATGACCTGAGCTGAAGGCAGATGCTTAACCGACTAAGCCACCCAGGCGCCCCTTAATATCTTTATTTTAAACAGGCCCATTCATCTGAAGATGGAAATTTTATGCCAATAGCTTAAATTAAAAAATAAAATTTAAAAGAAAAGCCAGGGTCACTTAGCAAAATATAGAAGGTTAATGTAAATATATATACAATGCAAAGGAAGAAGACATTAGGACATTCTAGCCATGGGCTGTTGGCCATCACATTTCTGAGCCCCCAGCTACTTCTTTATTACAAATGGCAGTTGGCCAGAGACAGATGTGTAAGAAGGTTGATCTCTAGCTTGAGAAATTCTTTGTTGTGATCAAAGGAGTGGACGTGATTTGAAAGGGTAATACCTTTTTGATCAATGCTATAGAATACCATGTCACTGCATCCCCTGAAATCATCTGTAGAGCCCCCGTGGTTTGTATTCCATTCTGTGGGAAATACTGCTCTGACCCTTGCAAACAACCTGTGTGATGGAAATCAGACCCGTGTTGATAAATGAGGACCAGAGACTGACAGCTCAGGGTTCCTGCTCAGGGCCACACAGTGAGTGAGCAGAAACCTCAATATTCAAACCCAGGCCTGTCTGGCTCCAAAGTCACTGTTGTTTCCACTTGGTCATAATGGGATATTAAGAATGAGGCGTGGGCTCTTCATAATGGGAAAGTCCTTGGGGTGAGTCAGCAAGTGCCAGGTTGGGAAAATTATAAGGAGATGAAAGCAGAGTGCTTCAAAATATCCTGGGGCATAGAGCTGGGGACAACTCAGGATGTCTGTTTGCTGGTGCTAAGAAAGACTTCTTTGCACAAATAGGGACAGTGTGGGTCTTAGCTTAATTGGGTCCCAGCGATGTGATTGGTCTTCACAATAGTCTCTGATCGCTAGATTCTAGGGTAATCCCTGGGGCTTTCTTTGCCTTCAGGCTGGTCTATCTGGTGAAATGAGGAAAGGACGGTATTAGAAGTTTGAATCTTTCTACCAGCCTTGAAAAATCTGAGCCAGGGTTAACTTGGGGCATCTCTTCTGTTGGCCAAGGTGCTTCTTACTATGTTCCAGGATTGTGTAGACACTGGGGATGCTAAGGAGAACAGAATAGAGTATGTTCCAGGTGTTGACAGGACAGTAATGCCTTGTGTCTCCCATGGCATGAGTACACAAACACTCTTAAGGATTAACGGGCTTGTGGACATTGGGGAACCAGGACAGGTCCTGGGGCTGTGGGAGGAGTGAGCCGCACAGGAGACCTTCTGGGAGAGTGGGGAAGGAGCCCAGAGCAGAGCTGTAGCCACAGTCCAGTGTGGGGAAATGAGAAGCCCCAGATGCATGACCTCCGGGGTCCGTGCTCAGCAGCAGCCCCCGGGGGGGCCCCTCGGGACAGGGCTCCAGGTGGATGCTCATGTCCCATGGATGGTTCTCTTGCAGGGCTGTGTGCTGGCCAAGGAAGCAGGGCAACTGATGGTGAGTTCCTTCAGTCAGACCCTCCCTCTCCTTCACTCCAAACTCCCCGTGTCTCTTCTCTTTCCTTCAAGGGGTTTTCTGAGAGCAGACAAGGGCACCAAATCCCGTCCCCAAATCTGCTTCCATCCAGAGTCCTTTCCCAAGCCCTCCCTCAGGGCCTGGCCCAGCTCGGTGGTGCCTTGCAAGAGTAATGTGACGCTGCAATGCCAGACTTCTACCAAGAATGTCAACTTTGTTCTCAGAAAGGGAAAAAATATCTTGCAGTCTGTGCAATCACGGGCTTCCACAGAGGGCCTGGCTGAATTTCACCTCACTGACCTAAAAACCGACAATGCTGGACAGTACACCTGTGAGTACTACAGACTAGGGAGCCCGTACATAAGTTCACAGCCCAGTGACGTCCTCCTACTGCTGGTGACAGGTGAGGAGGTGCCTCGGAGGGACATCGGGTCTTGCAGGGACAGGTGTGGGGGAGGAACCCGAGGGAGGGAGGGAACAAGGGGAGATGGAGAAACACAGAACAGACTGACCTGGCTCAGCTTCATCCAGGGCTTGCTGGGGAAATCTTCCCACAGTCAGAGTGGAAAGAGGGTGAGACCAGGGATCTGTCATTTCCCCCACTTGGCGGGAACCCCTGCCAGGAGAACAAGGGAGGGTGGGGGACCCGGGCTGCTCCCCATGACCTTGGAGCCCTCCTTTTCTTCCAGGAGATTTACCAAAACCTTCCCTCCAAGCCCACCAAAGGGGTGAGGTGACCGCAGGAGACACTGTGACCCTGCAGTGCCAGAGGCCAGACAATATTTTCGTGCCTGTAATGTTCGCTCTACTGAAGGCAGGAGCAGCAGGGCCCATACGGGTCCAGAGTCCTGCAGGGAAGAAGACGGACTTCTCCCTCCAGACTGTGACAGTCAGTGATGCGGGGAACTACAGCTGTGTGTACTTTCTGATGAAGGCTCCTTTCCTGACCTCACAGCCTAGTGATCATCTTGAGATCCGGGTGACAGGTGAAGTTTTGCATGATTCTTAGGACATTTTAAAAATTTAATTAATTCATTAATTAGTTTGTTTTTATTTTGGCTATTTATTTTCTTTCTCCTGTTTTGTTGACCTATAACTGGCTTATAACACTGTATTAGTTTAAGGTGTGCGTCTCTTTTTTTTTTTTTAACTGGAGAGCATTTCTTCTGTTACTTTCTGATTCCTGTTTCTCCTTCACTTTCCTGAGCATCTCCTTTTTAAATCTCTCCTTTCCTACTTTCTAGTCTTTGGCGTTTGTTGCTTTGCATTCTTGGAGAATGTCTCAGGCTGTTCTTCCAAACGATCCATCCCGCCACCACCAGAGCCCCTCCTGCCACCCTGGGCGTCACTTAGAGTTGTGGTGCATCCTGCTGATGGCAACTTCATGGCGGTACCTTTCTCACGCTTAGAACACGGTGCTCCCCCAGCTGCCTGCTTTTCTGGCATAGATGTGGTATCTTCTAAACTGATGTTTTTCTTGCTTCATTGGATGCTACACCCTGCTTCCTCGGTGGTGTAAATGTTTGCGTGTGTGCTGTGGTCAGCGAACGTTCTGTAGTTGGAAAGCGAGGTCAGGGCGGGCAGTGCTGAGGAATGCAGAGGGCGTCCTGGGCTTGGTGGGGTCATCACGGGTCTCTCCCCATGGACTCTGTCTCCAGGGAGCATTGTTGCTGATGTCTTCAGACATGAACTCTGCACTCATGGCACGTGCGAGCTGGAAGATTCAAGTGCAGGTTCTGTCTAGGAGCCAGGGCCAATGGCGAGCCCTAGCTCTTCTTGGGTGAAGCTGAAGTGAAATGCATGGTGGTTCCGATGCTCAGCTACTAAGCTTGAATTTTCTTGAGCTCACCAGCTGCACTAAGTCTTTGCTCTGAGGAGGGGAGCAGACGGAGCCCTGAACTACTTTCATTCTCCGTGCAGCACCTTTGGGTTTTGGGGTTGCTCCTAAGCCTGATTCCTACTACAAGGAAGGAGAAGGGGAAAGGGCAGTGTGGGAGGGTGGAAATGAGATGAAGAGCAAAGAAATGAAGGAAGAGCGGTAAGGCAGAGAGAATAGAAAGGAGACAAAGGAAGACCCACCACAACTCTCAGGAAATCCCACATGTGGTTTGAGTGATTACAACGTCAGTGAAGGTGCAGCTGACCACTGGCCAGGAAGCACAAGCAGGTGCAGGAGAGTCACACTGGGCAGATCCACGTGAGAAGGAGGGATGCTCCTTTGCAGCTGGTGCTCATCCTCTTCTCTCTCCCAGCTCCCCCAGATGCCACGTCGGGGGATTACACCATGGGCAACCTCATCCGACTGGGTCTGGCTGCCATACTTGTGGTGATTATGGGGGCTCTCGTGGTGGAAGCCTGGTGCAGCCAGAAGGAGTCTCCACGTGGATCCACATGAAACACCCGAGCGCCTCTCTTGTTCATGGGCTGCTGTAGTGACACGGGGTTCTCTAAACACCAAACTCTACCATGGGACTTCTTGTGTTTCTCAACATGGGCACAGATGGCATTTTTGGTGGGATATTTCTTCACCATATGGGACCATCCTGTTCGTTGTGGGAACATTTAGCACCATTCCTCTTTCCCATTAAAGAGCAGTTGAAGCCCCAAATCACTGTGGAAGACGATAACAAGCAAGTACTACTGTACTTTTCCAACACCCCTAGATATGGAGGATGGGAGTGGGGTGGTGTTCCGCCAGCGGAGAGCCCGTGTTTGGAGGCCAGGAGAAATATTTCTTCTCTTCCTCCCTTCCTGATCTCACATCTGTCCTTCTACACATAAGCTTCACAGCTGTCCAGGGGGAATGATGCGTCCTTGATCAAGTTAGCAGCTTGTGTGAGATCTGGTTCTCCTCTACCCTGGGACAGGAGGTGCACGTGAGGGAGATTTGGGAGGCTTGCAGATGAGATGTGATCTCACTCATTTCCTGACATTATCTAAGACCCAAAGTGGCCCCTGCATCTTCTGACAGTGTCATCTAGGATAGTGACAGGAGTGACCAGGAACTGTCCCCCACTTTGAAGGCTTCTTGGTGCTCAGGATGACATAAATTAAGATAGTATCATTTGGTTGTTAAATTATTTGTGTGTCAAAATCAAAATCAATAAAGTATATGGCACCAGCTCACTTTTACTGTTAATAGGATACAGAAAAGGTGGAATTCAACCACAAATTCCATACCAGTTAAGTGTGATACAGTGTTCCACAGTGTTTTAGTAAAAGTAAAAGCATCATGACATCCTGGTGTTCCATTACCTGAGAAATTTGAGAATAAATATCTTTTACTTAAGTGTGATCTTGTTTTCTGAAATCAAAAGCTAAGAACCAGTGGCCTTGAAAAGGATTTTCTGAACTGTGGGTTTATGTCTGAGCCATTGAAAGGCATCAAAACTGCTCTCATAAATCATCCCTTGCTCTCAGGACCAAGCCCCAAAGCATCAACATGCTCCTTTAGGTCAAGAAAGATTTAGGTCCGCTTCCCTTAAGACTTCTGGTACACAAAAATTGAATAAATGCCAAAACAGTTTACAAAAAATGGTAGCATTATTGAAAGCTTATATCTCAATCTAATTGTGGTACTCTCAAGTTAATGATAGGATCTATACACGCATATCGATTCTTAGACCAATAGGGGCCTTGAGGTCCAGAAACTGGAAACCAGCAGTGAGATGTTCTCTTTTATTTAAGCCTGAAGATGCATCTCCCTGCCTGTGCTGATGATCTCTCTTGGAGGCAAACTCAAAACTGAGGCTCCTTTTTTTGTTTGTTTTTTAAGGATTTATTTATTTATTTATTTTCTCAGAGAGAGAGAGAGGGGGCACAAACAAGGCAGGGGCAGAGGGAGAAGCAGGCTCCCCGCTGAGCAAGGAGCCCAGTGTGGGACTCGATCCCAGGACGCTGGGATCATGACCTGAGCCAAAGGCAGATGCTTAAGTGACTGAGCCACCCAGGTGTCCCTCGGAGGCCCTTTCTGAAAGTGAGGCCCAAAGACGCTGGTGACCACATCCCCATCTAAGCCTTGCTCACCATTGTCTGACGTAAACCACTTACTACAGCCAGACCACACTCCTTTCTACTCCCTGCCACCTCCCCCTCATCTAGAGCATTCCACGTTTTTAAAGATTTTATTTATTTATTTATTTGAGAGAGAGGAAGAGGGAGAAGCAGACTCCCCTGCTGAGCAGGGACCCTGACACTGGGATCATGACCTGGGCCGAAGGCAGATGTTTAAGTCTCTGGCCCTCGTGTGACCTCCAGCAGCACTTAGAATTTGCCATTTTTGTTCCTGACGTTGTTCCTTGCAAGTTCATCCTTCTGCCTAAAGTGCGCAGGAGCTCACCGACTCTCCCCCAAGTCCAGCTAAGGCGTGCAGCCTTCAGCGGGCGCCCAGTAAGTAATACGGACCCGGGTGTGATGCAGGCGAAGCGGTGCGCTCTCCGACGCTGCGAAACCGAGTGCTGTCCGGCCCTCCTGATTCCCGGAGGGGATGACTGACGCGCCGGGCCCGCCCTGGGGACTACAAGTCCCAGCGGCCCGTGCGGGCCTGAGCCTGTGCCCGGGGCCCCGCAGGTTGGTCCCGCTGAGCAGGGCTCCAGCCGGACGACGTACTGGGGCCGTTCACAGGGCCGAGTCCGGGGGCAGTTGGACATTCCCCCGGATGCACAGGGCTCTGCTGCTCGGTCCGGCCAGGGGGCGGGACCCCAGAGGGCAGCTGCGGCCCGCGCGCTCCCGACCTGCGCCCCGCCCGCCGCGCGCGCGCTCACCCGAGGCAAGTCCGCCGGCCGCCCCAGCGTGCGCGCCGCGTGCGCCTTCGGGAAGCTTCGGTGCCCGCCCTCTGCGCCCCGGCGCCCTGCGGGTCTGTGCCGGGGGAGGCGTGAGAGCGGCGTCCCGGGCGCCGGGAGCCCAGCCTGTCGCGTCTGGTGAGGCGGAGCGGAGTCCGCAACAGGTGAGGACCGGCCCCGAGCTCCCGCGCCGCCAGGTGAGAGGGCGTTCCCCGGAGGACGCTCCTGGGGTGCGCCCCGTAGACGCGGGCTCGAGGGCCGGGGCGCCCCGGGGACCCGCCTCCGCCTCGCAGCGGAAGGGGGGCTTCGTGGGCTTCAGGCGCTTTGGCTGTGGCATCTCAGTGAGCGCCCTGAGTGTGCAAGGGGGTCTTTTCCTCTCCACAGCTGCCCCTTAGTGTAACCCGTTTAGTACTTCGAAGTCTTCAAGGAGGGCGTGCCAGGCAGTTTGATTCCTCTTGAATGAACTTGGCGCGTAACATTGTGTAAGGTTATGGTGTACAGCTGTGATTTTGATACATTCCTGTGTTGTAACGTGATCGTCGTAGCGACATGGATCCCCTTGTATAATTACAGTAGGATGTTATGGTCTATATTCATTATGCGGCCCGTGGTTTATTTACTGCGCGTTACAGTTTTGTACCCTGAAAAACGTTAGTCTACTCCCTGCATCTCCTGCTAATCCCCATTTACGCTCTGTTGTTTCATAAGTTTGACTTCTTTAGATTCCACGTAGAAGTGGTAGCATACGGTGCCTGTCTTTCTGTCTGGCTTACCTCCCGTAGCATAATGTGCTCAGGGTCCGTCCGTGTTGTTGTAAATGGCAGGATATCCTCCTTTAACATTACATTGTGTGTATGTATTACTTTTTAAAAAAATTTTTTTTAAAGATTTTATTTATTTATTTGAGACAGAATGAGAGAGAGAGAGAGAGCACATGAGAGGGGGGAGGGTCAGAGGGAGAAGCAGGCTTCCTGCCGAGCAGGGAGCCCGATGCGGGAGTCGATCCAGGGACTCCAGGATCATGACCTGAGCCGAAGGCAGTCGCTTAACCAACTGAGCCACCCAGGCGCCCCTGTATTACTTTTTTTTAAAAAACGAGTATTTTCAAGCAATCTCTACACCCAACGTGGAACTCGAACCCACAACCCCGAGCTCAAGAGTCACATGCCCTGGGGACTGAGGCAGCGAGGTGCCCCGGTACTACATCTTCATATCCATTCACCAGTTGATGGGCATTTGGGTTGTTTCCATATCTTGGCTGACGTGAATAATGCTTTGATAAGCATGGGTGTGCAGAGATCTCGTTGAAATCCTGTTTTCCTTTCATTTGGGTATATATTCCCAGAAGTGGAATTGTTGGATCATCTCATAGTTCTCTTTTAAATTTTTTGAGGAATCTCCATAGTGTTTTCCATAGTGGTTGGACCAGTTTACATTCCCACAACAGTGAACAAGGGTTTGGTTTTGGTTTTTGTTTTTCACCACATCCTCACCAGCATTGTTATCTCTTATCTTTTTGATGATAGTCATTCTGAGAGGATGAGGTGACATATCATTGTGGTTTCAATTTGCATTTCCCTGACGATGAGTGATGTGGAGCGTCTTTTCATTGTCTGTTGACCATCTGGATGTCTTCTTTGGAAAAATGTCTATTTACTTCTGGCCGTGTTTTAATCGGATTGTTTTTGTTGTTGTTGTTACTAAGTTGTGTGAGTTCTTTATATATTTTGGAGATTACTCCCTTATCTGGTATCCCCGTCTGTTTCTGTCTACTTTTGTAAGTTGGTTGTTTTCCATTGTGATTTGCTCCGTCTGCGCGTTTTTTCATGTTTCGTGTCTGCTCTAGATTTTTGCTTTATGGTTACTGTGAGGTTTACATCAAACATCTCATAGATAACATAGTCCCCTTTCTGCTGATAGCAGTTTGCCTGTCAAAGTCCCATCCTCTTACTCCTCCCCTTGTATATTTTTGATACCACAAATGATTTCTTTTTATGCTGTGATTTCATTACCGAATTGGTGATTTTTAATGCTCTTTTTTCTTTAACCTTCATGCTATATTTAAGTGTTCGATATACTGTTCTGAAAATGTTACCCTTTTCTATTTTTTTTTTTTCCAGGGAAAATGTTACCCTTTTCTAATGGTGACTATCACCTTAATCAGAATTTTGTGTATTTTTGTCTTTCTGTTTCAGTTTGAAGAACCCCCTTCAACATTTCTTGACAGGTGGGGGTGGTGGTGGTGAGCTCCCTGAGCGCTTGTTTGTCTGAGAAAGTCTTTACTCTCCTTCATATCTGAAGAGTTTTCTTGGCTGGCACTTTTTGTCTTTCAGTATTTGTCATTCCACTCTCTCCCGTCCTGTAGAATTTCTGTGAGAAATCTGCTTATAGCCTCAAGGAGGTTCTTTTATAGGTTACTACCTTCCCCCCCCCCGCCCCC
>NW_022589755.1:3476962-3545441 GCF_004348235.1 Phoca vitulina | reverse complement strand
AGAGAAGGTCTTTTTTTTTTTTTTATTTTCGAGAGAGAGAATGAGAGAGAGCACGAGAGGGAGGAGGGTCAGAGGGAGAAGCAGACTCCCTGCTGAGCAGGGAGCCCGATGCGGGACTCGATCCCGGGACTCCAGGATCATGACCTGAGCCTAAGGCAGTCGCTTAACCAACTGAGCCACCCAGGCGCCCTAGAGAAGGTCTTTTGTCTCGAGATAGTAAGGTGTTCTGTTAGCTTTGTAGGTTTGTTTGTTTATTTATTTATTTATTTTTGTCAGAGAGCCTGAGCACAAACGGCGGGGGGGGGGGGGGGGGGAGGGGGGGAGCGGGGCCCCCCCCCGGGAAGGGGCCCCAATGCCGGACTAGATCCCAGGACACTGGAATCATGACCTGAGCCGAAGGCAGACTCTTAACCAACTGAGCCACCTAGGTGTCCCTGCTTCGTGGACTTTTGTGTCTAGTTTCTACCCCAGGATTGGGGAATTCTTAGCTTTTGTTTCTTTAAATACAGGCTCCCCTTCCCTCTCCCTCTCTTCTCCTTCTGGTATACCCTTGATCTTGTGCTTTTTCCTCTAATGGAGCCTGATTGTTCTTGTAGGGTTTTTTTGTTTTGTTTTGTTTTTAAGGTTTTATTTTTTTTAAGTAATCTCTAAACCCAGTGTGGGACTCAAAACCACAATCCCGAGATCAAGAGCCACATGATCCACCGACTGAGCCGGCCAGGCACCCCTCCTGTAGGGTTTATTTGCTTTAAAAATCTTAGTTCTTGGGGCGCCTGGGTAGCTCAGATGGTTAAGCATCTGCCTTCAGCTCAGGTCATGATTTCAGGGTCCTGGGGTGGAGCCCCGCATCTGGCTCCCGTCTCAGCAGGAAGCCTGCTTCTCCCTCTCCCTCTGCCTCCCACTGCTTCCCACTCCCCCTGTTGGTGTGTGCGCTCTTTCTCTCTCTCTGTCAAATAAATAAATAAAATCTTAAAAAGAATAAAAGTAAAAATCTTAGTTCTCTCTCATCTTCCACCTGAATCATTTCTAGATCCCTATATTCAGGCTCACCTATTTTCTCTTCCAGGTGATCTGCTCTATTTCCAGTGCTTTCTAATGTATTATCCATCTCATTTATTGAGTTCTTCAGCTCCAGAATTTCCATTTGGCTCTTTTTTATAATTTCAATCTCTTTGGTAAGATATTCCTTCTGTTCATTAATTTTATTCCTGAGTTCGTTGTACTGACTTTCTGAGTTTTCTTGTAGCTCACTGAATTTCCTCATAGCAGCTCTTTTGAATTCTTTTTTTTTTTAAGATTTTATTTTTAAGTAGGCTTCACCCCACATGGGGCTCGAAAGCACAACCCCAAGGTCGAGTTGCACGCTTCACCCACTGAGCCAGCCATGTGCCCCAGCTTTTTCTTTTCTTTTCTTTTCTTTCCTTTCCTTTCCTTTTCTTTCTTTTCTTTTTTCTTTTCTTTCTTTCTTTCTTTCTTTGTTTCTTTGTTTCTTTCGCACGAGAGCAGGGCTGGAGGGGTGGGGAGGAAAGGGGCAGAGGGAGAAGGTGGGAGAATCTTAACCAGGCTCCACGCCCAGCACAGAGCCAGATGCGGGGCTCGATCTCAGTTCCCTGAGATCATGACCTGAGCTGAAATCAAGAGTTGGACGCTTGGGGCGCCTGGGCGGCTCAGTCATTAAGCGTCTGCCTTCAGCTCAGGTCATGATCCCAGGGTCCTGGGATCGAGCCCCGCATCGGGCTCCCTGCTCAATGGGAAGCCTGCTTCTCCCTCTCCCACTCCCCCTGCTTGTGTTCCCTCTCTCGCTGTGTCTGTCAAATAAATAAAATCTTTTTTTAAAAAAAGAGTTGGACGCTTAACCACCTGTGCCACCTAGGCACCCCACCTCACCTCTTTTGAATTCTTTATCAGATCACAGTATTGCGTCTTTGGGTTTGGTTGGTTACTGGAAAATTGTCATTTGCTTTTTGTGATGCTGTGCTGCCGTGATTCTTCATAGTGTTTGATGAGAAGTATCCCTGCCCCTGCACTTGAAGTAGTGAGCGCATTCTTACTTGGGTAAGGTTTTGTTCACTTTGATCTGATCTAATGGTTCAACGGGTAGGTCACTAGGAGCCTTTCTTCTGTGTTCCAGCAGGTGGCGCTAGGGCGCAAGTCTTGGTTTCTCTTGCCACAGCTGCCTCCCAGCTAAGCTTGGGAGCCTGTGAGGAAGCAGGTTGGGGAGAAGGTGGGGTGGCTCAGAGTGGGGGGAGGTGCGTGCTTAGCACTGCTGCTTCGGGTGTGTCCCTGCTGTAGGGAGTCCTCGAAGGGGTGATCCCGGAGCTCCCTCTGGGCAGACAGTGGGAGACTGTTCCTTCAGTTCTATCTGTTCGGTCTTGGAGGTCTCGCCTCCAAAATGGGGGTGTGGCTGAGGAGCAGGGGCCCCTCCAGCTGCAGCCAGGCTGCAGACTTTCACTCCTCACTTCATTGTCCCCCTCTTCCGCTCAGCCACCTGCAGGTCCCAGCCACCCACCTTCCGTGCACACAAGGATGGATCTCTGGTGTCCTAGTGAGCAGGGCAGAGGTGCTTTTGTTCAATTACAGATGTGGATTTGTTGTGTTCGGAAGGGAGAGAGAAAAGGACTGACTCCTGTCACCAGAATGCTAACATCCCTCCGGCTGTAAAGTCTCGAGCGAGTTTATAGAAGTGTATGTTCTTCATGCCACAGGAGACACGATGTCACTCGCCCAGAAAGCCGGGACCTGTGCTGTCAGCCTCGGCATCTGTCTGTGTACGTGGATCCTGGCACACAGTAGGGCCTCAACGAACACACGATGGCTGACTGACAAGATGCCCGGTATAAGCACGACTCACAGAGATTTTTTTCAAGAATGTGCAAAGATGCAAAGTCACCGTAACTAACCGTCTTCCTCCCACCCAGTGAATGCCACTTGAAACACCACCCCGTGGTCACCCACACCCACTTGAGGGGAGAAGGGCTGGCTCGGAGATGGAGAAAACCTTTTCCTCGCAGAGAAATACATGTGACAGTCTTAGCCCTGGCATTGAAAAGTTTTTGAACCGCTCTTTTCCATCGTCCCTTTTCATTCCCTGATACTCCAAGCAGGACAAGGCTCCCTGCTTGGTGTCCTAAAACATACCTCAAAATCCAAGTGGATATTCCAGAAAGGGAAAGACATGCACTCTTCCCTTGTCCCACATGCAAGTGCATTTGTAGGTGTCTTCGTCAGCTCAGGCTGCTCTAACAGAAGACCATAGACCAGGTGGCTACACTAGCAAATGTTTATTCCCACAGTTCTGGAGGCTAGAAGTCAGAGACCAGGGTGCTAACATGTTTGGATTCTTAGCAAGTGCATTCTTCCCAGTTTACAGACTGCTGCCTTTTCCCCTGTATCCTCACATGGTGAAGAGAGATCATCTTTCTTGTGTCTCTTATAAGAAGAGACCAATCCCATTCATGAAGACTGCATCCTTATGACCTAATTCTCTCTCAAAGGCCCCACCTCCCAACACCATCACATTGGAGCTTAAGGTTTCTACGTGCGAACTTTTGGGAAGTGTTCTTACTCTTGGTTACCCTTTGGCTTCTGTGCATGCATGTGCTTTTTTCTCTCTCAAATAAGTAAAAATAAAATGTTTAGGAAAAAAAAGATTAAGACCTAAATGTAAAATCTAAAGCTATAATAGTTACATAAGAAAACATAGGAAAAAGATCTTTGTGACCTTGAGTTAAGCAGAGATTCCTTAGGACAAAATTCTCAAGCCATAAAGAAAAAATAATTCATAATTGGTGAGCTTAACCAAAATTTAAAACTTCTGCTCTTTAAGAGAGGTTTAAAAATGAAAAGACAAGTCAACAAACTGTAAGAAAAAACTTGCAAAGCAGATGTTTGTTAACAGACTTGTGACCAGAATGTGTATATATTCTTTTTTTTTAATTTTTAAAGATTTTATTTATTCATTTGAGACACAGAGATACAGAGAGAGAGAGAGCACGAGCAGGGGGAGAGGCAGAGGGAGAAGCAGGCTCCCCGCTGAGCCAGGAGCCGGTTGTGGGACTCGATCCCAGGACCCTGGGATCATGACCCGAGCTGAAGGCAGATGCTTTTCCATCTGAGCCACCCAGGTGCCCCTGTATATATTCTTGCAATTCAGTATTAAGAAGACAAATAACCCAATTAAAAATGGGCAAATAGGGGTGCCTGGGTGGCTCAGTCATTAAGCGTCTGCCTTTGGCTCAGGTCATGGTCCCAGGGTCCTGGGATCGAGCCCCGCATCGGGCTCCCTGCTCAGTGGGGAGTCTGCTTCTCCCTCTCCCACTCCCCCTGCTTGTGTTCCCTCTCTTGCTGTGTCTCTCTCTGTCAAATAAATAAATGAAATCTTTAAAAAAATAAAAATGGGCAAATATTTAATCAGATACTTTATCAGGAATTAAAATAAACGTCATATAGTGACAGATGGTGACTGTGCTTACCATGGTGAGCATCAAGTAACGTGTAGAATCGTTGAATCAATATGTTGTGTGCCTAAAACTAATACAACATTATATGTTGATTGTATTTTTTTTTAAAGATTTATTTATTCATTTGAGATACAGAGAGGGAGAGAGAGAGCATGAGCAGGGAGAGAGGCAGAGGGAGAGGGAGAAGCAGGCTCCCCGCTGAGCCAGGAGCCCGATGCAGGGCTTGATCCCAGGACCCTGGGATCATGACCTGAGCCGAAGGCAGACGCTTAACCATCTGAGCCACCCAGGCGCCCCTGATTGTATTTTTTTTTAAAGATTTTATTTATTTGACAGAGAGACAGAGGGAACGCAAGCAGGGGGAGGGGGAGAGGGGGAAGCAGGCTTCCCGCGGAGCAGGGAGCCCGATGTGGGGCTGGATCCCAGGACCCTGGGGGGATCATGACCTGAGCCTAAGGTAGATGCTTAACAACTGAGCCACCCAGGCGCCCCATTTGATTGTATTTTGATAAAAAATTTTTAAAAAGGCCAATAGTATGTGGGAAGACACTCAATATTATTAGCTATGAGGAAAATGCAAAATAAAGACACACCAAATAACTAGAGTAATGATCCCAGAAAGAGGTTCATCCATGTATGGAAATTTGGGGTGTGACCTAAGTGACATGTCATATTGGTGTAACCAAATTTAGAGTGTTCAGAGTGGCATAATCATTTGTTGGGTGGATTTTTATGCCCCGTCCTGTTCTCTGCTGCAGGTGAGGAGTACAGAAGAGGAAACCATCATCTTGTCCGGGAGGGGCTCTCAGCAGAGGTGAGAATGCACGATCCATTGGAAACTGTTCAGGGTCAGTGGGTCCAACTTCATCAACAGTCATCATTCCCCTCAGGAGCTGTGGGACCTGTAGGTGGAGAAGAACCGAGAGAGAGGTCAGGTGAGGGAGGAAAAGGAAGATATGATTTCTCCTGGCCTCCAAACACAGGTCTCCACCAGTGGAACTCTCCCCCCCTTCCTCCGTATCTGGGGATGTTGAAAGGGCATGGGAGTGTTAGTTAGTATGTCTACACAGTGATTAGGGCTTCTTCTGATTTAACGAGAGATAAGGAAGATGCTGAATGTTCTTGCAATGAACCAGACAGTCCTACATGGTAAGAAATATCCCACCAGAAATACCAATAAGCCACATTGAGAAACATAGGAGGTCCCCACAAGGCAAGTTTGGTGTTGACATGCCCCCTATCACTAGGACAGCCCATGAAAAAGAAGGGTGCTCAGTTGTTTACTTGGGTCCATGCAGAGACTCCTTGCGGCTCTGCCAGGCTTCAGCCAGGACAGCCCCCACGATAATCAGAAGGGGGGCCGCCAGACCCAGTCGGAGGTGGTTAATCTTGGTGTGATTTCCTGGTGCCCCATTTGAGGAAATTGAAAGAGACAAGCGTTCAGCACTGGCCACAGAGCACCCTCCCTCCTACTCGGTCAGAAGTCAGAGCCCATTTGTGTGTCCTGGTCAGTGAGCTTACCATCCTGAGCTGTCAGAGAGCAGAAGCGGAAGCGCCAGGACACAGAATGCACTGTATCCCATTGCCTAGGATGATGGTTTCTTAAAATTCCTAACCAACTAAAAATATATAAATGCACATTGGTGAGGGCCAAGGGAGAAGTATACACATGCGATGCATCGTGACAAAGAAGAAATAACGCAAGGAGGAGAATGGATGGGGAAAGAGGGGAAGTCTTAAAACCCCCAAAGGCAGAGATTGCTGCTCGTCACAGGTTAGGTTTGTGGGGGAGAAAGTCGCCGTCCTGTATCACACTCTGTATGCGAGGGTCCCTTCCCACGTGGTTCTTGGCTTGTGCTGGCTCCCAGGGGCTCGGTTCTCCCACCGTGACACTGAGAATGACAGCTCTGTAGAGAGAATACACTTGCACACGGGCTGTCTGATGACAGAGTCCCTGGTCCCTGAGCAAGACGGAGTCCCTGATCCAAGGATTTCCCCAGATCGAGAGGACCGAGATCTTGGCTTCCACTTTCTGGTTGCCCATGGAAGTCACTACTCCACAGTAACAGTGAGGAAAAGCAGGACAAACTGAAAGGTCTGTAAGTCTTGTGAGATCTGAAATGGCAGTGAGGTCACAGAGCAGCCCTCCGCCCCGCGACTGGAGAGGCCAACCCGTGAGTCCCGAGAATCAGAGTTTGCCGAGCAAAAACCCACAAGCCGAAACCTCCCTGGGGACCAGAGCCAGGTCCGGATGCTCGGCTTGGACAAACCTGGGAGTTAGGAACTCCGGGGAGCTGGTCACGGGCTCCCGGTCATGGGGTCTGGGAGTTTCACCTCCTGGAGTTCTACCAGGTTCTCCTAGTGAAGAGCCAAGAAAAACCCCCTCCTGCTTCTGGCAGGGAGAGGGGGAAACCCACTTTGAAATACAGCAGAGCACTGTGTTCTTCTTAACAAGGCCAGGGGAAACCAGCTCACTGGGCCTAACCTCCTGGGGTTTTGTCAGAGCTTAACTGACCTGGAAGAAGAGAAGCACCCAACCCCAGCCAGCTCTGGCCACCCTGTCCCACCATAGCAGGGGGACTGAGAAACCCTGTGAGGGTCACACCCCAGGGGCACAGGCTCTGTGCAAGTCGGAGTCCTAATCCTAGGAAAGATCCTACCAAGTCACTAAAGGCCAGTCTCCAGCAGTTCCTTTGCCCGGCGCATCATGGCTGGCCATCAAGAACAAAGGACAGGGTGTACTAAAAGCCAAAAAAAAAAACCCCAAGCAAAAACAGTTTGAAGAGACATAGCAGCAGCAGAACCAGATGCAGCTATGGCAGAAATGCTGGAATGATCATCTCAGGAACTTAAGCCACGGTGACTCATATGCTAAGGGCTCTCGCAGGCAGAGTAGGCAGCATGCGAGAACAGATGGGCGATGTGAGCAGGGAGGTGGAAATCCGAAGAAAGACTCAAAAAGAAGCTCCAGAGACCAGAAACCCTGTGACAGGAATGAAGAACGCCTTTCGATGGGCTTGTGGGTGGACTGGGTGTGGCTGAGGGAGTGAGCTTGGTGCCTGAGGATTCACCAGCAGAAGCCTCCGAAACCAAGCAGCAAACAGAAACAGGCTGGAAGAACACAGAAGGGAGTGTCCAAGGGCTGTGGACCAAGGTGTAACCCGTGCGTCATGGGATCAACAGGAGGAGAGAGAGAGAGAGAGAGAAACAAGAAATATGAGAAATAGCAACTGAGAATTTTCTCCAAATTTCAGACACAAAACCACAGATCCCGGAAACAGAGAACAGCAAGCAGGATAAGCATCAGAAATGAAGCAAAAAACAAAACAAAACAAGAACCCTACCTCTATGCGTATCCTTTTCAAACTAGAAAGGCAGAGGTTAAGAAACTCCCGAAGGAAACCAGAGGAGAAAACACCTCAGCTGCAGAGGAGCAATGGTAAGAATTGTATCCGACTTTCTGGATACGATGTGGGATGAGAGTGGAGTAAAGTATCAACGTGTTGAGAGAAAAAAACCACCGACCTAACATCCTGGGCCCTGAGATACTATCCTTCAAAAGTGAAGAAATAGAGCCTTCCTCTGACAAACAAAAACCGAGGGCATTTGTTGCCAGTACACATGCCTTGCATGGAATGTGACCAGAAGTTCTTTAGCGAGAGGGGAGGTGATGTGGATCAGAAACTCAGATCCGCGTGGAGAGAGGCGAAGTATCATAGAAGGAATAAGTGCAGGTGAAAATAAGAAGTTTCCTTTTTCCTGTCCTTCAGTCATCTAGAAGCTAAATGTTTGAAACGAGCACAGCAGCACTGTATTCGACTGTGTTTGCTTACATCGGTGTATATGTTTGCGAGTAAGTGAAATGAACACTCCAAGGATGCAAGGCATGACAGCGAGGGGTTAGGGTTATTTTATTATAAAATCGTCCCAATCTTTACCTGTCACCCACAGTTCTAGCTGTTGCTGGGCCGTGAGGCCCAGGAAGGAGCCTCGGTTTGGTAGTATACACATCTGTAACTGCCACCGTCCCTGACTCTCCGAAGGCGAGGTGAGCCACGTTCCCTGATGGTCCCTGGGACGTCAATAGGCTCAGGAATTCCCCGCTTCAGCAGAGCCCACACGATAAATGCAATCTCGAGGTCTGTCTTCTGGCACTGAAGAGTCACGTTCTCTCCTGGTGTCACCGTAAGCCTCTTCCGATTGAGGAAGTTTGGTTTAGGTAAGCTTCCTGGAGGAGAAAGAGGGTCAGAAATAATGGGGAGAAGCTCAGGGTCCCCCTCATCCCTGGTGTCCTCAAAGGTCTTTCCAGGGAGCATGGGACCAAGGATACCAGACACACCTTTGCCCAGCTGTGGGCAAAGTCTTGTCGAGGATCAGAATTTCACTTTCATTAGTCTCCAAATCAGACTGCTCCTACTGTCCTCAGGCCCCTCTGTGGGAGCAGAGACCACTTCCTGTCCTCTCCTCTGAGTCCCTCTTCATCCTCTTATGCTGGGGGTGGGGGCAGATGGGTCAAGCCAGACTCTTTCTGGGACACTTCCTTCTCACCTGTAACCACGAGAAGGACATCTCTGGCTGGGGAACACTGGCGGGGGGCCTCTGTCCGGCAATATTTGCAGGTATATTTCCCCGAGTCTTGCCGACTCAGGTTAACGAGGGGGACTTCAGCCACTCTTCCTGAATGATCCACGGACACCATGGACTTTGAGGGTAGCAGGATTCTTCCCTTGCTGAAAGTAAACTCTACATTCCTGACAGGAGTCCAGCATCTTAGGGTCATGTTACTCTTGGCAGGAACCAAAAAGCTGGGTGAGGCTCTGAGGAAAGGCTTGGGGAGTATCCCCGAAAAGAAGTAGAGCCCGGGGCTGGATTTGATGAGCTCGCCAGTTCTCAGGGGGCCCTTTGATGAGATGTCACCTCACACCTGTCAGAATGGCACTCATCCAGAAAACGAGAGACGACAGGTGTCGGCGAGAAGGAGGAGAACAGGGAACCCTGTGCACTGTTGCTGGGAATGTAAGTAGGGGCAGCAGCTACAGAGAACAGTAGGGCGGTTCCTCAGAAAACGAAAAGTAGATCTACCCTTCGATGCAGCGACCCCACTTCTGCGCATACAGCTGAATGAAATGAAGACACCGTCTCGTAAAATTATCTGCACCGCATGTCCTCTGCAGCGTTATTTACAACAGCCAAAACATGTCCAGTGATGAGCGAATGGATAAAGAAAATTTGGTGTGTGTGTGTGTATAGCGGAATATTATTCACCCACAGAAAGAAGGAAATATCGCCACTTGTGTCAGCATGGATAGATCTGGACGTATTGTTAAGTGAGATAAATCAGACGGGGGAAGACAAACACTGTATGATGTCATTTGTACGTGGAATCTAAAAAGGAAAAAAGAAGGAAAGAAATCGTAGATACAGAGAACAGACTGATGGTTGCCAGCGTGAAATGGGTGAAGTGGGTCAAAAGGTCCAAATCTCCAGTTACGAAGTTAGTCCTGGGGATGCAACATGCAGCACCGGGACTATAGTTCGCAATGCCGTAGTGCTTATTGGAAAGCTGCTGAGAGAGTAGATCTTAAAAGTTCTCATAACCAGAAAAAACAACCAAAAAATTGTTAACTGTGTGGTATGTAGGTTGACTACATTTATTGTGGTGATCATTTCCCAATATATACAAACTTTGAATCCGTTATGCACCTGAGACTAATACGATGTTATATGACCGTTACATCCAGAAAGAAAACATGGGGGCGCCTGGGTGGCTCAGTCGGTCAAGCGTCTGCCTTTGGCTCAGGTCATGATCCCAGGGTCCTGGGATCGAGCCCCACATCAGGCTCCCTGCTCAGCTGGGGGTCTGTTTCTCCCTTTGCCCCTGCCTCCTGCTTGTGCTCTCTCCCTCAAATAAATAAATAAATAAATTCTTTAAAAAGAAAATGGGAAGAAGAAGCCTCTGCCCCTTGACGAGACCCGGAGAAGAAGAATCAGGGCTGCAGAACAAAGGTGAAGAGGGTATCACCAAGAATCACTCACCGTTGGTACCCCTGCTTCCTTGGCCAGCACACAGCCCTGCGAAGAGAACCATCCATGTGACATGAGCATCCACCTGGAGCCCTGTCCTGAGGGGCCCTCCCCGGGGGCTGCTGCTGAGCAGGGACCCTGGAGGTCATGCATCTGGGGCTTCTCATTTCCGCACACTGGACTGTGGCTGCAGCTCTGCTCTGGGCTCCTTCCCCACTCTCCCAGAAGGTCTCCTGTGCGGCTCACTCCTCCCACGGCCCCAGGACCTGGCCTGGTTCCACAGATGTCCACAAACCCTTCCATTCACATCCTCTGTCCAAACCACCCTTATTCTTAGCATTTGCTACTAGAGTCTGTGTTCTCTTTCCTTGATTCCCCGTCCCCCAGGGAGGAAGGCAGGACCATGCAGGAGATTGGTGAGCCTGGACTAGCATTGCTGCCAGTTTAAGTCCTGAGGATCACCAGACCGTGAGTGGGCCTGGCCCCCCCGCAGACAGTCTCCTCTGTGATAAGAGCATCCCCCATAGTGAAGGCTGCTTGGTGCTCTGGGGGGCGTGAATTAAGAAAGAAACGATTGGGTCATACAGTCTCCGAGTTTATAAAGTCTGCAGCTCATGCCACGGGAGACAACATGTCACTACTTGGGAGCAGCTAGAAGGCAGGGACTCTGTGTTCTTCGCCTCAGCGTGCCCAGCGTCTGCACAGGTCTTGGCGCGTAGTAGGACCTCAGTGAACGCACACTGACCGGCTGACGAGATGCCTGTGTAAGCACAGCTCAGATTTTATAAGGAGGGTAAAAAATGCAAACTCATAGGGCTGTTTAAGTCCTATCTTAATCCTCAAGGGCCAGAAAAGGACAGGCCTTTCCAGATAGATACTGACTCCATTTACGAACCTGACTGATGCTGGGTCCTCCACTAAATTGTGATTCTTTTTTTTTGGAGATGACCGATGTCCGTTCATCCCGTTGTATTCTTGGCACCGTCTGGAAGTCTCCACACAGTAGATGGTCCGTTCATTCAAACAGTGCAAACTTCCGACACCTGCCATCATTCCTCCCTCCGGCCCCTGGGATGACGCCGTCCTCACCCACGTCCGTGTGGCTGGACGGTGCAGCGCGCCCTTTTGTGGGAAGGAGCTCGTGAGGACAGCCTCAGCCTTTTGTGCTAAAACGTTTCTGAGCCCATCTTTTCCGTTATGTATTTTCATCCCTTATTTCTCCAAGCAGGACAGAGCGCACTGCACAGCGCCCTAAAACAGATCTCGGGAACAGACCATGTTTCTCCCCTGTCCCACACAACGGCTGTGTTTGTAGCAGACTCCAACACTGGCTACGCATTGGGCTCCCCGGGGCACTGTGGAGGCTCCCAGCGCAGATGGTGACATCAGCAAGATGGTGGGCTGCAGGGGCCCCGGTGCTCGGGTCCCCCACAAAAACAAGAACAAATTGAAAGCACAGCTACCAACGGGTGGAAATAGCTCCGGGGAATCTCTGGACTGCAGCGAAGAGGCAGCAGAGATGCTGAGAGCTCAAAAAGCAGGTGTGGCCACGTAGGGAAGCGAGGTCAGCCTTTGACCTGCAGCCCTGCAACTCCCAGGCCAGAGCAGCTGGGCGCGGGGGGGAGATCCCCTCGGAGGGCTTGTACCGCGTGGGGGAAGGGAGGGCAGGAGAACCCCAGCAAGCCTCACCCCAAGAGCCCCACGGTATTCACCCGACGCTGACCCCAGCTGACAGTGGCCCACAGTCCCAGCCACTGGGGCTCCCTGGGACCGGAGCTGTCACTGCCGTGGGACCTGCCCCAGGAGCCCCAGTTGCTGCCGTGCCCTGTCATCCCAGGGCCTGTGCCGCTGCTGCGTCCCCCTACCCGGCTGCGCTCCTGAGACCCGGTCCCGGGGGAGGCCTGCACTGGCCCACACCTCAGGCACTAGGGCAGTCGCCCTCGAGGAAAGCCTCCGCCCGAGCCAGACCTGAGAGGCCGGGAGAGGCGACCGCTCCCTCAAATGTGCACCACTAGCAGTGTGAAAAAGCAAGGCAGACAGCACCATCAGGGAACACAGCTGTTCGCCAGGAAGGGACTCCAGAGAAGCAGAGCACTCTAAGTTACCAGAGAAAGAATTTAAAGTAACGATTTTGAGGAAGCGCCACAGCATTCAAGAGAAGACGTGTTCGCAACTCCGTGAACTCCAGAAAGCACGGATGGAGAAGACAGACGTTCAGCAAGAAGCAAGACCCCCAACTGGACAGAGCCTGGTCTCTGTGCACTAAAGCCCTGGGGCCTGGACCCTTGTCCCTCCTGCCCAGTCCCTGCCGACAGGTGGAGCCCCCCGGCGGACCCTTCCCCGTTGTAATGACCATGCTGGGTGGGCAGGATGTGCGCCGTTTCGGCTGTTGTGTAACTCTGCGTAAAGGTGGAGGATTCACACCACACACGGAGCAAAGGGAGCGGACAGGGCGGTGTGAATGGGATCTCTGTGGACAGGAGTGTGAAGGCTTAGAGAATGTGCAGGCTGCAGTTTGCCCAGAGCTGGTGGAGAATCAGGGCAGAGGAGGGATTAAGGAGTGAGAGTCCAGTTCATCTCGGTTAAGAAAAGATTCTCAGCATCATGAAGCAGGTCCTAAGCGACTCCCATTGGAACTCGGTACCCTCGCCCTGCCGTCTCCTGACTGATGATCACACAGGGTTCTGAAACATCCAGACCTCTTCAGCTCCTGCCTTTGCAACACCCGCCATCACTCACCCCTGCAGAGACTGCTGGGGGCGGGGAACTGGGACCCTCTACTGCCTCCCAAGTGGGGTATCCCTCTGAGGCTTGAGGGCTTCACCCAACATGGTTGGAAGAACATGTTGACTGGATACACACTTGACCACCTGGCTTCTTATCTAACTGGCATCTCGTGTCAACTCTGCACATCACCTATACAGTGATAAGAGGAGACCATTCTCAGAAGTCTCATTTCACAAGGGGTGGGTGCCTCGGAGCCTGATAACAGGGGCACACATTCTGTCAAGGACAGAAGAGAGCAGGGACCTGCATTCTTCAGTGACAGATGATGGAGACTTCTCTGTGAGCGATTTCCAGCAGAAATAGCACCTGAGCCAGGGAGGTGGGGATGATGGAAGGATTCATTCCCCCATGGAAATAACAGTAATCTTCCTATGCATACACAGTCTCTAGTCACTGTGATGGCCCTGCAGATGGTCATAATTATCCTCATTGTATGAATAAGGAAGTCAAGCCCCAGCACCATGTGATGTATTTCAAATGCAGTCAACCAGCATGTGTAGGAATGGAAGCCCAGAACACACACCTGATTCACTCCTCTCCTGGAAACGCAGGTGGGCGGCTTACGATGTGGACCCCTTCACCATCCCAAGATGACGCTTTTAGATCTAGTCTAGAGTATTGGAATCAGAGGAATGTGGTGAAGACAGAGCTAGGCCATGGCGGCCACTGCCTGGAGACCATGCCCACTCCCCTTGTGGACACCAGGCTTTCGTGGTGCCTACAAACAGACATCCTGAGATGCACTTCCTTCCCACACTTGTTTGAATCACTCCTGTGTCACCTCTTTAGATTCCTCAACCTGTGTCTGACACTCCCCCTGAGGACATTTATACTCTGAAGACCCCATGCACACATTCCTCTTAATATCCCGTTATGACTGGGCAGAAACAGCAGTGATTTTGGAGCCAGAGAGGCCTGGGTTTGAATGCTGACTTTTCTGCTCCTTTTCTGTGTGGCCATGAGCAGGAACCCTCAGCTTTTGGTCTCAGGGACCTCATCTATTTCTGCGGGCCTAGTTCCCATCACAAAGGATACTTTGCATTGCTTAGAGTGGTATTTCCCACAGCATGAGCTAGGAACCATAGGTGCTCTGTGGGATGATTTTAGGGGATTCAGTGACTAGCATTCTATAGTACTGATCACGGCTTCAGAAAGTTACTTCAGTAACTTCCAGTCATGTTAAGCCCTTTTATCACAGCGAGGATAAAGGCTCAGGTAGGGATGGGCACCTCTGTGTCTTGCTAATCACCCTTCTAACAAGAGGTGAGCCATCTTGGGCTCAGAAACTTGACCAGCAACTGCACATGGCTAGAAATCCTAACATTTTCTTCTTTCTCCTCCTGCATACACTTACAGAAACCTTCCATTCTTAGTAAGTGAATCTGGATTATTGTTGAAAGTATTGCTTGAAAGTGTTCATCCTCCAATAGAAAATACCGAGTCGCTAAAACTAAAACGTTAAGTAGAGGGAATGTGGGCGCAGAGCACAGTCATGGATACAGAAGGTAAAATTTTATTTTATTTTATTTTATTTTATTTTTATTTTTTTTAAAGATTTTATTTATTTATTTGACAGAGAGAGAGAGGGCGAGAGCAGGAACACAAGCAGGGGGAGTAGGAGAGGGAGAAGCAGGCTTCCTGCCGAGCAGGGAGCCCAATGCGGGGCTCGATCCCAGGACTCCAGGATCATGACCTGAGCCGAAGGCAGACGCCTAACGACTGAGCCACCCAGGCGCCCCCAGAAGGTAAAATTTTAAACGTTGACATCACTTGTTAGAGGAAGCCTGTCTGGAGCTGCCAGCGGGGCCCTGACACCTGTGAGCTGTGAATGAAGACAAGCAGATGGTACTCCCTTCCCACTTCATTACCTTCCCTAAGTCTCTCACTCAGTCCACCCCGTCTCGAAACCCAGTATATGCAGTCCAAGGAACTTACCAAAGCAGACAAGGGAGAGGAACGCAGGGATCATACTGGCCCTGCAGCCTGCTCTAGGGGCCCTGCTTCAGTGTTGCAAGCATGGGAGGGAGGAGAGCCCCCCCCCCCGGTGGCATCTCTGGCCAACCCTCCCCTTCCGTCCTCTCCTGTGACTCGTGGGTTTCGTGACTTACCCACATCCCTGTAGTGAGAACCAGGTGTGTGCATGAACAGCCCCACAAGCAACCACTTCTTTTGTCAAAATCCTCATCTGAACACACTCAACCACAGGTCCCAATTTTAACTTAGAAAAGCCCTCAGGGACCAGAGGATTCTCTTTGAGGAGACAGAATCAGGTTGATATCAAGAGTATTGCCCATTCCCTAGTTAGTGGGAAAGATGCTGGGCACCAGGATGAAATGAGGTCATCAGCACTGCTGAATAAGTTTTTGAATGGCTATAGTGAGACATTCATCAACATCCTTAAAAAGTCCGTGAAACACTGCCACCCGTCTGCCCAAACACACACACACAAGGGTCTTCCGTCTTGGAAGGTTTTTATCTACATAGTTATTGATGAAACAAACAAAAATATCAGGTTAAAGAAGTTGGAACAACGTGATTAACCAATTTGACCTAATTAATATTTTTGGAATCCTGCTACACCCAGCAATTACAGAATGTATATTATTTTCAAGGACACATGGAGCATTTACCAAAATAGGTATATGCACTGTTAAAAAGCAAGAAGGAAGGAAAGCAAAAGGAGGAAGGTTTGTGTCTCTCCCAAGTGAGAGCTCTAGATGCTAGTTTAATACGTATTTAGGAGCTTGGAGCCTGCAGTGGTTACCTTGGACTTACAGTAGTTTAAACATGTCCATATATTCTTTTCTATTCATCACATCAAAAGTTAGAGTCAAAATCTCCTCTCCTTGAACATGGGCCATTTTTTAGTGGTTTGTTTCTAATGACTAGAATGCAGGAAAGTGTGCAGGGAAGGGTGAACTCAGCTGGCCTGCCTTGCTCAAACACCGCATATTACTAAGAAAAGCCTGTCTTCCCCTCAGGGCTTACCTTTGGCAGCTCCTGGGGGATGGGCTCTGAGCCATTGGAATATTCTGCCGGGTCAGTGCAGCAGGGAGTGTGGTGTCCCCTCTGCAGGTCTGCACAAATCTTTGTAGATAATCACATGCTCTGAGAGGATTTTTTTAGGAAATCTTTAGGGAAAGTGAAGTGTTAAACATCGATCTAACAAGACAAGTCAAAATGGTGTGCCACTTGCTAGGAGGTAGTGAGAACCCAAGATCATGTTTGTGAAGGTCCTATTGAAGATTCACAGATAACCTGAATCTAAATGTGAGGAGAAAGGAAACTAACCGACCTGAGACCTGTTCTGCAAAGTAACTGGCCTGTAATCTCAGGTCCTGAAAATCAAGGGAAAACCATTCAAGAGTGAAGAAGATGAAACATGGCTGCTAAATGCAACACGAAACCCTGAACTGGGTCATCTTGCTGCAAAAGGAGGTCCTGAAGCAATTGGCAGAATTCAGACGAGCTCTGAGTACTAGAAGGCAGTCGTGGATCAGTGTCTAGTCCTGACTCCGAGGTGTCCCGTGGTCATAGAGGAGAATGCTGTATTCATAGATCACACAGGATCACACAACGGTTTGAATGTTGGGAGCATCACTATTATGCACTCTTGATTGGTTTGCAAATCAGAAAGCTTTCATGTTGTACTTGGAAACCATGTGTAGGTTTGAAGTTGCTGCAAAATGAAATATCTACAAAGTGCGTCTTTCTTTAAAAAGATGTTATTTGTATGGTGTGAGATTATTTTAATTTTTTTTAAAGTAGGCTCCATGCCCAACGTGGGGCTGGAACTCACATCCCTGAGGTTAAGAGTCACATGCTCTGCTGACTGGAGCCAGTCCGGCACCCCATGAGATTATTTTAATCTTCATTTTCTGTGTTTTCTAATTTGATATACACTCCTTTTATTCCATTATATAGATGTTATTTAGGTTTTCCTTAAGAATCAATAATGGAAACATTCCCATTATTAATAGATTTCATGAACTACTGTAAGCTGAATAAATACCAAAGAAAGCTCCATGCATTTTATATCTTTTGTAGTGTTCGGTAATTGAAAATTGTTGCTCCATAATAATTCTTAGTTCAAAAATTCACTAGTATACGGGGCGCCTGGGTGGCTCAGTCGTTAAGCCTCTGCCTTCAGCTCAGGTCATGATCCCAGGGTCCTGGGATCGAGGCCCACATCGGGCTCCCTGCTCTGCGGGAAGCCTTCTTCTCCCTCTCCCACTCCCCCTGCTTGTGTTCCCTCTCTCGCTGTGTCTCTCTCTGTCAAATAAATAAAATCTTTAAAAAAAATTCACTAGTATAGACTAGGGTTTTTATGTCAAAAAGAGAATCAGGAATCAAACTTTGATACTGAAGAAGTTTTAAGAATTTCTTAATCAAATTATTAAGTATTTTCCTTGTGCTTATTCTTAAATTGTGTCTTATCTTTCTTATATGTTTTCTGTATAGCAGGTATGATAAAAACAATAAAGACCAGCCAATAAATACAAAAAAAAAAAAAAAAAAAAAAGAAAAAAAAAATTCTAGGCTTGGGTCTGTCCATATAAAAAAAAAAAAAAATTATATTTCATGTAAAAAAATCTCTCTTTTAAATATACTTGGGGGGGGGGGGGGGGCGGGGGGAGAGGCAGAGTGAGAGGGAGAAAATCTTAAGCAGACTCCATGCTGAGGGCAGAGCCCGATGTGGGGCTCCATCCCACAACCCTGAGATTATGACCTGAGCCGAAATCAAGAGTCAGACGCTTAACTGACTCATCCACCCAGTCACCCCTGCAATATGCTTTTCATATGCTATGCCTTTAAGCATTGTTTTCCATAATCTGATAAATAGGGTCAAGTGGAGAAGTAGTTACAGCAATTCCAACTAAAGATATACAAGCACTTCCTTAAATAATAGGGGTAGACAGGCAAGTCAGCCATCTCCTATATGGGTTGATTTGTGGCCCCCAAAAAGATGTTGAACTCCTATCCTCCAATACCGATGAATGTGGCTTTATTTGGAAATAGGGTCTTTGCAAATGTACACTTGTTCAGATGAGGACATTAGGGTGTGTCTAATTCAGTATCACTGGTGTCCTTATAAAAAGAGAAGAGACACAGAGGGAGTAGACCAGGTGACCAGAGAGGCAGAGAGTGGATTGATCGCTCTGGAAGGCAAGCACGCCAAAGATGTAGCAAGGCTAGAAGCTAAGAGAAAGGCAAGGAACAGATCTCCCCCTAGACCCCTCAGAGAGAACATGGCTTTTCCAGTACCTTGATTTCAGACTTCTAGCCTCCAGACTTCAGGAGAATAAATGTTTATTGTTGAGAGCCACCCAGTTTGTGGTACTTTGTTGCAGCAGGTGAGGAGATGTATACAGTCACTAACGTTGATTACATCATTCCATACCAATATCCAGCAAATTTTTGATTAACCAAAGAATTCCTGATAGGCTCAACACCAACCTCAGTCAGATCCTTCAGATCTTAGGGGTTTGGGGTCCTTCTGTGTGAGTTAGTGCTTGAGGCCTGAATTCATGAATTTGACCATGTCTGGGCACTGATTTCACATGAATGAAAATCTTTTTTTTTTTTTTTAGTAGCAGAGGTATGATTTATTTTTTTTTTAATTTTTTTATTGTTATGTTAATCCCCATACATTACATCATTAGTTTTAGATATAGTGTTCCATGATTCATTGTTTGTGCATAACACCCAGTGCTCCATGCAGAACGTGCCCTCCTCAATACCCATCACCAGGCTAACCCATCCTCCCACCCCCCTCCTCTCTAGAACCCTCAGTTTGTTTTTCAGAGTCCATCGTCTCTCATGGTTCTTCTCCCCCTCCGATTTTCCCCCCTTCATTCTTCCCCTCCTGCTACATTCTTCTTCTTCTTTTTTTCTTTCTTAACATATATTGCATTATTTGTTTCAGAGGTACAGATCTGAGATTCAACAGTCTTGCACAATTCACAGCGCTTACCAGAACACATACCCTCCCCAGTGTCCATCACCCAGTCACCCCATCCCTCCCACCCCACCCCCCACTCCAGCAACCCTCAGTTTGTTTCCTGAGATTAAGAATTCCTCATATCAGTGAGGTCATATGATACATGTCTTTCTCTGTTTGACTTATTTCGCTCAGCATAATACCCTCCAGTTCCATCCACGTCGTTGCAAATGGCAAGATCTCATTCCTTTTGATGGCTGCATAATATTCCATTGTATATATATACCACATCTTCTTTATCCATTCATCTGTTGATGGACATCTTGGCTCTTTCCACAGTTTGGCTATTGTGGA
This sequence comes from Phoca vitulina, assembly GCF_004348235.1. Taxonomy (NCBI): domain Eukaryota; kingdom Metazoa; phylum Chordata; class Mammalia; order Carnivora; family Phocidae; genus Phoca; species Phoca vitulina. The sequence goes on along the minus strand of NW_022589755.1, from coordinate 3,525,875 downwards.
CATTGCTGCTATAAACATTGGGGTGCACGTAGCCTTTCGGGTCCCTACTTTTGTATCTTTGGGGTAAATACCCAGTAGTGCAATTGCTGGATCATATGGTAGCTCTATTTTCAACTTTTTGAGGAACCTCCATACTGTTTTCCAGAGTGGCTGCACCAGCTTGCATTCCCACCAACAGTGTAGGAGGGTTCCCCTTTCTCCGCATCCCCGCCAACATCTGTCATTTCCTGGCTTGTTAATTTTAGCCATTCTGACTGGTGTGAGGTGGTATCTCATTACACATGAATGAAAATCTTTTGTGTTGGAGAGGGGTGGTCTACATTAATGGGAGCAGACAGCCTGTGAGTTTTTGAGATTGGGTTTTTTTTTTCACTAAGAAAATGCCCTTGATACCCATCCAAATTGTATGTCTCAATCTCAGTAATTTGTTAATTTTTATTCCTGAGCAGTAGCCCATGTGGGTGTATGAGTTTAACTATTCAGCTGCAGACATTGTTGATGTTCCGTGGTTTTGGCTATTGCAAATAAAGCTGATACAAACACTTATGTACAAGTTTTTTGTGGATGTATAATTCCATTTCTGTGGGATAAATGCCCAAGATTGAGATTTCTGGGTCATATGGTTTTATTAAAAAAAAAAAAGGGGGCGCCTGGGTGGCTCAGTCGTTAAGTATCTGCCTTCGGCTCAGGTCATGATCCCAGGGTGCTGGGATCGAGCCCCGCATCGGGCTCCCTGCTCAGCGAGAAGCCTGCTTCTCCCTCTCCCACTCCCCCTGCTTGTGTTCCCTCTCTCGCTGTGTCTCTCTCTGTCAAATAAATAAATGAAATCTTTAAAAAAAATTAAAAATTAATTTAAAAAAACCAAAACTACCAAAATAATTTGCAGAGCAACTATACCATGTAAGCTCCCAGAAGCATTGTATGAGAAATCCACTTTCTCTGCATCCTTCCACATTTGATATTGTCATTATTCTTAATTTAGATGTTCTTATTGATATGTTCCTTAAGTTGTGGTCTTAATTGGAATTTTCCTAATGGCTAGTGATGTTGAACACACATTTATGTGCTTATTTACCATCATATAATCTCTTTGAGGAAATGACTGTTTATGACTTTTGCCCACTCTCTAATTTTTTTTAAAGATTTTATTTTTAAGTAATCTCTACACCCAATGTGGGACTTGAACTCAACCCTGAGATCAAGAAATGCATGTTCTACTAGAGTATATTATGCTAAGTGAAATAAGTCAGAGAAAGACAAATACCATATGATTTCACTCTGATGTGGAATTTAGGAAACAAAGCAGATGAACATAGGGGAAGTGGGGAAAAAAGAGAGGGATGCAAACCATAATAGACTCTTAACTATAGAGAACAAACTGAGGGTTGTTGGAGGGAAGTGGGTGGGGGATGGGCTAAATAGGTAGTGGGTGTTAGGGAGGGCACTTGCTATGATGAGCACTGGGTGTTGTATGCAAGTGATGAATCACTGAATTTTACTCCTGAAACCAATATTACACTATATGTCAACTAACTAGAATTTAAAAGTTTGGGGGAAAAAAAAAGGAATACCGTGCTCTACCAACTGAGCCAGCCAGGCGCCTTGCCGTTCTCTAATTTTTTTCCAATATTTTTATTGTGGTAAAGCACATGTAATGTAAAATTTAGTACCTTGACTATTTTGAAGTGTGCAGCTCAGTGGTATTAAGTACGTTCGCACTGTTGTAGAACCATCACCACCATCTACCTCCAGGGCTCTCTTCTTGCAGAACTGAAACTCTGTCTCCATTAACCAACTCCCCAATTAAAAAAAAAAAATTCTTTATTGTTGATATTTGAGAGTTCTTGATTTATTCTAGATAGAAGGCCTTTGTCAAATACAGGATTTGCAAATACTTTCTCCCAGACTGTAGCTTGTCTTCTGACCCCTTTTGAGTCTTCTGCAGAGTGGTAGCTCTTAATTTTGATTAAATCTAACTTCATGCATTTTTCTGTAATGGGTCATGCTTTGGTGTTGTGTCTAGTAACTCTTCACCAAGCCCTTGATCCTGATGATTTTCTGCTGTTTTCTTTCAAAGTTTTTTTTTTTTTTTTTTTTAAGATTTTATTTATTTGACAGAGAGAGACAGTGAGAGAGGAAACACAAGCATGGGGGAGCTAGAGAGGGAGAAGCAGGCTGTCTTCCCCATCCCATGATGCTGGGATCATGACCTGAGCCGAAGGCAGGCGCTTAACAAATGAGCCACCCCGGCACCCCTCTTTCAAAGGTTTTCTAATATTACATCTTAAATTCAAATCTTTAATCCACTTTGATTTCATTTTTATAAGGTGTGAGGTTTCAGCAAACCAGGAACATAGAAGGGAACTTCCTTTGATGTATAAAGGACATCTGTGAAAAACCTATGAGTAATAGCATATTTAATGGTGAACAACTGAATGCTTTCACTGTAAGATCACGTAGAAGGCAAGATCACTAATTTCCTCAACAGCATTCTGGATATTCTAGCTAGAGAAATTAGGCAAAAAAAAAAAAAAAAGTAGTAGTATACAGATTAAAAGTGGAAGAAGTAAAACTGTGTCTAGTCACAGAGAATATGATGGACTATGTAAAAATTTCTAAGGAATCTACAAAAAGTTAAATAATGTCTGAGCTTGGCAAGGTAGCAGGATGTCTTGGTAACAAAAAAATAACTGAACTTATATGCACACGCAGGGAACCACTGCAAGTGACAATTCAGGAGGCAGTATCATTTATATCATGTAAATGAACATGAAAAACCTAAGGATAAAATTTAGTTGACATATGCCAGACCTGTATGTCTAAAAAAGGCAAAACACTGATGAGAGAAATGAGAGAAGTCTAAATAAAGATATAAACTGTGCCCCTGGATCAGAACACTCATTATTAAGATATCCATTCTCTCTGAGTTGATATATAGTGTAAACACAAGGCCAATCAGGATCCCGGTGGCCTTTGGTAGAAATTGACAAGTTGATTCTAAAATGTATATGGAAATTTAAAAGGTCTAGAATTGCCAGAATAATTTGAAAACCTGATACGCCAACAGCCTCTGTTTTCAAGACTTAAAAAAACTACAATAATCAATATAGTGTGGTATAGGCAAAAGTATAGAAAAATGGATCAGTGGACCAACAGAGTTCAGAAAGCAACTAGTTAATCTATGGTAAACTGGTTTTTATTTATTTATTATCTTTTTATTTTTTATTTATTTGACAGAGAGACACAGTGAGAGAGGGAACACAAGCAGGGAGAGTGGGAGAGGGAGAAGCAGGCTTCCCGCCGAGCAGGGAGCCCGATGCAGGCTTTGATCCCAGGACTCCGGGATCATGACCTGAGCCGAAGGCAGATGCTTAACGACTGAGCCACCCAGGCACCCCTGGTAAACTGGGTTTTAAACAAAAATGTCAAAATAATTCAATGGAAAAAGAATAACCCTTTCAAGAGATGGTACAGGAACAACTGGGTTAATCTGTATGTTAAAAGAATGAACCTTGGGCGCCTGGGTGGCTCAGTTGGTTAAGCAACTGCCTTCGGCTCGGGTCATGATCCTGGAGTCCCTGGATCGAGTCCCGCATCGGGCTCCCTGCTCGGCAGGGAGTCTGCTTCTCCCTCTGACCCTTCCCCCTCTCATGTGCTCTCTCTCATTCTCTCTCTCTCAAATAAATAAATAAAATCTTAAAAAAAAAAAATAAATAAATAAAAGAATGAACCTTGACTCTTACCTGATACCATCTCTATAAATTTTGAAAAGATAATAGACCTAAATGTAAGGGGTAATACTATCATACCTACAGAAGAAAACAAGGACTCACAATCTATGTGTGGCAGAAATTTCCTAGATAGAATACAAAAGCTCTAGCTGTAAAAGAAAAACTTTCATAATTTATAGGCTTCATGAAAATTCAAAACTTTGGCTTTTAAAAAGATGCAAAATTTCATTTAAAAGTGCAGAGAGGAGTAACAGACTGAGGTAAATATTTGCAGTACATGTCTGTTAATAATGGACTTGTGCCCAGATTATATATATATTCTTACAACTCAATATCAAGAAGATTAACAACCCAATTTAAAAATGGGCAGAGTTGGGGTGCCTGGGTGGCTCAGTCGGTTAAGTGTCCGACTCTTGATCTCAGATCTTGATCTCAGGGTCATGAGTTCAAGCCCCAGGTTGCGCTCCTGGAGTCTGCTTAAAAAATGGGCAAAATCCTTCATCAGATACTTCATTAGGAATATATACATATATCCAGTAGTACATGAGAAGATGCTCAACGACATTAGCTGTCAGGAAAATGCACAGTAAAGCCACATTGACCAAATAAATAATGATCCCAGAAACAGATCTATATACTTAGGGAAGTTTGCTTTATAACAGAAATGGTACATCATGTAGTAGGGAAAAGATGTTCTGTGTTACATAAATTAATATTCTGTTGGATTAATCTTTATGCCCAGGCCTGTCCTCTGCCCCAAGGGAGGAGTACAGAAGAGGAAACCATCATCTTGTCCTGGAGTGGCTCTCAGCAGAGGTGAGAATGCACGATCCACTGGAAACTGTTCAGGGTCAGTGGGTCTAACTTGATCAATACCCATCATTCCCCTGGGCAGCTGTGGGGCCTGTAGGTAGAGAAGGACAGAGAGAGAGATCAGGGGAGGGAGGAAGAGAAAGAATGTTATTTCTCCTGGCCTCCAAACACAGGTTCTCCACCAGGGGAACACCCTCCTCCCCATTGTCTGTATCTAGGGATGTCTGAGAAAGTACTGTAGTACTTGTCTTTTTTCTTCTTCCACGCTTATTGTGGGTTTTAGCTGGTGTTTAGTGGGAGGGAAAATAGACGCTAAGTGTTTCTATAATCAATAGGACAGTCACACATGGTAAAGAAGTATCCCACCTAAAGGCCACTGGCCCTCCTACTGAGAAACGGGATATCTCCATGATATAGTTTGGTGCTTAAAGAACCCTGTATCACTATAAAAACCCATGAAAAAGATAAGTACTCAGATGCTTTATGTGGATCCTCATGGAGACTCCTTCTGGCTATGCCAGGCTTCAGCCAGCAAAATCCTGGTGATAATCAGAAACATGGCAGCGAGACCCAGTCGGATGAGGTTAACCTTGGTGTAATCCCCCAATGTGGTAGCTGGGAAAACAGAGCATGAGGTTATCACTGGTATCCCTTCTTCTCAAATGAATCTACCAACTGTGACTCTCACACACCCACTTGTGTTTCCTGGCATGGTCACCTACCTGTACCTTCACTGAAGTTTTATTCACTGAAAACATAGGGTTTCAAGAGGGCTATAGTGGTCCTTCTTTGGTCTTCTTTTCTTTATATTCTCTCTGCCTCAGCTCTTTCTTCGTTTATTTGCTCTTTATTTCATTTCCACCCTCCCACATTTCCTTTCTCCCTCCATACATTAGGAATTAGTCTTAGGAGCACACAAAAAGACTTAGAGTGCTTTTATTGGTTTCCTAGGGCTGCTGTAACAAAGTCCCACAAACTGGGTGACTTAACATAACAGAAATGTATTATCTCACAGTCTGGAGGTTAGGAGTCTGAAGTCAGGGTGTTGACAGGGCAATACTTTCTCCAAAGACTCTAGGGAAAGATCCTTCTCATCCTTCTCTCTTTGCATCTTGCAGCTTCTGGAAGCTCCAAGCCTTCTTTGGCTTGTGACAGCATCACTCCAATCTCTGCCTCTCTTGTCACATAGCTGTCTTTCTTCTGTGTGTCTCTGTGTCTTTACTCTTCATCTTTTACGGACACCAGTCATATTGAGTAAGAGTCTTCCCTAATCCACTATGACTTCATGTGAACTTAAATGATGATCTGCAAAGACCAAGTAATGCTATTTCCAAATAAGATCACATTCACACATACCAGGAGTTAGGAGGACTCAAACATACCTTCTGGGGGACAAAAATCAACCTATTACAGCACCAACAGAGTACTGAAATCTAGTAGCTGGCCCAGTATCCTCCTCAGAGCACAAAACTTAATTTCATACAGGGAGTGAGCTCAGGAATTTTGGAATTCAGCAGCGAAGCATCTGGGTCATGGTGCATTTCAGCTGCACCTAAGAAGAGCTTGAGACTGGTAGTGGCTCTGATTCCTAATGAGGAGCCTGTGCATGTGGCATCCCTCTCAGTAGAGCTGGGCATAGCTATTGCACAGAAACAGGGATTGTCTCACCTCATGCATCCCATTTACTGTAGAATCCATCTCTGAATTCAGCAGTAACAATATTCCCTGAGGCAAGGTCCATGGAGAGAAATTTGTAATGATGCCACCAACTTTAGAAAGCCCCCTCCACCCCTCATTACTACCTATACAGAGCTTTTATTTCTAATTATAAAATATTCACTGACTATGGGAAGAATCAGTAAGACAAAAAGGAAGTTATAAACTGAGAAATTAGTGTGTAGCATCCAGGGAAGCAGAATTATAGTAGGACCCAGAAGATAATTTTATTTATTTTTAAAGATTTTATATATTTGAGAGAAAGCGAGAGAAAGCATGAGCTGGGGGAGGGGTGGATGGAGAGGGAGAGGCAGACTCCCCACTGAGCAGAGAGTCCGATGTCAGGCTCTGTCCTAGGACCCTGGGATCATGACCTGAGCTGAAGGCAGATGCTTAACTGACTGAGCCACCCAGGCGCCCTGAAACAAAAGATAATTTTAGAAGGCAACAAGTAGTGTGGCCAGGACATACAAGTATGTACTGCACCCATGACAGAAAAGCAGTCTGCTCGGGAAACACCACATTTGGAGAACAAGATAGAGTCATCGAGAATGAAAGTCACTCATACCAAGATAAACCAAAATTGTAATAGCTGCAGACAACGGTAGAAGGAATTCTGCTGGTGACTAGCTTAGTAATTTTAAAGAATGACATGAGAACTCGTCCAAGAATGCAAAATAAAAAAAGCAAGGAAATGGAAATTACAAGACACATAAAAAGAACATAATGGACATGATGGAGAAATGAGAATCAGAGACTAACAGAACACTCTCTGATTTAAAAAAAAAAAAAAAAAAAAATCTGGCGCCTGGGTGGCTCAGTCCCTTAAGCCTCTGCCTCCGGCTCAGGTCGTGATCCCAGGGTCCTGGGATCGAGCCCCACATCGGGCTCCCTGCTCAGTGGGAAGCCTGCTTCTCCCTCTCCTACTCCCCCTGCTTGTGTTCCCTCTCTCGCTGTCTCTCTCTGTCAAATAAATAAAAATCTTAAAATAAATCTTTCTTAACATCATGTAAAACCTTACCTGTTACCAGGGTTTCAAGGCGGTTACTGGGGTGTGAGGCCAAGAAAGGAGCCTTTGGTCGTAGACCCAGCTGTAGTTTCCAGTGTCACTGTCACATTCTGAAGGGAGAAGTCTGCTCTTCCTTCAGGTCTCTGGTGCTCTACCTGCTTTCTAGTACTTGTTGTCAGGAGGACAGACATTACATCTTCAAGCATATTGTCTGGCCTGTGGCACTGCAGAGCCACATTTCTTCCGGGGTTCACCTTATGCCTTCCGAGGGCCTGGAGAGAAAGTTTGGGCAAACTTCCTGTAAGAGAAGGTCACTTCCTGTAAAGAAAGGTCACTTCCTGTCAGAGAAGGTCACTTCCGGTAACGGAAGATCGCTTCCGTTAACAGAAGGTCACTTCCGGTAGCAGAATGTCAGAGGTAGCCTGGTTTCTCTCCTTCCCTTGGCCTTCTGGGAGCGAGCTCTGACACGGGAGAAAAGACGGGAGATCCCTGATCCTGGCCCTCTTTCGAGGTCAAGGCAGGGATATGACTCCCACCAAGGCGTGGATTCAACCAGCTGACTCTGGATTACTCTATTTTTCTCAGTTGGGGGCACGGAGGGTGAGAGCTTCTCATCTCCCAGTCTTCTTTTAGTTCTGCCTCATTCTCTGTGCCAAGGAAGACTGTATTTGATGCCAAAAGTCATCCTAAAGTACCCCCACCTCACCTGCAACCACCAGTAGAGAAGTATCACTGGCTGGAGAGCTTCTGAAAGGGGCCTTTTCCGTGGAGTATTCGCAGGTGTACTCCCCAGCATCAGTGACTCAGGTGAAAGGGGTAGATTTTAACCTGGATCCCTGTAGAACCGGGTAGCGGCATGGGATCCAAGAGTGGCTTTCCTTCCTTTCTGAAAACAAATTTTACGTTCCTGATAAGAGCTGAGCACATCCGAATCACATTACTCTTGGGAGATACCACCCAACTGGGGAAGGCACTGAGAGGAGGCTTGGGAAGCAACCCTGGAAAGAAGTAGAGCTCAGGTCAGATGACACACTCACCTTACATTCCATTTAGAGGAGAAGGAAAGGATGGGGAATTTGGGATGAAAAAACAAGTAACATTTAAATAAGAAAAAAAGAACACTCACGAACTATTGTGTCTGTTTGGCCAACACACAACCCTGTAAAGGAATCAGCCATGAGATATAGGCCATTATTGAGGGAGAAGATTCCTGGTCACTTTTTGCCAGATGGCCTTATGTAATGGCAGGAGTTGGCTAGAGTCAGACCCAGTCACTAGGCTTCCCATGGTTACTGCCTCCTCTCTCAGGTGGAGCAATTTAGAACATGTAACACAGGCTGTAGAAGAAATGGCTAGATTAAATGCAGTTTGGCATAGAGGATGGTAATAGTACGATTTGCGGAGTATCTGTGTGGGGTGGATACTTTTGCCTGAGTGCTAAGATCTCCTGGAAATTTATATCATATACGTGAATATTATTGTAATAAGGATATTATGTTAACAAGGAGAAGTAGGAGTTTAGCTAGGCCTGTGTTTCTAAGAACAGAAATTTCATTTCTTTCTCCTGTATGGAGGAACAGTTTGGTGTTTCAGGGGGAAGGTGAGAAGTTACTGGGACTTGTAGGTGCAAACACATGCAAACATCATGAAAATTAAATCTGCAGTCTGAGAAAATGGAAGGTAGTGGACATGTGCCAAGGTATGTGAAGGAATGCTATTGCAAAGTCAGAGGACCCCAGGAAATGGAGGAAGGACAAGTGTGGAGACAGCAGAGGCCCGTGGACACCTGAATCCACTTGGAAGCTGCACATGGGAAGCAGCATTGACCCCCACTTCTGGACGGAGCCTAGTCCCTGTGCATCAAAGCCCTGGGGGCCTGGACCTTTGTCCCTCCTGCCTAGTCCCTGCAGAATGGGTGGAGCTCCCAGGACAGACACGTGCCACCTCAGATGTTGCTGAAAGTAGGTAAAAGGTAGAAGACCTACATCAGCTTCATGTAACTGCACAGGGCAAAGTGAGCAGAGTTAGTGATGAAATGAGATTTCCTATGGGAGCAAGTGTGATGTTGTAGAGTCAGAGAATGTGAAGGTACTTTAAGCTGTCCATAGTTGTTGGAAAATCAGAGCAAAGGGAGGAATTCAGGTGTGAGAACCCAGCTTAGCCTATAAATTAAATTTAGTTAAGAAAAAAATATCATCATAAGAGCATCATGAAGTGATTTTAAGTGAATTCCTACTAGAACTTAATGCCCTCAATGTGCCATCTCCCAGCTAAGGACCACACAGCGTTCTGAAACATTCAGACCTCTTCAGTTCCTGCCTCAACACCTGCCCTCACTCACCCCTGCAGACACTGCTGGGGTGGGGGGGACCGGGACCCTCTACCTGCCTCCTGAGTGGGGTGTCCCTCTGAGGCTTGAGGGCTTCACCCAACGTGGTTGGAAGGACATGTTGACTGGATACACACTTGACCACCTGGCTTCTTATCTAACTGGCATCTCGTGTCAACTCTGCACATCACCTATACAGTGATAAGAGGAGACCATTCTCAGAAGTCTCATCTCACAAGGGGTGGGTGCCTTGGAGCCTGTTAACAGGGGCACACATTCTGTCAAGGACAGAAGAGAGCAGGGACCAGCAGGGACCTGTGTGCTTCACTGACAGATGATGGAGAGTTCTGCATGAGCGATTTCCAGCAGAAATAGCACCTGAGCCAGGGAGGGGGGATGATAGAAGGATTCATTCCCCCATGGAAATAACAGTAATCTTCCTATGCATACACAGTCTCTCATCACTGTGACGGCCCTGCAGATGGTCATAATTATCCTCATTGTATGAATAAGGAAATCAAGCCCCAGCACCATGTGATGTATTTCAAATACAGTCGACCAGCATGTGCAGGAGTGGAGGCTCCAGAACATACACCTGATTCACTCCTCTCCTGGAAACACAGAAGACCTAAGAATGGAATCCTTTTCATTTTCCCAAGGTGGAGGTCTGACATAAAGACAGCCCTATAGACTATCCTAGAGTCTAGGGGTCAGAGAAATGTGGTAAGAATTCAGATCTAGGGACGCCTGGGTGGCTCAGTCGGTTAAGCGGCTGCCTTTGGATCAGGTCATGATGAGTTCCGCATCGGGCTCCCTGCTCAGCGGGGAGTCTGCTTCTCCCTCTGCCTCTACCTCTGCCTCTCCCCCGGCTTGTGCTCTGCCTCTCTCTCTCTGACAAATAAATAAAATCTTTAAAAAGAAAAATTCAGATCTAGTCATGGTGCCCAAAAACAAGCTGAAAACCACACACTGTCCTTGTCTGAGGAAACTAGGGTTTTTCACACCTGCAAATAGACATCCTGAGCTGTACCCCATTCCACACCCAGGAAATTTTAAACAACTTTATCGAGATGTAATTCACATGCCTGCCATATAGTTCACCTATTTACTATGTACAATTCATTGGCTTTCCTATATTCACAGATATATGCAAACTTCACACAGTCAAATTTAAAACACTTTCATGACTTCAAAATGACACCCCATTACTCTTCTACTTTTGTTGCATTTCCCCACCTCCACCATCTCCAGTCCTAAACAACCACTAACCTACTTTCTCTGTGGGTTTCCCTATTCTGGACTTTCATATGAATGGAATCGTGTAGAATGTGGTCTTTTGTGACTGGCCTTTCACTTGCCATGATGAGCGGCTCCTCCTTTATGCTTTAGAATTTCCCCTACTCAGCATCTGTTCAATCACCCCAAGGACATTTCTATTTTGGAGATGCCATACTTGTATCCATTTTAGTTTCCTGTTATGACCCAGTGGGAACAGTCATGACTTTAGAGGCAGACAGGCTGGGCTTGCATTTTGACTGTTCTGCTCATTCTCTGAGTGGCCCTGAGCAGGAACCCTCAGCTGTCAATCTCAGGGTCCTCATTTAACCCTGTGGGCCTAATTCCCACCATGCAGGACTGTTTGCAAGGGTCAGAGTGGTATTTCCCACAGGTTGGAATATGAACCACAGGTGCTCAAGGAGATGATTTTAGGCAACACAGTGACACAGTATCCTATAGCTTTGCTCACAGCATCAAAAAGTTATTACCCTTTCAATCAAACCCTTCTGATCACATCAAGGAGAGAAGATCACTTTGACGTACTTTAGAACAACTTTATCTCTGGCTCATCGCCCTTTATAGCTAGGAAGTGGTCAGCCATGGGCTCAGAAACCTGAAAAGAGCATAAGGCTAAAATGTCCTAACATTTTCTGCCTTTCCATAGTATTATATGTTTGTATTAATTCTCCTTTTTCAGGTAGGTGACACTGCATTGTTAAATTATTGCTAAGTAGTTTCCATTTTCAAATAAATACCTTTATTTGAAGAAAAATATGGACTCACTGTCAGTAAATAATATATTAAGTAAAGGTGGTGTAGGCATAGCATACCATCACAAATATGGAATGTACATATTTGAATATTGGCAAAAACTTGAGCGGTGGATGGATGTAAAGCCTCCAGCGTGGGTCCTGACGTGTGTGAAGCAATCAGTAAATACAAACTGACGTTATTTCTTTTGTATTCTTCTGTCTCTCAATCTGTCAGTCCACTCTCATCTTGAACCCCGGCACACCATCCTAAGGAACTTACCAAAGCAGAGGAGGGAAAGGAGTTCCAGGGTCATACTGGCCCTGCAGCCTGCTCTAAGGTCCCCTCTTCAGCTTTGCAACCATGGGATGGAGGGAAGCTCAGTGTGGGCAGTGACCTCTTTCCTCCAGCCTTTCCCTTCTTTCCTCTCATATGACCCGCAGGTTTTTGTGTCACACCCACATTCAGGAAATGAAAATAATATGACATAAAACATTCAGAAAATGACAGAATTGTAAAGATGGAGAACAAGCCAGTGGTTGCAGTGGTGTTGGGGAGAGAGGTTGGGTGTGACAGTAAGGCACAGCGTGAGGAACATCTTATGGTGATAGACTACACCAGTATGTTGATTATACCCGTGGCCAGTTGAATCTAAATGTGATAAAATTATATAGAACCCTACACACTGTACTAGGGTCAACTTTTTGGTTTTGGTATTGTGATGGACATACAATGGAACCATTGGAGAAAATGGATGCAGGGTGCAAGTATCTGTACTGAGTTTGCAACTTCCTGTGAGTCGAATGAGTTCCGAATAAAAGTAGGATCTGATTGAAGAGGAAACACAGTCTAAAGTAGACGTGGGCAGTCATACATTAGGGAGCAGGAACATCATGAAGGCTTTTCCATACATGGCCAAGGCAGATGCTGCAGCCAGAAGTGGTTATAGACTGAGCAGCTGGTGTCTGTCTGATGTGCCACCCATAAATCCAGACTTCTGTCCATTTTCACCGCTCTTGACCAAGTAGCAATGAAAGGGGTCTGTTGTCAGGAGGAACCATGAGTTTTACTACTCATTACTACTCTACTCCGATCAGAACTGGGTTTTTATAAGTGTATTTCCCGGGTTATAAGAGAGGAGATAACAGTTCTAGAATAAGAATGAGTATTTGTGAAAAAGAACGGGATTATTAACAAACAACAACAGATCTTGAAAAGGAAAATATTGAGGATAACATTTTACACCTGCACCAGAAGATGAAGACATGCTGGGTGCACCTCAGGAGCAACTTGATGCTGTGAAACTGAGAGGAAGTCTCCCCAAATTAGGTAAAATGTTGGGACTATGTGAAATAAAATTTAAGACGTGTGATAAATACAGAAATTTAAATACTTGACTAATTGCTGGTCCAGAAGCACAAAATAGAGAATGGAGAGAAGTCAATAATAAATATGCAGGAAGCAGTGTTTTCCCCACTTTTCAATGGAATAACAGTTCCTACAGAAGTTACTACACAGGTTACCCAGCCTGACTCTGAAGCTTTAAGTATTTTTTCAAGTCATCCAAATTTATTAGGTGTGTCTTTATGCTCCAGCCTGTCCTCTGCCCCAGGTGAAGCCACAGCAGGAGGGAAGCCATCTCTTGTCCTCAAGTGGTTCTTCATAGAGCTAAGAATGCAGGTTCCATGGGACTGTTAAGAATCAGCAGGGCTGTCCACCAACATTCATCCTTCCCTGGGCAGCCAGGGGCATGTGGGTAGTATAGACCTGAGGTCAGGAGAAGGAGGAAGAGGAAGAATATTATTTCCCTGCCCTCCTAACACAGGCTCTCCACCAAGGCAACACCACCCCACTCCCATCCTCCATATCTAGGGGTGTTGGAAAAAGTACAGTAGTACTTGCTTGTTATCTTCTTCCACAATGACTGGGGCTTCAACTGCTCTTTAATGGGAAAGAGGAATGGTGCTAAATGTTCCCACAACGAACAGGATGGTCCCATATGGTGAAATATCCCACCAAAAATGCCATCTGTGCCCATGTTGAGAAACACAAGAAGTCCCATGGTAGAGTTTGGTGTTTAGAGAACCCTGTATCACTACACCAGCCCATGAACAAGAGAGGCGCTCAGGGTGTTTCATGTGGATCCATGTGGAGACTCCTTCTGGCTGCACCAGGCTTCCACCACGAGAGCCCCCATAATCACCACCAGTATGGCGGCCAGACCCAGTCGGATGAGGTTGCCCATGGTGTAATCCCCCAACGTGGCATCTGGGGGAGCTGGGAGAGAGAAGAGGATGAGCACCAGCTGCAAAGGAGCATCCCTCCTTCTCACGTGGATCTGCCCAGTGTGACTCTCCTGCACCTGCTTGTGCTTCCTGGCCAGTGGTCAGCTGCACCTTCACTGACGTTGTAATCACTCAAACCACATGTGGGATTTCCTGAGAGTTGTGGTGGGTCTTCCTTTGTCTCCTTTCTATTCTCTCTGCCTTACCGCTCTTCCTTCATTTCTTTGCTCTTCATCTCATTTCCACCCTCCCACACTGCCCTTTCCCCTTCTCCTTCCTTGTAGTAGGAATGAGGCTTAGGAGCAACCCCAAAACCCAAAGGTGCTGCACGGAGAATGAAAGTAGTTCAGGGCTCCGTCTGCTCCCCTCCTCAGAGCAAAGACTTAGTGCAGCTGGTGAGCTCAAGAAAATTCAAGCTTAGTAGCTGAGCATCGGAACCACCATGCATTTCACTTCAGCTTCACCCAAGACGAGCTAGGGCTCGCCATTGGCCCTGGCTCCTAGACAGAACCTGCACTTGAATCTTCCAGCTCGCACGTGCCATGAGTGCAGAGTTCATGTCTGAAGACATCAGCAACAATGCTCCCTGGAGACAGAGTCCATGGGGAGAGACCCGTGATGACCCCACCAAGCCCAGGATGCCCTCTGCATCCCTCAGCACCGCCCACCTGGACCTCGCTTTCCAACTACAGAACGTTCGCTGACCACAGCGCACACACAAACATTTACACCACCGAGGAAGCAGGGTGTAGCATCCAGTGAAGCAAGAAGAAGATCAGTTTAGAAGATACCACATCTATGCCAGAAAAGCAGGCAGCTGGGGGAGCACCGTGTTCTAAGTGTGAGAAAGGTACCGCGATGAAGTTGCCATCAGCAGGATGCACCACAACTCTAAGTGACGCCCAGGGTAGCAGGAGGGGCTCTGGTGGTGGCGGGATGGATCGTTTGGAAGAACAGCCTGAGACATTCTCCAAGAATGCAAAGCAACAAACGCCAAAGACTAGAAAGTAGGAAAGGAGAGATTTAAAAAGGAGATGCTCAGGAAAGTGAAGGAGAAACAGGAATCAGAAAGTAACAGAAGAAATGCTCTCCAGTTAAAAAAAAAATATGTTGCACACCTTAAACTAATACAGTGTTGTAAGTCAGTTATAGGTCAGCAAAACTTGAGAAAGCAAATAAAATAGCCAAAATAAAAGCAAACTAATGAATTAATTAAATTTTTAAAATGTCCTAAGAATCACGCAAAACCTCACCTGTCACCCAGGTCTCAAGATAATCACTAGGGTGTGAGGCCCAGAAAGGAATCCCTGTCTGGAAGTACACACAGCTGTAATTCCCGGCATCACTGACTGTCACAGTCTGGAGGGAGAAGTCTGTCTCCTTCTCTACTGGACCCCGGATCTGTATGGGCCCTGCCGCTCCTGCCTTCAGTAGAGCGAACATTACAGTCTCGTAAACACTGGCTGGCCCCTGACACTGCAGGGTCACGTTTTCTCCTACGTTCACCTCACCCCTTGGGTAGGCTTGGAGGGAAGGTTTTGGTAAATCTCCTGGAAGAAAAGGAGGGCTCCAAGGTCGTGGGGAGCAGCCCGGGGTCCCCCACCCTCCCTTGTTCTCCTGGCAGGGGTTCCCGCCAAGTGGGGGAAATGACAGATCCCTGGTCTCACCCTCTTTCCACTCTGACTGTGGGAAGATTTCCCCAGGAAGCCCTGGATGAAGCTGAGCCAGGTCAGTCTGTTCTGTGTTTCTCCATCTCCCCTTGTTCCCTCCCTCCCTCGGGTTCCTCCCCCACACCTGTCCCTGCAAGACCCGATGTCCCTCCAAGGTACCTCCTCACCTGTCACCAGCAGTAGGAGGACGTCACTGGGCTGTGAACTTATGTACGGGCTCCCTAGTCTGGAGTACTCACAGGTGTACTGTCCAGCATTGTCGGTTTTTAGGTCAGTGAGGTGAAATTCAGCCAGGCCCTCTGTGGAAGCCCGTGATTGCACAGACTGCAAGATATTTTTTCCCTTTCTGAGAACAAAGTTGACATTCTTGGTAGAAGTCTGGCATTGCAGCGTCACATTACTCTTGCGAGACACCACCGAGCTGGGCCAGGCCCTGAGGGAGGGCTTGGGAAAGGACTCTGGATGGAAGCAGATTTGGGGACGGGATTTGGTGCCCTTGTCTGCTCTCAGGAAACCCCTTGAAGGAAAGAGAAGGGACACGGGGAGTTTGGAGTGAAGGAGAGGGAGGGTCTGACTGAAGGAACTCCCCATCAGTTGTCCTGCTTCCTTGGCCAGCACACAGCCCTGCGAGAGAACCATCCATGGGACATGAGCATCCACCTGGAGCCCTGTCCCGAGGGGCCCCCCCGGGGGCTGCTGCTGAGCACGGACCCTGGAGGTCATGCATCTGGGGCTTCTCATTTCCCCACCTGGACTGTGGCTGCAGCTCTGCTCTGGGCTCCTTCCCCACTCTCCCAGAAGGTCTCCTGTGCGGCTCACTCCTCCCATGGCCCCAGGACCTGGCCTGGTTCCACAGATGTCCACAAGCCCCTCTCTTCTCAGCTTCTGTCTTGAACCACTCTCAGTCTTGCATTTCTGTCAGGCTGGCGTTATCGTCTGTGGACCCTCCACCTCACCCTGGGGGTAGAAGGCAGGAACCGTGAGCAAGATGTTGTGGGAGCACAGGACTGAAATGCGACCCTAGCCCACCTCTGAAGTTATTTGAGACCCTGGGTGGACCCGAGGGTCTGCTGACAGTCTCGCCTGTGCCAGAAGAACCCTCCTGCTGAAGGCTGCTTGGTGCTTTGAGTGACATAAACTAAGATAGATACCCTTAGTTTGTAACTAAGAGAGCTCAGAAGCTATGGACCTCATACCGCGGGAGACACAGGATGTGGCTACCTGTGAGCAGTTGAAGGCAGAGACTGGGTTCTTCATCTCAGCATCCCCACTGTCTGTGCAGGTCCTGGCACATAGTAGGACCTCAACAAATGCACACTGACCGGCTGATGAGATGCCCCGCGTAATCACAGCTCAGCTTTTACAAGGATGTGAAAAGATGCAACCTCACCCTAACTTCCCCATCCTCCTCCCACCAGGCCAGCTCCATTTCCAGACCTCACCCGGTCACCCATGTCCACTTGTGAGTCAGGATTGGCTCAAAGATGGAGCGAGCTCTGTCCCGGACAAGGCTAGTTAAGTCAACCTCGGCCTTTAATCTGATGACTTTCTGATCCCATCTTTGCCATAATGTCTTTTCATCTTTTGGTATTCCAACTAGGACAGAGGTTACTGCTTGGTCCTCTAAAACAAGCCTCAAAGAATCCACATGGATATCCCAGAAAGGGGAAAACCTACCTCCTCCCCTGTCCCACACCTGGGTCCATCTGTAGGGTACTATAACTCAGTTGTTCTTAGCCTTGGCTTCACATTGAGCCTTCCTAGGGGGCGGGGGCAGTTAAAGATCCTAGGGCACAGACCAAACCACAAAAGCCTTGAATCACAATCACTTGGGATAGGGCTCAGGCACCAAACTTTTGAAATCTCCCGGGTGATACAAGAATTCAGCTGAGTAACCAAACCTAGAAAAACATTTCTCAAGACTGCGGCATAGATATTCGAAATCTGGTGGCGTGGAAAGAAACTTGCAAGTGATGATAGTGGTAATGTGCATCTCTGACCAACACAGACATCCTGCCGTTATTACCCAAATGTGGTTACAGCTTGCCTGAGTTCTAAGATCTCTTTAAAAATAACATCAAGCCTGTTTACAGAATTTATGGGGAGAGAGAGATTGCTCTAATTCCACAGATACTGGTTGGATCTGTGTTTCTAAATTTACTCTTTTTTTTTTGCCTGTGTGAAACAGTTTTGTGTCTTAGTAGTGAAAAGGGGGGAAGTTACCAGGCCCTTGTGCTAAAATTGCGTAGGCCAATCAAAAATATTACACTCCCATGTTTTAGAAAAGAAAAGTGATAAATAGCTAAAAGGTGAAAAGACCCAAGCGTCCACTAGAGGATACATGGATAGAGACCAGGTATGTGGTCTCTGTAGACAGGGGAATACTATTCTTGCATAAAAAGGAATGGAGGGGCGCCTGGGTGGCTCAGTCGTTAAGCGTCTGCCTTCGGCTCAGGTCATGATCCCAGGGTCCTGGGATAGAGCCCTGTATCGGGCTCCCTGCTCGGCGGTGAGCCTGCTTCTCCCTCTCCCACTCCCCCTGCTGTGTTCCCTCTCTTGCTGTGTCTCTCTCTGTCAAATAAATAAATAAAACCTTAAAAAAAAAAAAAAAGGAATGGAATTCTGACAGATGCTACAGCACGAGTGGACTTGGAAAACATTTTTCTGTGTGAAATTAAGCAAACACAGAAGGACAAATATTGTATGATTCCACTTACACGAAGTACCTAGAATAGGCAAATTCATGCAGACAGAACATAGAATAGAGGTTATCAGGGGGCTGGGGAGAAAGAGAGGAAAAATGTTTATTGATTAATGAGTACAGGGTTTATGTTGGGGATGATGAAAAAGTTTTGGGTGAAGGCTGCACATCATTGTGAATGCATTTAAATGCCACTGTACTAGATAGAGTTAAGAGGATAAATGTTATTTACATATATTTTACCACAATCAAATAGGGAGCACAATGGATGTGTTTAAGGTATTGAAAACTCTCACAGTCAGTGAATCCACAGAGAATGGAAAAAGGAAAAAGGTGGTCAGAGCACACGTCTGTGGACACCCGAATGCATTAGAAGTCTCCCTGCCTGGGAAGCAGCATGACCTGAACTCTACACTGAGCCTGGTCTCTGAGCACCAAAGTCCTGGGAGCCCAGATCTTTGTTCATCCTGCTGTGCTTGGCAAAGAGGGAGAGGAACCCGCAGCACAGAGCCTGTCCCCTCTTGACTGACCACACTGAGTGGAAAGTAGGAGTCACTTCTCTCTGCATAGCAGGTGAGACCATCCGTGAATAGCAGCCTCGTATTGCAGTGAAGAGCAAAGTGAAGGGCAAGAGCTCAAGGACTTCCCTGCAAGAGCCTGTAAAGTCTGGGGACTCAGAAAGTCTCTGGGCTATGTGAGATGCCCAGAGAAAGTGGGAGTCTGAAAATAAATTCTCGATAGCATGGAACACCTCACGAGGGACTTGTGATCAGGACTGAGAAGTCTGTGTGGCACTCTCTTGGCTCACGGGGCATTCTGGGGCCTATGAAAGTTCGGAGCTTTTGCAACCCCAAGCCCCTCCTTCATCAGCCCTCTCCTGCACTCCCCCAGACACTCTGGTCCCAAGGCCTTTGAGGGAGGTGTTGTGAGGGATGTAGGAGGTGATGTAAAGAACACTCTGTGGGGCAGCCTGACCTCTTGGGATCAGAGAACTGTGGTGGTAGGGAGGCATTTTCAGCACAAAGACCTGGTGACGTCCCCTTTTCACTGCTAAGACACAAAACTGGTCCACATGGGGTAAAAAAAAATCTTTTAGAAACGCGGGTCTAACTCCTTCAGTGGCCTGTGCTCTGGTAGCTGGAAGGGGCTTGAGGGCTTTGCAGAGCTTGGTAGATAGCAGCAGGACACACCCTCAGGTCACATGGGACTTATCTCCCGCTCACAGGCCCCAGCACATCTCATGGGATCTCATCTCAGTCTTCAGCAGGACGCTGCTCAGAGGCCTCGTTGCTTAGGGGCGAACAGGAAATCCACTAGGAGAGACTCACTATCTCTCAAAGACAAACACAAAAAAGAAAAGGTTAATCTGGGGCGCCTGGGTGGCTCAGTCATTTAAGCGTCTGCCTTCGGCTCAGGTCATGATCCCAGGGTCCTGGAATCGAGTCCAGCATTGGGATTCCGGCTCAGCGGGGAATCTGCTTCTCCCTCTGCCTGCATCTCCCCCTGCTTGTGCTCGCATGCTCTCTCTGACAAATAAAATCTTTTTTTTTTTTTTTTTAAGGAAAAGGTTAATCTCACTGACGTGAGGAAGATCAGGAACCTTCAAAAGGTGGAAACAAGCCAGGCGACCACCAACAGGTGGGTGGATAAACAAAACGTGATCCATACATAAGCAGAAGAGTACTCAGCCATAAAAAGGAATGAAAATCTCATCCACGTGCCCAGGGAAGATCTCTGGAAGGGATGCTAAGTGGAATCAGTGCCTGGCTCAGCCAGAGGAGAATGAATGATGCAAGGAATAATAAACATAAAAAGCTCATTTTTTGAGCACGGACTGGCCACGCATGCTTGAACCTGATTATGAAAGTAATTCTGAAAGACGAGGGAACTTGTAACTACGGACACACGTTCCCCAAGGCCCCACAAGGACTGTGTGCGGGAGCAGAGTCCTCAGAACTCAGTCCTGTGTTCTCTCTTAACACAAACAGGTGTGTCTTCCCAAGGCAAGCCTCTGATGTTAGGAGTGCTCTGGGGAGGAGCCTGAAGTCTTGGGATCAGAGAACCATGGCGGTAACAGGAAGCCGAGTGCAGAGGGCCACGCGGAGGCGAGTCCTCCTCCCCTGACGTTTTGTGGATATCGAGCTTTGTTGGTTTCTGGAAACCAGTTCATTCTGAGGTACAATTCTAGCATTCTGAACCACTCCTGTCTACCTCCTCAGGCTTTTCCCAACCCCAGAATCCTTTCAGACATGCCTAGAGTGCTCCATACGCTGGACCCTGTGGATGTGTCCCTCTCAATTTAACATCGTGGCTGAGTGGAAACGTTTTTGGAGCTCGGCCGTCTGGGTTGAGATTTGGCTTCCCTTTGAGATTGGGACAGGTGGTAAACCTGTGCAGTCCGAGGCAAATCTCTTCACTTGGCAGACTCAAATTCGATTCCTCATCTATAAAAGTGGACCTCATTCTCCCTTGCAGGTTTTTTTTTTTTTTTTTGAGGGGGGTGGATCAGAGTGGTATTTCCCAAATGTGGAATACGTCCCGTCTGTGTTATGTGTGATGATTTTAGGTGGAAGAAAGGACAATCAAAGCACGACATGGGGGCACCTGGGTGGCACAGTTAAGCGTCCAACTCTTAGTTTCGGCTCAGGTCGTGATCTCAGGGTTGTGGAATCGAGCCCTGTGTGGCGCCCTGTGCTCAAGGTGGAGCCCGCTTGAGATTCTCTCTCTCTCTCTCCCTCTCCCCTCCACTCTTGCACACGCGGACAAGCACGCTCGCTGTCTCTCAAATAAATCTTTTTTAAAAAAGCACTACATGATCGCATGCAGTAAGCACTACTGTAGAGTTTCTGATTATGTCACCAAGAAAGCTTATTGAAGCTAGTCTCTGATGTTGTGGATTGTGGCTAATTTCCTTTATTATTTTATTTTATTTTAAGATATTATTTATTTATTTGTCATAGAGAGAGAGAGAGTACAAGCAGGGGGAGTGAGAGAGGAAGAAGCAGACTCCCTGCTGAGCAGGAAGCCCGATGCGGGACTCGATCCCAGGACCCTGGGATCATGACCTGAGCCGAAGGCAGACGCTTAACCGGCTGAGCCACCCAGGTGTCCCGTGGCTAATTGCCTTTATAGCAAAGAACTAGCAGGTCTCAGGCTCAGAAGCTTGACGGGGACCAGTGTATAGTCATAATATCCTAACATTGTCTCCTTATCACTGCATTTACTTTATAGTTCTTGTATTTGACCTGGATTTTTCTTCATAGTATGGAGAGTTTGTATTGTAAACACTTTTCTTTAAGCAAAAAAGGCTGAGTCTATATTAAAAGCAAAACCCATTAAACCAATAAAGTACAGCAAAGGCATTCAGCAGAAATCAAGAACTCGGAACAAGAGTAATTGAAATTTCCAATGCATTGGTTTAGAGGTAACATATGCATTGTACTCAGTGAGATTTCTGATACATAGTATGCACTCATTAAACCAAAGCCAATGTTATGTTTTCTCTTTCCATCTGCAGTCCAAACCTCTTACCAATTCTGTTGTTTTCTATGGTCCCACCATGTTGCCCCGGGACACTTACTGAGACAGAGGAGTGACAGTAGCTTAGGGATCATGGCAGCATGTCACTGTCAGCCTCTCCAACACCTTTCTTGGGTTGTGCCATCTGCAGGTGAGCAAGGAACTGGGGTGGCCACAGCCTTGCCCTGTATCTAGAGTGTGGGAAGTAATGATTTTTCTGACTTTTCAGTTCCTTCTTCCACACTGCGTTCCGAAAACGTTGGTGCTGCTGATTGCAACATACTCCTTACACACTGAGCTTCAAAGACTTGGCTCACAGAAAGTCCTCATCTGTCTCAGATTTCCGGCATCAAACATGTGGACCCCCGCCCCCTCCAAATGCCTGAGGCTTGAGCCTGAAGGGTTCCTCCGAGGAGATGAAGGTACTTCACTGTTGAGAGTATTGGAAAATCCTGGACAGACACTCAGGTTGCTGGACATTGCCCACTGTCTTTTTTTTTTTTTAGATTTTATTTACTTATTTGAGACAGCGAGCGAGTGATCGAGCGAGTGAGCGAGAGAGAGCATGGCGGGGAGGGGCAGAGGAAGAGGGAGAAGCAGGCTCCCTCCTGACCCTGGGATCATGACCTGAGCTGAGGGCAGATGCTTCACCGACTGAACCACCCAGACACCCCAACATTGCCCACTGTCTTTTTTTTTTTTTTTTTTTAAGATTTTATTTATTTGACAGAGAGAGACACAGCGAGAGCAGGAACACAAGCAGGGGGAGTGGGAGAGGGAGAAGCAGGCTTCCCGCCGAGCAGGGAGCCCGATGTGGGACTCGATCCCGGGACCCCGGGATCATGACCTGAGCCGAAGGCAGACGCTTAACGACTGAACCACCCAGGCGCCCCATTGCCCACTGTCCTAAGAGCTAAGGACTACAGCCAAATAGTTCCTTTTTTTTTTTTTTTTTTTTTTTTAAGTAAACTCTATGCCCATTGTGGGTCTCAAACTCACAACCCCGAGGTCAGGAGTCGCATGCTCTACCGACTGAGCCAGCCAGGCACCCCACCAAATAGTTCTTTTACTAACTGTGCTAGTGAGGTTCAATTGCTAAAGCAGACTTGTAGAACCCAAATATTGTGTGTTGCAGGAGAAGAATACAATATAGCAGCTGTCTAGCATTAAACTGAGAGTGTGTATCCCAGGCAAAAAGATCTCTCTCCTTTCACACAACTTCCTAGATGGACTTTCTGTCTTGGGTCAGGAGTCACTCGCAAAGCCCCTCAGATTCGGGAAACCAAAACAGATCCTTGGCTGGGGTTTCTTAGTCCATGACGGGCATGTGGCAGAGCCCTCTGGAGGGTCATCATTCCCACATTTACCGGTAAATAATGCTGAGAAGCTGGCACCAAGCTCTCCAGGACCACTGGGACCCATGGTTACAGAGCAACACTATTAATCAGTAGGTTTTATTGCACAAGCAGAGGTCAGTGTCGTGGGATACATTTTCATGTCAGCAGAATAGCTCAGACCAATTCCTGCTGGAACAAACCTCACAGCACCATACTCGAATAACCATCATGCGTGGGCACAGCACCAAGTTCTTCAGGATTTGCAGTGGCTTTTGTGAAGCCACGGTCTCTATACCCAAAATCATTTTTGTCTCCTGGAAAAGCTGTGTGTGACTCACAGGCTCTTACTTAGCCAGGAAATGAAATTATCAGAAGGTCTGAAATGGCAGCTTTCCATTCTTTTTTTCACCACCCTCACTGATTTTGTCTCTAGGTAGGAAAATGTGTCTCTGCAACTTAAAAATGTAAATCCTGGTTTACCTACATTTTGACCAACTTGCTGAGTTCATGATGCAGGTGAACCAGTGTGCTTCCTGCCAAATCGTATTTGGTGAAATTCGGGCAGCAGAAGCAAATTAACGGGAAATATGTAAAGTGAGGGGCAGCAGGGCAGGTTCCCTTGTGCAAAGATGTAGAGGTGGGAGAGGCAGGTGCAGGAGTTGGAATCCAGCTCTGTCTCAGAAGCCTATTCCCTTTCCAGAAAACCATTTGAAGCTCCCTCAGCAGTGGTGAAGGTGCCTCCTTGTCTCAGATTCATTGTGTGGAAGGGTACACACGAGGGTTTCAGCATTTTGGTTATCTGTTGCTGTGTAACAACATTACCACAAATACAGCAGCTTCAGGACCACACCTTCACTATCTCATAGTTTCTGGGGCCAGGAACCCAAGCACTGCTGAGCAGGATCCTCTGTGGGCTGCCATCACCATAGCAGCCAGGGCTGGGGTCTAATCTGAAGGTTCAGCTGGGGAAGGATCCACTTCCAAGCTGCAATGCAATTCTGACATGAACCACCCAGAGTTAGCAGACTTCACAGGCTGAGGGTGCAGTGCCCACAAGACTGTCCTCACTGCAGGCTCAGGTGTTCCAGAGTCACTTGCACCTCTGAACCAATACCTAAAATTTTGGAGAGTCCTGCTACTCCTGTCAGATTCATTAACTTGCTAGAAGCACTCAAGGAATTCAGGAAAGCACTATACTTATGATTATAGTTTTTATTATAAAGGATACAAATCAAGACCACCTAGATGAAGAGACACACAGGGGAGTCTAAGAGGGCCCCCAAAGCAAAGTTTCCTGTATTCTCAGGATGTGTCACCAAGCAGGAAGCTCCCCGAATGTCCAGAGTTTTCATCGGAATTTCCTTACATAGGTGTGATTGATTGAATCATTGCCCACATGACTGACTCTGTTTCCAGCCCCCTCTCATCCCCAGAGGTCAAGGCTGTAACCCTGTAATCACATGGTTGGTCTTTCTGGCATCACCAGCCCCCATCCTGGGGCATCTCACTGACATAAACCCAGGTGTGGTACAAGGCACCCACCGTGAATAACAAAGATGCTCCTGTTACTCGAGAGATTCCAAGTACTTAGAGATTACCTCCCCAGAGCCAAGGACAAAGATCAGCCAAATTCTTTATTATATGACACAAGCCCACATGCTTGTGGGCAGGAGTCAGTTCCTTACTGGCTGGAGACTATTCTCAGTTCCTTGCCAAGTGGGCTTCTCCAAAATGGGGAGCTCACATCATCACGCAAGTGCACAATCATAGAAGGCAGGAAAGAGCCTGCTGTCTAGATGGTAGTTGTATTCTTCATTAACACGACTGCTGAAGTGACATCCTGTCTCCTTTGCTATATTCTGTAGGTTAGAAGCAAGTCTCCAAAACCAGGGGAGGGGATTACATGGAGGCACAAATACCAGGAGTGAGAATAATTGGCGGTCACAAGCCACAATGAAGGCTCGCTCAAGCCCACAAACTTGTGTAAGGTCCTGGGGGCAGTTTTCTGGAGAGAAGGGAGTGGGAGCAGAAGAGTGGCAGTCAAGAAAGGCACTGAGCGCTTGTCAGGAAGGAAGCAGGAAGTGGGACAACCCCTCTGGAAAACTGCTGACAGGTGTCTAATGAAATGAAGCATATACCTGTTCTTTGACCCAGCCGTCCCACTATTTATGATCCAGGGAAAGACCTGCATATGTGCCTGTGTATACAAAGACATAGCCAAGAGTATTCGTGCAACCTGACCCATAGAAGCCTCAGCCTGGAGACAACCCAAGTGTCCTTCCATCGGAGAATGGATCAACAGATTGTGGCATGAACGTGCAACGGAGTAATACTCAGCAGTAAAAAGGGAAGAAGGTACAAATGCGAGTAACATCCGGGATAAACCTCAGAAACAACATCTTCGCCTGGAAGCAGCCCACACAGAAGAATTCACGTGGTGTACTGCGTGTATATGAGTGCGTATGAGGAAGGGGCAAAAGTCATCCAAGGCGATACAAGTCAGAAAAAGGAATGATCTCAGGGGAAGGGTGGTTAGCTGGAGAGTGGCACAAAGAAAACTTCTGGAGTGCTAGAAATACTGTTTTTCATTGGACAGTGGTTATACCAAAGGAGATAGGTAGAGATAAGGTTTGTGCATCTTACTCTATGCAAATGATACCTCTTATTTAAAAAAAATAAATTTTTAGAAGAAGTAAACAAGTCTTCATTGGAGATTTGAGGAAAGGGATCCCCATTTGCTTAGTGCCTCAAGGGTCCTCTCTCCATTGTCCATCCCCTTGTTGGAAGTTCTTCCTTCCCAGGCTCCAGGTGCTCTCCTGGCTATGCCTTAAGGGTTGAGTACACACAGGTTTCCAGAGGCTGCTCCATCTGGCTGGAGGGACCCTCACTTAGGGCTCTGGTGTTCAGCTCAGCATAAGTCACTCCATAGGGTTCCTCAGCTCTTGAGACCTGGGATGTTTTATCCTGAAGGGAAGCAAGGAGAAAAGGATCAAGTATTCCTGGGAAAGAGTGTTGGATTGTGAAGATTCAGCATTTATAACAACAGTGTGGTAGACAGCTGTATTAGAAAGAGCCTCCTGCACTTTGAGTCTTGGTGCAGTCCCCTACCCTCTTGAAGGTTGGTGGGACCTAGGGACATGCATCTGTCAAACAGAGTAAGTGAAAAGGATGGGCTGTCCTGTGTCTTCGTGTCCCAGACTAGGTGGTGAAAGACTGACTTCCGCTTGTTCACACCTGTCTATTTTCAGGTCCCTCACTCATGCTGATCAAGCCAGCTGCTGGGTTACGATCTGTCCTACGGAAGGGCCCATATGGTCAGGGTGGTCTCTGGCCAGCAGCCAGCAAGGCACTGAATCCTGCCAGCCACCACCTGAGTGAGTGAGTGTGGAAACAAATCCAAGCCTGAACCAGCCCTGGCCAACCCCTTCATGCCAGCCTGTGAGACCAGTGTGAGTCACACCCAGATTCCTGACCTGCAGACACCGTGAGATCATAAGTGTTGCCTTAAGCCATTGTGTTTGGGGATCATTTGTTATGAAACCATAGATAATTCATACAAACAGCCACCAAAGAGAGTGTTAATCTGAAATGTACAGAATAGGTCAGTCCTTAGGCACAGAAAGCTAGTGGTGGTCAGGGGCTTGGGGTGGGGGTATGGGCATGCAGAGAGTGCTTAAAGGCTGTGGGGTTTCCTCTGGGGTGATGAAAATGTTCTGGAACTAGATAATGGTGATTATTGCACAGCATTGTGAATATTCCAACAATTGCTAACTTGTACAGGTTAAATGGTGAGTTTTATGTTATATGCATTTTGCCGCAATTTTTAAAAAAATTGAAGTGTAAATGAAAACAGTAAGGGTCACTATTGATAACTGCAGGTTGTAGTATGCAGGTACGTCATGGTAGGTGGTTACCATATTTTCATAAATAGCATGAAGAGGTGGGGCACATTATCCCCATTGTCCAGATGAAGAAACAGAGGCTCAGGGTGGGAAAGTCACTGGCCCGAGATTATAACAGATAGTTTATAATAATAGTAGCTTCAGGAGCACTGAATGCTTACACCATGCCTGGGATCCTACTGATCATTGTGTGGCTCTGAGCTCATTAAATCATCCCATTCATCCTAGAAAGAAGGTGATGTGCATCCCATGTCACATGGGGAAATGTCCCCAGAAAGGACAAGTCATGGGATGAAGGTCCCCTGGCCAGAGAAGGCACAGAAAATTTCAGACCAGATTCTCCTGGAAAGTAGAGCAAGGGTGGGGGTAGAGGAAAGCAGAGGCCCAAACCATTGACAAAACTGGAGGGAGTGACAGAGAGCTTGGGTTGAGGGGATGACGGGAAATGGCCACAGCGGAAACTCACCGAGGCAGGAGAGCAGCTCGTCATAGCTGCGGGTGGATCTGGGAAGGAAAAATTCTGCTGTTGCTTCACCCCTAGGCTCCGGGGTTAAGTCTGCACGCACGCACGTGTGTGCACACATGAATACTCATACACACATCCACATGCACAAGAACACGCAAACCACACATGTACACACACAGCACACTCATACACATGTCTACACATGCATGCTCTCACACACATGCACACACATGTTCACATGCATGCATACATCCCTGCACACCTACACATGTGGACTCACATGCACACTCAAATACACGTGCTTACGTGAGCACAACCAGCACATGTGTGTGCACACACCACACACATACAAATACACACACACATGTACCCACCACCACTTTCTTTCTCAGGCTGAATACTTGGCCCCACTTCTTCAGGTTCCTTAGAGTGGGACCTAAAAGAAACAGTGAAGCATTAGAGGTAAAGGAAATTGGTAAAGGTAAAAGGAATCGGGATCATTGTGGGTAGATGGAGGTGAGGTGCCAAGCAAGATCATGTGTAAACCAAAGTCCCCCCCACTTACTCGACGCTCATACACCCCTCCCTGGGGTCCCTGAGTCATTCGGGTGCTCAGCAAAGTCTTGAGAGGTGAGGAGGGGAAGTGGTTGGGGGCAGTGTGGTCCATGAGGAAAGGATCCAAGGAAAGAACACTGAGTGAGAAGTGGAGGGTGGTTGTAAGAAGAGAGGACATGGAGAGACACAGGATGGTTGCTGGGGCTGCTTGGGGCCACATAAAATGTTGAGGTAAGAAAGAAGGTCTTGAGTAGTCAAGGCAACAATGGAGGAAGAGTTAAGTATGGGCATATGGGATCCTCTGAGTAGCTCTACCGTTTGGTCATCTTGTCCGGAGCTGCCCCTGGGGATAAAAGAGAGACAGGATCAACCCTGTGGTGTTACTTTCCCATTCTATTTCTCCCATTTCCTCCCAAATATTTAGCTGTTGTTTTCCTGAACTCACCACATCGGGTGTATTTCCAGATGAGGAAGGTTCCAAGGAGGAAGAGAAAGATGAAGATGACAAAGAGGGTGATCCCAGTGGTCCCTGGGGAGAGGTGAGGGGTTAAGAGGGCCCAGGGTTTCCTGAGACACTCTGGTGCCTCAGTGTGTCTCCATCAATCGAGTTCCTACCACGTGCTGGAGAGCTCACTACGTTATTTTCATACTTACAAGTATCCTGGGAGAGAGACAGAGTGATGCCCATTTTACAGATGCAGAAGCTGAACGTCAGAGGGTTGAAGTACTATTTCCAAAGTGGCCCAGCTACCGAGGAGGCAGAGCTGTGCCTCTGATCCTCCCCACCTCGGAAGACCTTGTACTGAGCTACAGCCTTCAGGCATCACCAACAGATAGACACACATCCTCGAGAATTTTCCCAGGGGTGGATAACTCATGGCTGCACAAGGACCTCTCATCCCACGGGTGAATGACTGTATGTCCCAGGAAGCTCGACTCTCTTACCTAGCTCTGTTTCTGCCATCTTGGGAGACTTCCTTTCAGTTTTACCTAGAAGACGGAATTCTTGAGTTAAGTTTTAAATTTAATCAAAAAATTTTTTATTCTTTTTAAAAAAATTTTTAAAATTTTATTATGTTATGTTAGTCACCATACAATACATCATTAGTTTTTGATGTAGTGATCCACGATCCATTGTTTTCGTATAACACCCAGTGCCCCATGCAGTACGTGCCCTCCTTAATACCCATCACCGGGCTAACCCATCCCCCCTCCCCCCTCCCCTCTAAAACCCTCAGTTTCTCGGAGTCCATAGTCTCTCATGGTTCGTCTCCGCCTCTGATTCCCCCCCCTTCATTTTTCCCTTCCTTCTCCTAATGTCCTCCATGCTATTCCTTATGTTCCATAAATAAGTGAAACCATAGCTTGACTTATTTCACTTAGCATAATCTCCTCCAGTCCCATCCATGTTGATGTAAAAGTTGGGTATGCATCCATTCTGTTGGCTGAGTAATATTCCATTGTATATATATAACACATCTTCTTTATCCATTCATCTGTTGAAGGGCATCTTGGCTCTTTCCACAGTTTGGCTATTGCGGACATTGCTGCTATGAACATTGGGGTGCATATGGCCCTTCTTTTCACTACATCTGTGTCTTTGCAGTAAATACCCAGAAGTGCAATTGCTGGGTCATAGGGTAGCTCTATTTTTAAATTTTTGAAGAACCTCCACACTGTTTTCCGAAGTGGCTGTACCAACTTGCATTCCCACCAACAGTGTAAGAGGGTTCCCCTTTCTCCACAACCTCTCCAACATTTGTTGTTTCTTGCCTTGTCAATTTTTGCCATTCTAACTGGTGTAAGGTGGTATCTCAATCAAATTTAAATAAAATTTAAAACTCTATACATTATTTATTTATTTATTTATTTAAAGATTTTATTTATCTATTTGACAGAGAGAGACACAGTGAGAGAGGGAACACAAGCAGGGGGAGTGGGAGAGAGAGAAGCAGGCCTCCCGCCGAGCAGGGAGCCCAATGCGGGGCTCGATCCCAGGACCCTGGGACCATGACCCGAGCCGAAGGCAGACACTTGATGACTGAGCCACCCAGGCGCCCCTATACATTGTTTACAAAGGCACGTCCATGTAGTAAAAATATATAAAAACATGCACAGAAATAACACCAGCTTCAGGGCAGAGGGTTCTACTGGGAAGGGGGGAAATAATGGGAATAATGTTGAGAAGGAAAGAGGACTCTCTTTTTTTTTATCTTTATTTGTGGAAAGAAAACAACTTGGAACAAATACGACAAACTAAACAAGTCTAATTCTGGGTGGTGGGTATGGGACTGTTATTTGATTGTTACTTCTGTTAGGTAGTGTTTTTCAGATTTCCCAAAAGAAAGGAAATTCTTATCAGTTCTCTGGCTGGTTTGTGGGAGGACGGTTTTCTGAGTTTGGGGTCTATCTAGGAACAGAATTAAGTAAGATAGGATGCAGAGAGAAAAGGCGAGTGTATTCCAGAAGTGTCCAGACCCCCTCAGGGACCCCAAGACTTGAGTGTAGGCGGGTGTGATCGTTAAATTTATGTGTCAACTTGACTAGGCTACAGTACCAGTTATTTGGTCAAATACCAGTCTAGACTGGTTGCCAGGAAGGTGGCACCTGAAGCTAATATAACACTGTATGTTAACCACACTGGAATTAAAATAAAATAAAATAAATGCAATCTTAACTAAAATTCATTTTTAAAAACAGATGTGGGGGCGCCTGGGTGGCTCAGTCGTTAGGCATCTGCCTTCGGCTCAGGTCATGATCCCAGGGTCCTGGGATCGAGCCCCGCATCGGGCTCCCTGCTCTGCGGGAAGCCTGCTTCTCCCTCTCCCACTCCCCCTGCTTGTGTTCCTGCTCTCGCTGTGTCTCTGTCAAATAAATAAATAAAATCTTTTAAAAAAAAAAAACAGATGTGATTAATACTGAAGTCAGCAGAGTTTGAGTAGAGCAGATTACTCTCTGTGATATGGGTGGGCCTCATCCAATCAGTTGAAGGCCCAAAGAGAAAGACTGATCTCCTTTGTGGATAAAGGAATTCTGCTTCCAGCTACCTCCAGGCTCAACATCAGCTGTCTCCTGGGTGTCCAGCCTACTGGCTACATGAGTTGCCCAGGGTCACACAGCTAGTGAGTAGCAGAGACCGGGATGGGACTCTTGCTAATGTGATGATACTCACCACATCACTCTTCATTGCCTTTACCATCCATAGCTGTGCTGGCTACGAGTTGACCAAAGCAGAAGAAGCAGACCCCTGAGACCATCTGAAGAGCCCACCTCCTCCCCCAGCCCTGAGCTTCCAAGAAGGCAGCAGACCTGGGAAGTTTGTTCACTCCGGACCACTGTTTCCTCTGTTCCCTGCAGTATCACCTGCAGCTTTTCGCCTCTCTGTCCTGTGGAGCCACACCGTCAGGAAGTGGGACACTGTTCGACTCAACCACCTCCTGTCTACTCACCCTCCCTCCTACCCCCTGCCAGGTACATTCTGCTCTCCTCCAAACCAGAGACTGCATTGATCTCATTCCAACTTTAGAAATGATGAGTAAACCCCACGAACCATCAGGCTCCTAGGGTCTGGCTCTGAAGAAGTTGCTGGGAAACGGGAGACAAATCAAACTTCAGGATAAAAGGGAAAAAAACCCCAAAACACCACAAGTGACCTTGAAGGAAGACAGTACTCTGGTAAGTAGTTTCTGAAACAGCTACTGGTCCGGGGCACATAGTTTAAGGAATTAGAGGCTTCAGGAATTGGAGGAGAGTATGGTCTCCACCCTTAAAATCCCTGCAAGAACTCTGGTGTCTACCTGGAAACTAGACAGTGGGCTTGGAGCAGGGTTTCTCAACCTGGGCGCCATTGATATTCGGGGCTGGATAGTTCTTGGTGGGGAGGGGCCCTGGGCATCACAGGGTGTTTTGCAGCTTCTGTGGTCTCTGCCTCCTAGATGCCAGGAGCATCCTCTATCCCCCATCCCCAGCAGTGACCACCAAAAATGTCGAAAGGGTTTATAAAAAGCTCTGGCGAATCCCAAAGGGAAACTCTTGGGCTCCGTTTGCAGTAATCTGTCAGTGCACCTATATTCAATCATCTCCCTGCCACCCCCCACCCCCCAGATGACACCCTCCTGTCTTCCTCAGCCTGTTGCCCTTGGTGACGGTTGTCAGGGTTTGAACAGTTGCTGAAGGAACATGGGAAAGGTGGTGATTGGGCTTGACGACAGCTTCCTGGGTCCTTCCAGTTGAGCTGTTCTGTCACTGACGTACTCATGCCGGGAGCAGCATATCAAGAAACTCAGAAGGTTCCTTATATGCCAAGGATAAAGAAGAGAAAAAACAAATGACTCACCAGTTGTGGAATAACCCAAAATTATTTAAAATGTCCACCTTCTACAGAGAGCAGATCCAACCTACAATATTTTTCTTCCGGTTTTGTCTCTTTGAGCGTCATGTTTTGAAGACCATCTCATCTGTGCTTAACCTTGTCACGTGCAATTGAGCTGAGTTAAAGACACAGACATGCACCCTTGGCCCTTTTAGAACCTGGAAGACCTTAGGAGGTCATGAAATTCTCCACTAATATTTGTAATTCATTGTAACAATGAGGATATTTACTGTTACCATCTGAGGGGTATACACCTCAGATGTTCTCTGTTTCCTGGAAAGTCTCGCATTAGGAGTGCAGCTCTTGATAAAGCTGTTTTGCCATGCAGAGGGGGACGTTTGGGGTGTTCATAATGATAATAATAGTAAAGACTTAGATGACTTCGATGACACTTGCTGTCCACCAGACAGTTTAGAAAGGATTTAGGTCCTTTAACTCCTCAAAATCTCACCATGAGTCCCTTGTGTAGGTACTACTATCAGCCCCGTTTAACAGGTACGGAAACTGAGGCAGACAGAAGCTAAGTAATCTATAGGAAGATAGCTTGTTAACTAACTAAAATCCAAATGCTTGTAATTACTTGCAAAACAAGAGTAGGTACACACTCTTCCAGACAGGGGGGCCATCTACCTAAGTGACAGGTGCTCATCCCTGTTCAAATGGCTATGGTTGTTTGAATGTTCTTCCCTTTATCCCAATTACCTGACTTATCCCTGGGGGGAGTGTCCTTCACATTGACGTAGGAGGCAATGGAGTAGCTGGATCTTAGATGCAGGAAAGGTTTCCCTGGACCCGTGAATTCCCTGCCTCACTCCTGGGCTCTGTGGCCCCACCCTGGGGTAGACAGAAAACTCCTTTACCCCGTGCTGCTGCCCGTGGTCTCCAGATCAACCTCAGGACCTTGGAGTTTTCTTGCTCTGTCCAGGGCTCTGTAATTCTGTAGCAAACACCCTTGCTGAGCAGATACCCCACCCTTATTAGCTGTCTTAGCCCCTTTAGGCTGCTCTAACAGCATGCCACAGGCTGGGGGGCTGATGAACAACAGACATCTTTTTCTCACAGGTCTGGAGACCAGAAATCTGAGATCAGGGCGCCAGCATGGTCCAGGGGTGGGGGTGGGGCTCTTCTGTGTGGCAGAAGGGGACAAGGGAGCTTCTGGGGTCTCCTTTTATAAGGGCACTAGTCCCATCATGAGGACTCCACCCTTAAGACCTAAGCATCTCCCAAAGGCCCCCGCCTCCTAAAGCTGTCACATTAGGGGTTAGGATTTCAATGTGAAATTGCAGGGGTGGGGGACACAAATTTCAGACCATAGGATCAGAGGGTAGCTCCTCTCCTTCTTTTAGGAACTGCTCATTCCCCCCTACATTCGAGTCACCCTGGATGGTGCTGGGGTTTTTCTTGCACAGCATTCTCTCATGAGCATTTCCTAGGATCGATCTAGAGGCTAAGCTGACCAGGACTATTCACAGCCCTCCCCAGTCCCTTTGTCTGTCTGTCTGTGTGTCTGTCTGTTTTGAACTGGGTCTGGGAAGGAGGGTCAGATGCTTCTCCAGGAGTAAAATTTATGAGCTGCTCATAAATTCAGCTCATAAAAGCCATGCTCTCTGCCCAAAAGAGGGAGCTGGTCCCCACTAAAAGAGAATGACATGGGCACCATAAGGACACAAACAAGTGTCAGAGGGGAAAAGAATCCGGGCAACACTCTGGTCCCTCATTCCAGTTTCTGAAGCAGGTGGCATCCACGTGCTTCCCACGATTTACTGGCCCATGATCCCAGTGGTTTCTAGCCACGCATAGTCCGGACTCCGTGGGACACTTGCCAGTGTCCGGAGATGATGTGGTTGTCACAGTTGGCAAAGAAGACTTGTAGCAGGTGGAGGTCAGAGATCCAGCTGAACATCCTATGATGCACAGGATGCACCATTCTCCCCCCCTCCCAAAAAAAAGAATTATCCAGCAAAAAATGTCAGTAGTGCCCGATTGGGAAACCCTGAATGACCTCTTTAATTCCAAGGGCTGATCTATTCCCCTCACTTTCCCTAGGTCACTTCAAGGTAGGTGTTTTTCACTTGCAACCAAGTGTCTTGAATACAATCCTCAAAACTCTCCATTATAATTGATCGCTTACATTCTCTCTCCTTCCTACAGAAGTTGTATGGGTCGGAGGTGTGCATTGCTGCCTCCCCCCCACTTGACAGATGAGGGAAAGGCAGGCAAAGAACTGAGTTGAGGAATATTCACAGCAAGCGCCAGAGCTGTGGTTTTAACTCAGGTCCACTGACTTCACCTGTTGTCCTCTCCTGCGTGGCATTTCTCAGGAGCCCCGAATCCCGGCACCATGAGCTTTTTGGAAATTCCAGGTTCTCTGTTTACTGCCCTGTGCAGGTATGACTGGTCCTCATGTCAGTACTGGGGTGCTCAGCCCCCATCCAGGAGGATGCCTGGTTCCTACTGGCCTCTCTTCCTCCGCTTGTCCTGGACAAATTCAGTCGTCAAAAATAGCCCTAGTGCACAAGGGCCAAAAAACATCCCTTTCCTGAACAAACCAACAGAACCCTTGTGCCCTGTAGGTAGCAACGTAGAACGTGGCCACTATGAAAAACAGTATGGTGGCGGGTCCTCCAAAATGTAAAGGTAGAACTGTCCTAAGATCCAGCAATCCCAATTCTGAGTATACATCCAAAAGAATCGATAGCCACTAGGTGGCCAGGAGGTGATGGGCCAGTAGCCAAAGAGGTGGAAAGGACCCAAATGTCCATCAGCTGATGGATAGGTAAACGAAATGTGGTCTGCCCATAAAATGGAACGTTATCAGCCTCAACAAGGAAGGAAATCCAGCTATATGCTATAGTATGGGTGAACCTTGAGAACATATTTCGGAGTGAGAAAAGCCAGTCACAAAATGACAAATACCGTATGATTCCAGTGATGTCAGGTTCCTGGATTAGTCAGATATATTGAGACAATGTAGGATAGTGGGAGCCAGGGGCTGGGGGTGGGGGGGTGCAGAGAGGCTATCTGATGGGGACAGAGTTTCAGTTCTGCAAGATGAAGGGCGCTCTGGAGGTGGGTGGTGGTGCAAGTGCACTTAACACTACTGAGCTGTGCACTTGCAAATAAGATGGTAACTTATACGTTATGCACTTTTGCCATGGTTTTTAAAAAAATCATTCCTCTTGACAGAAAGGGCTCGGCAGGAAGAGAAAAGCTTGACTCAGTGAGCTAAAAGGCAAGAATGCTAGAGTCCCAATGAAAATGGAACACAGATCTTGCTGCAGTCTCTGAGTCTTTCTCAGGAAGATCCTCCTGGGCTCTGTTATTCTCTGCCCCCTCCTCTGCCTTTTTGTTAGAACCTCCTCCTGCATAACCCCAGGAGGTGTCATTCACATTTTAGTCTAAATGAATTATGCCCTGCCCAGGAGATATGCGATGGTTTTGTGGCTACATCTTATTTTCCTAGTGGGGGTCAATTATTGCAAATCCCCCCTCCCTGAAGCCTGTCCCCCCAGAGTACATCTGGCCACCTACAGTGGGAAGCCCCCACCCAGCCTCCTTTTATGTGGTTCTCCACCATCTCTGCTCCCTGTCTTGGCAGAAGATCCTCTACACTGTTCCACAGAATCCTGGCCCTCCCTTGGTTCTTCCTAAATGATTTCTCCAAGCTGCAGAGTCTTGTGGAGACAGACTGTGCCCGCACCGCACTCCCTCAGGACCCAGCACCTCAGCAGGCAGGTAATCCAGCTACGGTCCTCCTGACAGTGCAAACCTCACCTGTCACCTGGATCTCAAGAGGATCGCTAGGGTGCGAAGCCCAGAAAGGAATCCCTGTCTGGAAGTACACACAGCTGTAGTTCCCGGCATCACTGACTGTCACAGTCTGGAGGGAGAAGTCCGTCTCCTTCTCTACTGGACCCCGGATCTGTATGGGCCCTGCCGCTCCTGCCTTCAGTAGAGCGAACATTACAGTCTCATAAACACTGGCTGGCCTCTGACACTGCAGGGTCACGTTTTCTCCTACGTTCACCTCACCCCTTGGGTAGGCTTGGAGGGAAGGTTTTGGTAAATCTCCTGGAAGAAAAGGAGGGCTCTGAGGTCATGGGGAGCAGCCCGGGGTCCCCCACCCTCCCTTATTCTCCTGGCAGGGGTTCCCGCCAAGTGGGGGAAATGACAGATCCCTGGTCTCACCCTCTTTCCACTCTGACTGTGGGAAGATTTCCCCAGCAAGCCCTGGATGAAGCTGAGCCAGCTCATTCTGTTCTGTGTTTCTCCATCTCCCCTTGTTCCCTCCCTCCCTCGGGTTCCTCCCCCACACCTGTCCCTGCAAGACCCTATGTCCCTCCGAGGCACCTCCTCACCTGTCACCAGCAGTAGGAGGACGTCACTGGGCTGTGAACTTATGTACGGGCTCCCTAGTCTGGAGTACTCACAGGTGTACTGTCCAGCATTGTCGGTTTTTAGGTCAGTGAGGTGAAATTCAGCCAGGCCCTCTGTGGAAGCCCGTGATTTCACAGGCTGCAAAGGAACTTTTCCCTTTCTGAAAACAAAGTTGACATTCTTGGTAGAAGTCTGGCATTGCAGCGTCACATTACTCTTGCAAGGCAGCACCGAGCTGGGCCAGGCCCTGAGGGAGGGCTTGGGAAGGGACTCTGGAAGGAAGGAGATTTGGGGATGGGATTTGGTGCCCTTGTCTGCTCTCAGGAAACCCCTTGAAGGAAAGAGAAGGGACACGGGGAGTTTGGAGTGAAGGGGAGGGAGGGTCTGACTGAAGGAACTCACCATCAGTTGTCTTGCTTCCTTGGCCAGCACACAGCCCTGCAAGAGAACCATCCATGAGACATGAGCACCTGCCTGGAACCCCATCCCAAGGGGCCTCCCCAGGGGCTGCCGCTGAGCCCTGTCATCACGCTCAGTGGCAGTCCCAGCCTCCTGCTGGAGAACCCATCTGGCATGGGTGCTGGCTTGCCCCTTATGTTAATTTCCTAGGGCTGCTGGTGTCACAGATTGTCACAAGTCTAGTGGCTCATGATGACACAGATTTATTATCTTGCCGTTCCGTGGGTTAGAAAAATCCAACAACACAAGTCCCACTGGCTCAAACCAGGGTGTCTTCGGGGCTGTGGGGTTCCTTCTGGGGGCTCTAGATGACAACCCATTTCCTGGCCTTTCACAGCGTCTAGAGGCGCCTGCACCCCTTGGTAGTGGCCTTTTCCTCTGGCTCTAAAACTAGGAATCGTTGGTGCATTGACACCCTCTTCTGCCTCTTTTGCTACCCTGGGGATCGTGTGGTTGGTTACACTGTGACCACCCAGATAATCCAGAAGAAGCTCCCTACTTTAAGGCCAACTGATAAGCAACTTTAATCCCTCCTGCCACCTTGCATTTCCTTTGCCACATAAAGGAACATATCCACAGCTCCTGGGAGTCAAGATATGGACATCCTCGGGGGTCTACCACAGTCTCTGTCATTTCTCACATTGTCCCACTTCACTGTCCCAGGGTCATCTCTCCTCACAATGGCCCCAGGACTTTGGATGGCCTTGCCATGTTGCCTCAGAGCCCAACGATTTCCCCCACCACCCGTCTTTTATCCATCCACCCTATTCATCTGTTGTATCCTGTGATGTCATCTCTAGATTTGATGGTGGAGAGAGGATAAGGGACACTACACTTGGCCCCTGATCATCCCTGTTACCCTAAATGTGTCACTCGGGTGTCTCCTGAGCGTGTCAACATTGTAGAGGGCACAGGACCCACCCTTCCCCTGGTGCCATGGCTCCTTGAGTGTGAGAGAAATCTTAATAATGACAAAAACCATTTGGCTGGGGGGAAAAGAAACCACTTAGGTTTTAAAGACACCTATTATTCCTAATGCTCTTGGGTTCATAAGAGATCTGGAATCACTAGAATTTAAGCCCCTTGAGGGCAGAGAATACATCCTCACTACCTAGAATGCAGTGTGGACTTTAGCATATGTTCAACAAATACATGTTGACCAATGGAGTTGGTCTTATGTAGAGAAAGTCATTTGCGAAGATTTCTGAAATAATGATTTCAGAAATAATGATTTCCCAAATTCCCTCCCAACGCAACAGCATAACCATCCATATCAACTGAGAGCGGGGGAAGGAGTGGGGAGAGCCCTACCCTATGATAAGGGACATCTAGCTGCTGAGAACGCAGTCCTTTGCATGGAGAAGCTTCTGTCTGCCCTTGGGGAATGGCCTAATGCATCCCTGACATTACGGTTCGCCATGAGTCCTCTCCTTGGTACCCCGGAGGAAATCTCAAAAATCTAAGATTGGTATTGCCTGGAAGGGTGAGGTGTATGTTCCCTGGTGGCCTTCCTTTCAGATCTAGACGAACTGATCCTAAGAAAAGTGAGTTCATACAGTATTTATCTTTCTGTCTCTGACTTGTTTCACTTCGTGTAATACCCTCAAGGTCCATCCATGTTGTCACAAATGGGATTTCCTTCTTCCTCACGGCTGAATAATACGGACCACATCTTCTGTAACCATCTATCCATGGATGGACACAGGTCATTTCCATGCCTTGGCTGCTGTGAATAATGCTGCAGTGAACATGGGGATGCAGACATCCCTTCAATTTCATGTTTTCATTTCCTTTAGATATATAACCCCAAAGTGGGGTTGATGATCATATGGTAGTTCTACTTTTAGCTTTTTTAAAAATTATTATTAGAAAGAGAGAGAGCACGAGCATGTGGGGGGGGGGGCAGAGGGAAGGGGAGAGAGAGAATCTCAAGCAGGCTCTGCGCTCAGTGAGGAGCCCAACCTAGGACTTGATGTCATGACCCTGAGATCATGACCTGAGCTGAAATCAAGAGTTAGATGCCCAACCGACTGAGCCACCCAGGCACCCCTATTTTTAACTTTTTGAGGAACCTTCATACTGTCTTCTGCAGTGACTGCACCAGTTTGCATTCCCACCAACAGTGCATGAGTCCCTCGTCTCCGTGTCTTCACCAACACCTCTTGTCTTCTTGATGAGAGCCATTCTGACAGGTGTTGAACGGTAGGTAACAAAGACCATGTAACCCCAGAGCCTATCAGGCCCTTTCCAGGAGAAGGTTGCTGGCACCCACTAAGATCATTGGATCCACTGCTCACTTACCTTCTTGAGGTTTTTCTAACCATGACTCCCTTCATCCACCCTCCAGACATTTCCACCCCCCGACCCCCAAATTAGGACCTTTTAATTCCTTCGTATGGCCCAATGGAAAATTATGGTCTTTGGCACTGTGCAGACCAGAATTTGAATTCGGCTTCTCCGCTTAGCAGCAGAGTGACCTTGGCAGGTACTTCAGCTGTGACTTTCAGATTCCTTGAATGCAGTATGGGGAAGAGAATTATTTGGGAGACTTTCTCTAAGAGATGTAAGATGACTTCAGGTCAATGACAGGAGAGGAAGTGTCACTGAGCCTGTGTGAGAAAGTCTGTCTTCTCGGTTCTTGGCACTCTCTCAGATCCCATGGAAGAATACCACTGCCGAGTGCTAGACTGAAGCCGGCTTTCTGCATTCACTGCTACCTCTCAGAAACAGGACCTGGGGAAACTGTGGCCCAGAGGCGAACAGGGTCTGTTTTTGATGAGGGACACTGATTTTCTATTAATAGAAGTGTTTTACAGATTTTCTTTTAAAATAGAGTTGAGTACAAAAATAATAATACAAAAACCTGGGGAATTTAAAGAGGAAGATCACATAGGAAAGAATACAGAGGTCACGTACATAGGGAAAAATGTCTTGGGGAAGTTCAGGGATGACTGAGTTTGGGGAAACAGGAAAATGTGTGTAAAGCACCCAACATGTCCCTTCTACATAATTTGTATTCAGGAAATGGAAGATTCTAGTCTGTGTTTATTAACCCCACGCCATTACCCACCCCACAGGCCCCACCAACTCCAGCTGCCGCCACAGCCCAGCCCCACCCGTCCAGTGGCTGCCCTCCTCCGTGACTTACCAGTGCAGAGCAGAGCCAAGAGTTGGGGCATCATGGCAGCACCCACAAGCCTCTTCCAAGGATCTTCCTTCAGTCTTGTTGGTGGTGAGAAGCCAAGATGTCCTCTTGACTCCAGGATGTGCAGGAACAGCTTTGCCCCTGGTTTTTCAGTCCTCCACTCTGCATACCCGGAGTTTCTGTCTTCTAGTCTCTATCAGGAAATGACTATTGCAACACACTCTCAAACCACTTCCCACAGGCTTGATGCACTGAGTCCTCCCAGCAGCCCAGAGGTCAGCCACCCACTTCTAAGGCATAGCCATGAGTATGCAGAGCATGCGAGACACTGCTAACTGGACTTCAATCCCATCGTCCCCTTCTGCACTGTGACAGCAAATACCTGGGCTCCCAGCGATCCAGAATAAGAATACATTTCTCTAGGGGCGCCAGGGTGGCTCAGTCGCTTGAGCATCTGACTCTTGGGTTCGGCTCAGGTCGTGATTTCAGGGTCATGAGATGGAGCCCCACCTTGGGCTCTGCACTCCACGGGGAGTCTGCTTCTCTCTCTCCCTCTTCCGCTGCCCACCCCCTCAAATAAAATAAATAAAATCTTAAAAAAAAACCCACAACATTTCTCTCCCTCAGGGAACTGTGGGTCCTTTTGGTCACAGGATGTGAGCAAAGCGATGTGCACAACTTCTGGGTTATGTCCCAGGGATGCTGAGGGCAGGAATGGGGTCAGAGCTGAGGGCAAAGAGGTGGGAAGTCATAGGGCATCGGAGTGGTGGGGATCTGGGAGAATGAGACAACAGGCCCTATAAAGAGAAGGTAAGACAGAAGAACCCTCACTGGCAGGCAACATAGCAGAAAAGGAATTTGAAGAAGAGAAATGTCTGTGGTGGGTTTGTAAGTGGTTTGTTGTGGGGACGCGATGTGAACTATCTCCTCAGTGAAATCTCTTGTGTGGAATCTGTCATTAGATCTCTGGCGGAAAGAGGCTCTTCAGGAGAACTTAGGGAGCTGTGTTCCACATCTGGTTGAGGTGTAGACAGAACAAGAGACAACCCAGGCATGATGTGCACATGGAAAAATCTAGAAGGTAAATCTAGTTTATTTACAAAAGTGTCATTCTCTGAGTAGTAGAATTGTGCTCAATATTTTTTGTTCCTTTTGCTTATCTGTGCTTTCTAAATTGGCTAAAATTGATATGTTAATTTATCCCTTTAAATGTTATTGAAATTTAAGCCTTTAGAAATTTTAAGTGAGGTGCTGTGGGATGCAAAAAACTCAAAGTTTAAAAGAGGAGTGAACTCTTGTAAAGCTTAGAATTTGGGACTGCTGAATTTAGGGACAGATATAAGGACTGCCACATAAACATGCAGATGGGACATATACATTTCTTCCCAAAACCTCATTGAAAGACAATTAGGGGATTTATTAGGAGGACATAAGCTAAGAAGGAAACAAGGCAATGAGAGAGGAGCAAATGTAGGACAAGAAATGTTGATACAATTATGGAAACTGAAAAACAAGCACGTGTGTGCTTTGAGTGGGGCGCCAAGAAGCAAAGTCACATCCCCTGACTCTGGAGTTGCATAGAGGCTCAAAAACTGAATCAAATTAATTACCATCCAGCAATTCCACTTCTGGGTATATTTTCAAAAGAATTGAAAATAGAGTCTTAAAGAGATACTTGTACATCCATGTTCTCATGAGCGTTATTCACAGTGGACGAAGTGGAAACAACCCAAGTGTCCATTGACGAATGAATGGGCAAACAAAACGTGGTCTGGAGACACAATGGAATATTATTCAGCCTCGGAAAGGAAGGACATTCTGACACCTGCCACAATGTGGGTGAACCTCAAGGACATTATGCTCAATGGAATGAGCCAGACACAAAAAGACAGATACTGTATGAGTCACTTCTAGGAGGTCCCTAGAGCAGTCAGATTTATAGAGACAGAAGGTAGATGGTGGAGCCAGGGGCTGGAGGAGGGGGAGTCGTGGTTTAATGGGCACAGATGTGCAGGATGAGGAGCTCTGTGGATGGTGGTGGTGGTGGGGGCACAACAGCGTGAATGTACTTACCATTGCGGAACCATGCATCTAAAAATGGTCAAGATGGTACATGTTATGTGTAGTTTACCACAGTGTTTAAAAAGGAAAGTTTCCAGGGCCACCTGGGTGGCTCAGTCGGTTAAGTGTCTGCCTTCAGCTCAGATCATGATCTCAGGGTCCTGGGATTGAGCCCAGTGTTGGGCTTCCCACTGAGTGGGGAATCTGCTTCTCCCTCTGCCTCTGCCTCTCCCTGGCTCGTGTGCTCGCGTGGGCTCTTCTTTCTCTCAAGTAAAAAAAAAAAATCTTAAAAAAGAAATGGACTTGCACCAGATTATGGTTGCCTTTAGGGTTAGAGGAGAAGTGGATCAGGGCCATGCTTATGCCTGATAGTAGATTTATTGCTTTGGCTATTTTGGGGTCTTTGTGGTTCCATTTAAATTTTAGTATTATTTGTTGTGGTTCTGTGAAAAATGCTGTTGATATTTTGATAGGGAACACATTGAATCTGTAGATTGCTTTGGGTAGTATGGACATTTTATCAATATTAATTCTTCTAATCCATGAGCATGGAATGTGTTTCCATTTCTTCAACTTCTTTCATCAATGTTTTATAGTTTTCAGGGTACAGGTCTTTCACCTCCTTGATTAAATTTATTCCTAGGTATTTTATTCTTTTTGGTGCAGTTCTAAATGGATTGTTTTCTTAGTTTTCTCTTTTCTGCTACTTCGTTATTCATGTATATAGAAATGCTACCAATCTTTGGATATTAATTTTACATCCTGCAACTTTACTGAATTCATTTATTACTTCTAATAGCTTTTTGGTGGAGTCTTTAGGGTTTTCTATATGCAATATCATGTCATCTGCAAATAGTGAAAATTTAACTGCTTCCTTACCAGTTAGATGCCTCTTATTTCTGTTTCTTGTCTGTTTGCTATGCCTAGGACTTCTAGTA
The DNA here is from genome assembly GCF_004348235.1 of Phoca vitulina. Taxonomy (NCBI): domain Eukaryota; kingdom Metazoa; phylum Chordata; class Mammalia; order Carnivora; family Phocidae; genus Phoca; species Phoca vitulina. The sequence continues at coordinate 3,482,462 of NW_022589755.1, read as the reverse complement.
CAATGTTGAATAAAAGTGGTGAGAATGGACATCCTTGTCTTGTTCGTGATCTAAGAGACTTGAAACCATAAAAATCCTGGAAAAAACACAGGCAGTAATTTCCCTGACATCAGTCATAGCATTTTTCTAGATATGTCTCCTAAGGCAAAGGAAAAAGGCTAAAATAAACTATTGAAACTACATCAAAATAAAGATAAAGAACTTTTGCACAGCAAAGGAAACCATCAACAAGACAAAAAGGCAACCTACTGAATGGGAGAAAAGATTTGCAAATGATATATCTGATAAGGAGTTAATACTCAAAGTATATAAAGAATTATACAACACAACACCAGTAAAAACACAAACAATCCAATTAAAAAATGGGCAGATGATCTGAATAGATGTTCTTCCAAAGAAGACATACCGATGGTCAACACACACATGAAAAGATGATCAGCATCACTAATCATCAGGGAAATGCAAATCAAAACCACAATGAGGTACCTGTCGGAATGGTTAAAATTAAAAAAAAAAGAAATAAAAGTATTGACAATGGTGGAGAAAAGGGAACCCTCTTGCACTGTTGGTGGGAATGCAAACCGGTACAACCACAGTATGGAGGGTCCTCAAAAAATTAAAAATAGAAATACTTGGGGCACCTGGGTGGCTCAGTCATTAAGCGTCTGCCTTGGGCTCGGGTCATGATCCCAGGGTACTGGGATCGAGCCCCGCATTGGGCTCCCTGCTCAGCGGGAAGCCTGCTTCTCCCTCTTCCACTTCCCCTGCTTGTGTTCCCTCTCTCGCTGTGTGTCTCTCTCTCTCAAATAAATAAAATATTAAAAAAAAAAAGTAACCATGGCCTTGGGGCACCTGGGTGGTGCAGTCAGCTAAGCATCCAACTCTTGGTTTTGGCTCAGGTTGTGATCTCAGGGTCGTGGGATCACGCCCCACATCGGGGTCTCTGCGCTCAACAGGGAGTCTGCTTGAGATCCTCTCCCTCTCTCTCTGCCCCTCCCCCCTCTCTAAAATAAATAAATCTTAAATTTAAAAAAAAGGAACCACTGCCTCAAGAACGGTAAATTGCTTTGCAATAGTTAAATGTGATAATATTCCCCTTTCTTTTCCTCATTCAAAAGTGGAAGTGACGGGGGCACCTGGGTGGCTCAGCAAATTGGGCAGCTGACTCTTGGTTTCTGCTTAGGTCATGATCTCAGGGTCCTGGGATGAAGCGCCAAGTCATTCTCCATGCCCAGTGGGGATTCTGCTTGAGGATTCTCCCTCCCTCTTCCTCTGCCCCTTGCCATGGTCTCATGTGCTCTCCCTCTCTAAAATAAATAAATAGGGGCGCCTGAGTGGCTCAGTTGGTGAAGCATCTGCCTTCAGCTCAGCTCATGATCCCAGGGTCCTGGGATCGAGCCCCGCATCAGGCTCCTTGCTCAGTAGGGAGTCTGCTTCTCCCTCTCCCTCTGTTGCTCCCCCTGCTTGTGCTAAAGTTAGCAAGAAGGGAACACAAGTGTTGTGCGGTAAGAAGTGCTTAGAGACAGAAAGGAACACCAACAAATATTGCTCAACTTCCTCCCTCTCCCTCTCTCTCAAACAAATAAAATCTTTAAATAAATAATCTTTAAAAATAAAAACAATATTCTATTACTAACATTATCTATCAATAATATTATTTTTTTTCATCTGGCTAACCTTGATTCCTTTCTCATCTTCATACACACATTTTCCATCTCAGAGTACTTCTCACCACTCAACAGTCATGTGTTCCTTTCCTGATTTATGCCTAATTTTGGTGGAGCACACATCCTCTTCTATCGTTATTAAATTTTCCAACTCCCCCTCCCCCTCTCCCCAATTTAGGAAGAAGAGATCTTCAGGCTTGTTGGATAAATAAATGCAAAGGTTGGTTGATAGATTCTGAATAAGTACAATAAATAGGTGAGTAGATTAATAAGTTAACTGATTAATAAAGGGAAATATGGATGAATGGATGTAAGAATGAATTAATGATGGGTAAGGGCAAAAGGAAGGGTACATATTCAAATAAGAGCAAGAGGAAAGGGGATGGATGGATGGATGGATGGATGGCTAGAAAGAAACAAGGATGAGAATCAGTGAACAAATGGATGGATGACAATGAGTGGGATGAGTGGTTGACTAGTAAAGTGAATGAACAGATGTGGCCGAGTTGAAGTACAAATTCCTGGGGAGCCTCCCTGATGTGCCACTGATTTCTTGTAAGACTATGGGGGAGCTTCATGCCACCCCTCCATTCCACCCTTTTCCCATCTGTAAAATGAGAAGACTGGATTTGATGACTTTGCAGCCCCATCCAGGTCTGGTTCCCTCCTGTGAATCTGGATCCCTGCTTCTCCCTTGATTTCCCACGTCCACATCCAGTTCACAGGGAGATTGCCCAGGATATGCTCCACAGGAGTCCCACACTGGTACTAAGTACAAACCCAGAAAGTCCTGCTCGGAGTCTCTCCTCCAATCTCTTCAGCAAGTCAGTGAACCCAGGTGGCTAACTTGACTTCGGATTTCAGTTCTGCTTAACTGCAGTACCCAAATCTCAACCGCTAGGAGAACTGGGTGTTGAAATAGCATTTTTTTTATGCTGTTTATCCATATTTTGAATTTCCCAGTCTTTATATGAGTCCAGAGATCAGTTTCTGTAACCAAGGAACACCAACAAATATTGCTCAACTTCCTCAAATCGTGTCTCACTGTGGGTGTTAGGGAGTTGTTCCATCAATGAAAGGAGTCATGATCAGCATTTTTAATAAAATAGATTATAATAAAATAGTAGAAGTGAATATTGCTTCATAGAACTTGAATTCTAGTTTATAGATGTAAATGGATGTGTGTACAGGGCTGTGATGTAAGCTTTGCTTCCTAATCATGTCTCCCCAAAAGGGGGGGGGGTGGGATAGATTAAAACTGCTGATCTGAGTTTTTATGATCTCTCTCCACACGTTGGGGACAAGTTATCCTGTTTGATTATCTCAAACCAACGTGGTAGATATTTTTAGTTTCCTCTTTCAGGGATAAAAATTCAGGAGGGTCTGTAAATTGCTCAAGGCTATCCCCCTTGTGGGTGATGGAGCTGGGGTTGTCCAAAAAATGGAAGGCATCCTCTCCTTCATAGAGTGGGAAGAGGAGAAGGGGAAGGTGGAAAACTTAGTAACAATAGAAGAGGATGTGTGCTCCATCAAAATTAGGCATAAGCAAGAAGGGAACACAAGTGTTGTGCGGTAAGAAGTGCTTAGAGACAGAAAAATGTGTGTATGTGTGTATGAGGATGATAAAGGCATCGGGTTACCAAGATTAAAGTAGAAGTTAAATTACTAAACTCAGGAGAAACTGAATGTAGTCAGGCCTTCCAGAAAGAGAGGCAAGAGGGAGAGCAAACGGGCTGCACTGGGGAATGGTTTGCATTAGCTTTACAACCGTGAAGGCAGCCAAGACCCCGTGGGGAGCAGGCCAGGTGCCATGTATAAATGTCCAGGTCAGTGCTCGACTGCGCACACTGCCCTTGCTGTTGCCTTGGCAACGGACTCCACTTAATCGTAATGACGGTTCAAGAAAACGGCCTGCACTGCACACAAATGAAGCTTTAAATAGGGAAGAAGTTCTCCTTGATCTGATCTTGGTCTACCGAGGTCAGAAGGTCTGAGGAGGGGTTTGGAAGAGGTTTGCTTGTCGACCAAGGACGGGGGGAGGCGAGGGGGGAGAGAAGTTCAGAGAGAAGTAGAGGCTTGGGGGGCATGAAGGAAATGGCGGTGAATTGCTTAAAAGTTCAGCTGGAGCATGCGCAATGGTGGGGGGGACTACATTCCGGCCTTGAGCATCTGGTAGAAACCGCAGTTATAGGATAGCTAACATTTATTGAGCATTTACTATGGGCCAGTCACTTTTAAGGGTTTCATGTGTATTGCCCACTTAATCCTACAAGATTATGAAGTGGGTATTATCAGTCAGCCCATTTTACATTCAAGGCAATTGAGACTTGGGAAAGGTCTCTTTCCTAATAACCCAGTGAGTGAGCAGCGGCCCTGGGCATCGAACCCAGGCCTCGAGACTAGGAAGCCTTAACCACGGAGAGAGCCTCCCACTGATGCACTAGAGGAATGACCCAGAAGGGAGCTAGAGCACACAGTACGAAGCTTATTGTGACCCAGAAGCTGGGCTCAGCCAGGGGGACTGTGGGGCCAGTCCAACACCAGGAATCCCTGGTCCTTCTCCCTGTCTCTGGGAAGTCTTCTCACACTGCGAGGCATCTGTGTCCAGTCCTCTGGGGCTCAGGGCCTGACACTGCCTGGGGCACTGCCTGGGGCACAACTCTGGCTGCGCCAGTCAAAAACAACCAGTGTGCCCAGGGAGATGAGCACCAGGCCGGCCAGCCCCAGGCGGACGAGGTTGCCCTGCATGTAGTCCAAGGAGACCGAGCCTGCAGGACAGCAAGGGAGAGAGGCCTTCAGCTCCGGAACCCACAGTCTGGGCCTGCTCTCTGGGTCTCGAACCTCCAGGGTGAGACCGGGGACACAGCTCCCAGTCTCAAAGTTGTGGTGGGTCGATGGGAGCAGGGGTCCTGGACTCCTGGATTTGGGTAAGAAGGGGTAGGGTACGGATCCCTAGATTGGGGAGCAGGGAGGAACTGGGCGTGGACCCCTGGGAGGGGGAGCACGGAGGGCTTGGGGGCCCAGACCCCCAGGTTGGGGAGCAGGGAGAGGCTGGGGCCTGGATCCCCGGTTGGGGAGCAGGGAGGAACCAGGGGTTCTGGGCTGGAGAGCAGCGAGAGGCTGGGGACCTGGATCTCCAGTCTGGGGAGCAGGGAGGAACTGGGGGTGCGGACCCCCAGGCTGGGGAGCAGGGAGAGGCTGGGGCCCCGACCCCAGGCTGGGGAGCAGGGAGGAACCGGTGGCTGGGACCCCGGGACTGGGAAGCAGGGAGAGGCTGGCGCCCGGACCCCCGGGCTGGGGAGCAGGGAGGAACCGGGGGCCCCGACCCCGGGCTGGGGCGCAGGGGCTGGGCGGGGCGCGTGGCGCTCACCGTCGGCGCTGATGACCAGCGGCTCGCTGCGCAGCGACAGCACGTACGGGGAGGACGGCGTGTGGTAGTAGCAGCTGTAGGTGCCGGGCGCGCTGGCGCCGCGCAGCGGGAAGTCGGCCCAGGGCTCGGCCGAGTCGCGGTACTGCAGCGGGGCCGCCACGCCCACGCGGTACAGCGCGAAGCTCATGCCCCGCAGGCGGCCGGCGCAGCGCAGGCTCACGTTGGCGTCGGGCGCCACCACCGGCCCGGGCAGCGCCACCAGCGACGGGGGTGGCAGCTGGTCTGCGAGGGGCACGGGCCGGGACGAGCGCTGGCGCGGCCCTGCGCCCCCGGACCTTCGCCCCTCTTCCCTCCCGCCCCTCCTCCTGCTCCCTCTGCCTCCCTCCTCTCCCTCCCTCCCTCCCTCTGCCCCCCTCCCGCCCTCCTCTCCCTCCCTCCCTCCCTCCCTCTACCCCCCCTCCCG
>NW_022589755.1:3461912-3476562 GCF_004348235.1 Phoca vitulina | reverse complement strand
CCCACTCCCTCTCCCCGGTCCACTGGCCTCCCACCCCCTACTTCCCCCCGGACCTCCCCCCCCCCCCCCGCCTCCCCCCGCTGTCTCTCTCTATCTCTGCCAGTGTCTCCCACAGTTTCTCTGCCTCCGTGTCGGTCTCTGTGCCCTTTGCATCCTTGTCCCTGGCTCCCCCTGTGTCTTCGTCCCCAAGTGCACCTTTCTCTGTGTCTCTGCCTCTCTCTCCCTGGTTGTCCCCTTTTCTCTCTTGGCCTGAGCCTCACTAAAAGCCTCTCTCCGTGTCCCTGTTTTGATCTCCCCGTCCTGTGCGTTTCACTACCCTGGATCTCGGAGGCAGCGTCTCCGGAGTTGTTTCTTCTGGTGTTTCTGGGTTTCTCCCAAGGTTTCCTAACCTCACTGGTGACATTTTGGATAAATCTGGATAATTCTTTGTTGTATGGGGTGAGGATGGGGGCTGTCCTGTGCATTGCTGGATGTTTGCAGCATCTTTGGTAGTAGTGACAACCAAAAATGTCCCCAGATATTACCAGAAAGTTCACCTGGGGGGCACAGTCGTCCCTGGTTAAGAATCACCTGTTTCTCTGGTTCTCTTTCTCTCCCCACGTAGCTCTTTTTGCTCTGGGTCATTGTACCAGCCTGTCTCTGTATGTCTCTTTCAGTATCTCTCTCCCTGTATTTCTCTGTCCCTCCTTCTCCCTCCCTCATCACACCCCAAAGTCCCTTCTTTTCCCCCCCGCCCCAGGACCTCACCTGTCACCAGCAGTTCCAACGTATCACTGGGGTGGGACCAGACTCCCAGATTCCAGCCTGGATTCCGGTAGCAGCAGTGGTAACTGCCCCCCTGGGCTGGGGTCACCTCCTCCAGGAAGAACTCTGCCAGCTCCATGGACACATCCCGGTACAGCACAGAGGTGATCTCTCCAGACTTGAAGAGTGCAAACCTCCAGGCAGGTTGAGGTGCCCGGCACCTCAAGGTCACGTTGACCCCAGGGGTTACAATTGCAGCAGGCTGAGCCCCCAGCCATGGCTTGGGGTATAAGGCTGGGGGGACTGAAAAAACAGGGCTACTGGGGCCCTGGGATTCCTGGGAGCCTGAGGAGATGGGGTGGGGAGAGAATCACCTGGGGCAATCCCTGCCTCTTTCTCATCCTTAGTTTCCTGCTTATAAAATAGGGGAGATGCTGGACCCCAGTCAAAGATTGTCAAGACTAGCTGCAAATTAGAGTAGCAGGGCAACTCCTGAGCTTTACTCCATGGTTTTTAAACGTAATGTCAAGGGATTGGGTCCCAGAAATCTGTACTTGTAAATTGCTCTTCAGACTATTTTTAACAAAGTCAACATATTTCAGTGGTTGCCAAAACTTGCTATTGATTTGGGTAAAAAAAAAAAAAAAAAAAAAGTGGTATCCCTACCTCAGACCAAATTCCAGACCAAATGCCCCAAAACCAATTCCAGGTTAATTAAAGACCTACATTGTTTTATTTTGTTTTGTTTTACTGTAAAAGTATTAGAAGAAAATATAGGAAAGTATATTTGTCTTGGGAAGAGAAAGCTATCTTAAAAAATAAAACAAAAAATTCAGAAGAGACAAGGTTAACTAATTTGATGACTGCAAAATTTTAAAGTTGTGTATGAAAATAGACGGAGCTAGAAAAAAAGCTATAGCACTGGCAGAAAGGACTTATTCATTAATCCCATAGATGAAGAGTATAGAAAGAAATCCTAAACCCAGCCCAGTTGAAAACTGGACAAGACATAGGAACCAGGTAGTGCACAGAAGAGGAAGTCCAATGGATGAAAACACATGGGGAGGGGGTAAGTTGCTTAATGTTACTGGTAATCATTAAAAAAAAAAAAATTAAAACAACAGTAAGATTTTTTTGCCTATCAGGTTGTCAAAAATTAAAACAATGGTTTATATTCTGTTTGGGTGAAGATATGGTGAAACAGGTAGTTAGGTACACTTGAGTGCACCTTTTGAGAAGGCAGTTCATCCCTTTCTATCAAAATACACAAAGGGCATGCCCTAATAATTCCACTGTTTCACCCTAGACAACTGTACATACGTGGGCACAAAAAGCTCACGTTGGAGTACTCACTGAAGCATTGATTAGGGTGGGGCTGGGAGAGGACACTGGAAACAACCTAAATATACATCAAGAGGGCCAACAAACTAGAATCCAACCATACAATGGCAAATGTTAAATAGCAGTTAAAAAAACATAGAGTTCGTTATAATAATACGGAAACACCTCCAAGAGAGATTGTAAAGTGAAAAAATGTAAGATGCAGAACAGTGTGAGTCATGAAATATCAATTTTGCCTTGGCAAGACAACAAAGAAGTATATAAATACATGTATGTGTCTGAATGCATGGAAACTTTTTGTAAGGATTCAGAGCTTATTTAAGGAAGATGAGGAAGGGGAAGAGGGAGGTTTATGTCCTTTGGGAATCATTTTTTAAACCATGAATATATGTTAGCTTTATCATTTAAAAAATAATAATTTAAAATAAATTGATAGCTAAGGTATCGTATCAGTGGTTTTCCGGGCGATTCTTATTTGAAGTTGTAGTATCATGAGGGAGGTTTGAGAGAAAGAGATCTCACCAATTGGAAAACCTGGAAAGAAACTCAAGGCTATCTCAGGGTGGAGGATCCTACTCTTGTGGAAATGGGCTTCCAAATGGGGGAGTTAATTTGGCATTGCCTGAGGTCCTATTTCTTGAGCCCTGCACTATGCCAAGCTTTGAGTCAAGGGTTTTACATACGTGATTTAAAAAAAAATACTTTTATTTTATTTTTTAAAGTAATCTCTATACCCAACATGGAGCTCAAACTCACAACCCCCAGATCAAGAGTTGCGTGCTCTACCAACTGAGCCAGCCAGGGATGATTTTATTAAATCCTCACAACAGCTCATTTCACAGAGAAGGAAACTGAGTAGCAAGCAGTGTTTTGTTCAAAGTTGTAAATGAATAATATGGTGAGAGTGGGGTTCCAGCTTAGGTCTCTTTAGCTCCAAAGTTCATGGTCTTCACTACTCACCTACACTGGTCACTAAAGGGAGTAAGATATGAAGGAAAGAAAGGAAGGAGGGAGGGACGGAAAAGATGAAAAAAGGGAGGAGTGGGAGGGAAATATGGAAATCTGGGATGAGTTTGAGCACCAAAATAAAATCTGAATAGTTGGAAATGGGTTGTCAGCAGGTTACAGGTGAATGGATGGGAGATCTTACTCACCAGTTGAAGTGAGGTCTGCATGACACAGAGGCCCTGTAGAAGGTGGAGGAGCTAAGTCTCTTCAAAGCCCTAGGCTTCTCCCAGTCCTACCTCACTGCAAACTCAGACATCTAAATCCTTCCTCTGAGAAACAGGAATCTTACCCATATGTCCTCTCTCAGTAGCCATAACTCGGGGCTCTTAATCCCCACCTACTTCACAAGTCTGGCCCAGCCCCCTCTTTCCTCTACACCCAGTGATCAGACCCTTGGACTCCACCTTTTCCAGGAGACAATAATCTGAGCCCACAATGTCTCCTCCCCGGGGGTCAGGAGTCTGGGTCCCCAGCTCCCTCCTTTCCCAGAGACCCAGGTGTTCTGGCTTCATCCTCTTCCTACATCAGAATCTAGGACTCTGCACTTGCTATCCCCAGGAGTTCAGGTCCTTCGCACCCTCCTGCCTCAAGACCCAGAGAATCCTGCCCCCACTCTCTCCTTGTCCAGGAACAGGAATTCAGGACCCATGTGTCCTTCTGTGTTAGGACCCAAGGATCTAAGTCCTGTCCCCTTATTCTGGTCTAGAATTCTGAACCCTCAGCTAGTGCTGCCTCACCATCCTGCACCTGCCCTCAGGGAGACTCATTAGCCTTCTTCCTTTCCCCCTCCCTACTCAGGGTGTCCAGGTCCCCAGAGCCTGTGTCTCTGCACCCCAACCAGCCTGGGACCCAGGGAGAAGGGGGTGGGGTGGCTCACAGAGGGTCAGCAGCTGGAGGATCAGCACCAGAGCCATGGCGGGCAGATCTTGGCTGGAGCAGAAGCAGGAGCCAGGGCTCAGCTGTGCCCTCTCACTTCTCAGGAAATGCAATGTCAGGAAGTCAGAGCCAGAGCTCTGTTTAAGGAAGGGAGGAGGGAAGTGGGGGCCTCTGGGTGACCGTGTCACATCCCCATGGTGCTGTGGAAAAACCTGGGAGAAGGGGCAGTCACAACCAGTTGCGTTCACCAATTAAACTTAAAAAAAAGACTAAAAACTGGCACCTATTATGTGCCAGACCCTGTGCTGCGCTATTCTGGGGGCACAGAGAGGACTCAGACCCCATCACTGCCCTAGAGCAGCTCCCAGTCTGATGTAAAGACAGAGGCCGACCCGGTGAGTGGGGGGAAAAAAAAAGTGAGCTACCCTAGAGGTCACCTATGGCACTGAGAGAATCCACAGAAGACACCTAGCCCTTCCGGGACGAGAGTTAAAACTTCCAGGAAGAACTGATTTTGAGCTGCGATCTCAAATGACAGCTGTCATTTGTCCTCTCCCGGCCTCCGTTTCTCCATCTGTAAAACGGGCTTTCATGAGCAAACTCTAACACGAGGACTGTTGCATTGCGCCTTGGATGGGTCGCAGCTGGAAGACGGGGAGTACGCCTCAGGCTTTGACTCCTAGGCGAAGAGCCCGGTTTGCACTTAATTCTGCGTTTTCGCAGCCGCTTCAAGACAGCTGTTCTGCGCCAGTACGCACGCGCGGACTCAGACGGCTGAGGTTCGCGCGCGGGGACCACGACTCCCAGAGCGCTCCGCGTCCTCGTCCCCGCCCTGGACCGGAGTGCCGTGCCAGGGCGCACGCGCAGACTCAGAGAGCGGGGACTCCGGCGCGGGGACCACAACTCCCAGAGTGCTCCGCGTGCTTGCCGCAGCCACCGCCTCCGCCGCGACCAAGATGGCCGGGAGTAAGTGAGGGCGAGAAGGGCGCGCGGGGTCCGGCGGTGCCGGGGTTGGGGCACCGCGGAGCCTCCGTGCAGGCGGAGGGGTCCGGGCCGGAGGGGGACGCCGAGGTCGCGAGAGGGCTCCTCCAGGGCGGGGGCGGCGCGAGAGGGTTAGAGGTCACCGGGGGCGTCCCCTGCAGGAGTGACCCTCCTCACCCGCCCCTCCAGGACTCGCCACCTTCCTCAAGGAGGCCTGGGCCAAGGAGCCGGTGCTGGTCGCGTCCTTCACCATCGGGGGCCTCGGTGCGTGAGCGTGCGTCACCCCCACCCTCCCCCAAGGTCCCGTCGCTCCCCACGAGCGCTCCAGTACCCCTCAACGTTCTGTGGGCCCCTCGTGGGTCGGCACCCCCGCGACGGCCCCTTGCCCACCCCATCCCCGATATTATGACCCCTTCACGAGCCCCCTTCTCCCCACCCCGTGCACACCTACCCAGGAGGTGCACGATCCCCCAGAGGAAGGTCCTCAGCCCAGGCTGTGCATCAAAAACACCTGAGCGACAAAAATGTCCGAATCCTACCCGCTTTTTACCCTCGGCCGCCCGCCACCCCCACGTGCAGTGTGGAGCGGAGTGGGGTGGAGGTGGCCCGGGGGACCCTAGCCTGTGAAAATCCCCCAGGGGTTCTACCGGCAGCCCCTGTCTGGAACAGGGCTGCTCCCACTTTAGTGTGCGGGCGGTCTTGTTAAGATGCGACTGTCATTGTATAGGTCTGGGATGGGGCAGATCTCCCGGGTCCCCAGATCTTGTCGGGACCGCTGGTCTGTAGGCCACACGCCGCGCTGAGGTTCTAGGGCAGCCGCGGGCCGCACTGGCCGCTGAGCGCCTGAATCGAGCCGGTCCGCTTCGCGCTCTAACGCACGGTACACACCGGGTTGCACAGAGTGCGACAAGTCTATAAATATCTCCGCTTCTTTTGTGTTGATTATATGTGGGAATACATCCAATACACCAGGTTAAATAATTTTAGAAATTCATTTGTATCTTTTAACTTTATTTTTAATGTGGCTGTTAGAAGTGTAAAACCAAATACGTGGCTCATGTATTTCTGTCGGACAGTGCTGGCCTAGAACATTGCTTTTACCCCTTACCCCTGCCCCCCAGACTCCTGGCTCCCACCCTGGGTGCACTGTAATTTCCGGGCAACTAATCCTTTTACAACCCCCCCCCCCCCCAACTTCCCTCCGTTTGTAACAGTTCGTTATTCCTCTGGAAGATTCCCAAGACACTGCGCTCGCCCACCACCCTGTGCTCCCAGGGTGACCTGGGTCCCATGTTTCCTTGAATTGCTCGCTCCCACCCCCTCTCTTTCTGCTGGTAAATGGGAATCCCGGAATGCCAGGGGGGTCTCCTGGAGGGGCAGGACCTCCCTGCTCCCCTCCTCCCATGTATTTGACTCATAGTTTGCAGAAGTTCAGCTTCTTCTGCCTTCCCCTCCCACCCCCGCCTGAAAGCCACCTTCCCACGGGCCTCACCCGTCTCTCCACAGCTCTAATTCTGCCCACCCTCAGCCCCTTCACCAAATACGCCACCATGATCAACCAGGCCACGCCCTACAACTATCCAGGTGAGTGGGAGGCCCCAAGCAGGAGTGGGGGTGGGGTAACCTCCCTGTGCTGGGGGAGGATTGATCATGGGCAGGTCTTTCCTCTGCAGGGGTCTGAGAATCTGCAGCGTGGGCTGGACTTTTTTTCTTCTTCTGAGATCTAATCCGTGTGCCCTGAAACTCATTTCCTGTTTTTGCACTTTCGAGTTTCTGTTGTCGTTCCAGATTTGTATTCCTTTCTGGATTTTTGTCATTCTGTGTCTGTGCTTTTCCGTGCCTCTAGGTCTCTATCTCCCTGCTTCTCTCTGTGTCCCCTCTCTCACCTCTCCCCTGGGGTCCCCCTTCCTCTTTGAATGTGAACTGACAGACTAGCCTTTATGGGCCTCCCAAGATCTGCTGGTCTCAGTGGCCCACCCTCCTGCCCCACAGTGCCCCTCCGAGATGATGGGAACATGCCCGACGTGCCCAGCCACCCCCAGGACCCCCAGGGCCCAAGCTTGGAGTGGCTGAAGAACTTGTGAGCACCCCCGGTGACATGGAGGAGGCCCCTCCCCTGAGCCAATAAAATGTGAAAAGCGACCCCAGAACCTGAGCTTGTGTGTGATCAGAGGTGGAAACAGTAGACAGTGGCCAAGGCGTTTCTGGGGGTCAGTTTATTGGGGGTGGGGGTCAGTCAAAGGGGGGGCTGGCTAGGGTGGGGTAGGGCAGCAGTCTGTCTGGCCCCCGAGAAACCCAACTGGAGTCCAGGGCCTCATCTGCTTCGAAGCCAAAGTCTTCCTCGACTTTAATCTGGGGGAGAGAAGGAACAGGCGTGAGCAGGCCCACCGGCCTCAGTTCTGGCTCCTCAGCTTCCTCTGCACCTGGGCGAAAACCCCGACACTGCCGCCTTCCCTTCCCCCCATGGTCTCTGACCCTCTCTCCCCCCTCTGCTCCAACCTTCTCCCCGGCCTCCTCCAAGTCTCTCTCTTTTTCCACCCAAGCCCTCACCTGGCTTTTTCTCCTTCCCTACCCACCCCAGCCCTTCCAGCCCCACCTCCTTTCTCCAGCGGTCCCCAGCCCCGTCCCCAGCCCCCGCAGCACTGTTGCCAGACCCAGGAGCCCTGGTCCCACCTGCACCGGGGCCAGCTCTGGAGTCAGCACAGCTCCTGCTCGGCGTCCGTCCCGGGGCGCTCGCCGCCTCTTGCGTCCGCTGGGCCCCTCAGCCGGGGTCGGGCTGCTGGGCTCGGGGGGTGCGGGCGTCCTTCGGGGCGGGGACAGCCCCTCTTTCTCTGGAGGCTCGTTCTCAGCGTTGCCGGGGGTGGGAGCATCTGTGCCCTGGCTGCCCTCGTCCTGGGGGGAGAAGGGGCAGCAGGGGAAGACTCTGTCCTGGTGCCCAGCCCCCCGGCCCCCCAGCCCCAGCCCGCCGGGAGGCCGTGCTCACCTCCAGGACGATGGTGAGCTGGCTGGTGCGGTAGTCATCACCGTAGGTGTCCAGCACCCTCATGAGGAACCTGTGTCCGGAGAGAGCCCGCCAGGGGCACAGCCTCAGCGTCTGGTGGTGGGGGAAGGGGTACCCCACAGCCCAGCCCCAGCTCCGAAGCCAAGGTGGTCCTGGACCTGTAGACCCAGAAGATTCGGAGCTCCCAAGTCTGAGTCCTGGGTGCCAAGTACTTGAGCAGCCGGTGGGACCCTGGGCCAGGCAAGGGGACCTGTCTGCACCTGTTTCCTGCTCAGTCGACAGGACAGGACAACGCTGAGCGGGCGCATCGCCGTGAGGGTGACACTGTGGCTAGCGGGAGCATCTCCTAGCGCTCGGCGCACGTCCTGGTGTCAGCCGGTGTCCTTATCCGTAACCGGAGGGCAAGGCAAAGATGGGTGCCGAGCACTCCTGCAGGTGCTACCTTCTCTGCCTCCCCCGGTCCCCGCTTCTAAGAACCTCGGGGTTTGTTTTTTTTAAGATTTTATTTATTTATTTGAGAGAGAGAGAGAATGAGGGGAGGGGAGGGTCAGAGGGAGAAGCAGATTCCCTGCCGAGCAGGGAGCCCGATGTGGGACTCGATCCAGGGACTCCGGGATCATGACCTGAGCTGAAGGCAGTCGCTTAACCGACTGAGCCACCCAGGCGCCCAGAACCTCGGGGGTTTTAGCTCTGACTGCTACCTGGCAGCCAGCGCCTGGGCGGAGTGCTTTACATGCAGTCTCTTTCCAGGTGAGTGTGTGCACCTGCTCTGCACCACGCGTTCTCAGTGCTGGCGACACATCGGGGAACCACACAAAAACCCCTGAGCCTCCTGAACTCGGGGGACAATCAGCAAGTCAACAAAACAGAGTAAGCTGGAAAGTAGGAAGAGGACGCAGGATACTGGAAGAGGGCTGGAACCTCAAAAGATGGTGGGGGATGCCTCATTGAGAAGGTGAAGGAGTGGCAGGAAAACATTTCTGGCAGAAGGGACAGCCAGTGCAAAGGCCTTGAGGTGGGAGCAGCATGTGTGCGGTGTTCTTGGTAGAGCAAAGTGTGATGGGCCCTCTGACACAGGGCCCTGTTGGCCGTTGGAGGATAATTCTGGCTCTGACTCTGGTGGGACCCCATGCGGGGTTGGGAGCAGAGAAATGACTTGGTCTGTCTTATTTTTTAGTTATTTATTTTTTACTTTTGAAAAAAGAATTTTTAAAAATTTGTGATGAGATACACATAACTTACCACTTGCCAGTTTAACCACTTTAAGTGTCCAGCTCAGTGGCATTAAGCACATTCACGCTGCTGTGCAACCATCACCACCACCTGTCTCCAGGACTCTCTGCATCTTCCCAAGTAAAACGGTCCCATTAAACAACTCCCCACTCCCCTGCCCCTAGCAACCACCACTCTGCTCTCCGTCTCTGTGAACTTAAGTCCCCACCTGAGTGGAATCACACAGGACTTGTCCTTCTGTGACTGGCTTACTTAGCACAATGTCTTCACCGTTCGTGGTGTAGCTTCCTTTTTAAGACTGGATGGTCCTCCTACGTGTGGACCACACTGTTCATCCATCCGCAGATAGATTCTCGGATGCTTCCACGTTTGGGCTGCTATGAATACTGTTATGATCATGGGCGGGCACGTCAGTGGCCCTGCTTTCAACTCTCCCGGGGGATATACCTACAAATGGAGTTGCTAGATCACATGGTAATTGTTTTTAAACTTGGGGGAAGTGCCATACTGTTTTTACACAGTGGCATGGCATGTCTTACATTTTAGAAGACCTCCTGGCCACCCCCCGAATTTCTGGCGAGTTCCCAGGTGGTACCAAGACTCCTCCTGGTCCTGGGGCCACACTCTTGAGAAGCACGGGGCTGAGCTCCAGATAGACTGTTCAAAAAACAATCACCCTGATTTGTATGGTTAGGGGAAGCTTAGCACGTGCAGATCCCTTCCCGAACTTTCAATGTTTTAACCATAAAGGCCAGTCTTCCCTTTCATAAACTCTCTTGGTTTGACTGTGAGAGAGAATCTCGGCTAACGGTACAACCAGGAGAAAAGGTTCACCCAGAGTGTGGCGGCAGGAGCCTCGGGAGGGTCAGGGAGGCCAGGGCAAGTGTGGCAGGCGTTGGGCAAGGAGCCGAGTCCCTTGGCCCAGGGTGCTGGCATCCTGGGTCTGTTCTGAGGGTGCATCAGGCGAGGAGGTGAGAGACAGAGCAGCAGCTGGGAGGGTTCATTCTCTGACGTGGAGCGGACGGGGGGCAGGGGGCGAGGTCAGGGTCAGCTGTGCCTGCGTGTGACGTGACCAGAAGTCACTGTCCAGCAGGCGGCTGACAAAGGGCACAGAGATCAAAGAGCTGCAGACAGGATTCAAAGGACCATGGTGCTGTGACGTTCCGGACACAGAACCCTCTGTGAGGACAGAAACGTCCTGTCCCGGCCACCTGTCGCTGTCGCGGAGCCCCTGCCACGTGGCGACAGCCACGGAGGAACTTTCTGAGGCCGTTTTGGTTTCGAGGTCAGCTGCCACCCGTGCTGGGCTACCACGCGGTGAGCGCCACTGAGGAACGCAAGTTTCAATTTCATTTTAGTTGGTTTGGGTAAAAATCACCACTGGTGGCTGCCGAGCACGTGAACAGAGGCCAGTGCAACTGAGGAACTGAGTTTGCTATTTCACTTCAATGAATTAAAATTTATTGTGACTAATGTTAAATTTCAATTTTAACGAAGTCTCGGGTTAAGTCGCCACCTGCGGCTACCGGCTGGAGAGCGGAGGTGTGGACGTGGGGGGACCCAGGGCCAAGCCCTGGGGTGCTGGGGCGAGGAATGGCCAGGAGGCAGGGAAAGCAGGTGAGTGAGGGACCTGGACACCAAGGAGGTGCTTGAGGGCGGGCGCATCCTGTGGGTCAGGTGAGTGCAGGCCTGAGGACTGGCCGGGTCACAGCGCATTCCAGACACGGGGACACGGCGCGTGGCGGGAGGCTCTGGGCTGGGCTCCTCCCATGAGCTCCTGTTCAATCCTCAGCAGCCACAAGATTTTAGCCACCTCCGTGAGACGGGAAATGGGCTCAGAGAGGGATGCCGCCTGCTGAGAGTCACACAGCAAAACTGCTTGAAACCAAGCGTGCGACTCTACATCCTGAGCTTCTGTTCTGCTGTGCGTCCCATTCAAAGGGAGCGCACCTGCCTCCCCACCCTTGCTCAGCCCTTCCCACAAGGCCTGGGTGGACAGGAAGCAGGCAAGAAGCGCGAGAGGTGGTGGAAACAGCAGCTGGAGCAGAGGCACGGGGCCCAGGGGGGCATGCAAGGGGTTACCTCCGCTCCTGCTGAAGTCTCCGTGTTATCCTTTGCACCTGATGGAGCCTGTTCAGGACCCGCTCATTCACCTGCAGGGAGGCAGGAGGAGGCACAAGTCACCTGGACTCACTTGTTCCGTGCGTGGTGAATGGAGCCCCAGCGGGGCCCCGGGGAGCCAACCACACTGCCTCACATGCTCCGGGCCTACTGCACCCACTCCTTCCCTACTCGGGCCCCTCCTGCTCCTCTCCCTCGCATCCGCTGCACCCCAGCTGGCCTCCTCTCGTCCTGGGGGCCTTCCCACACGCCTGCAGATTCCCGCCCTCAAGTCTGACCTCAGAGGTTACCTGCTCAGGTAGTCCACCCCGACCTCCCGCCACACTGCAACACCCCCTCCCTCCTCAGGCCCCCCACGTGCCCCCCGTGCACCCAGCCACTCCTCTCTGCCTCAGTTTCCCTCATAACACTCCTCACCACCTTCTAGCCTACCCACTTCTCCTGCTCACCGTCTCCCCCACCAGACCATACGCTCCAAAGGACACAGAGCGTGCCTGGGTCCCCATGCCTTGAGCAGAACCTGGCGAGGGGGTGCGGTGCTCCATCAGTATTTGCTGAATGTGTGACTTCCTGCCGTGCAAAGTGCTGGGGGGACACCGCGCGGCCCACTTGCTGGAGATTAGGCAGGCGGTGGCTACTTTAGGTCCAGCAGAGAGGTGTGTGGGCCTAGTCACGAATGAGCAGGTAGTGCCCCGGGTCAGAAGGACCTGGGTTCAAACCCCAGCCTGCCCCTTCAAGCTGTGTGACCTTGGGTGAGTCACCTACAACCTCTGTGAGCTTGCGTTTGTAAAACAGGAATAACGCCACCCCCTATTCCCGATGGGGTGGAATAAGCAGAAACTCAAATACCAGCTCTATTTGAGCAAATAATGGAGTCCCTTTGGACCCTGGTATCCATGTGTCAAACGGGGCTCGGGGTCTCTGCTGCCATTTCGGGGGGGGGGGGGCGGAGAGGCAGCAGGGCGTCCTGACACACCCTGTGTGTAAAGCCCAGGGCAGGCCTGGCACACAGTGGGTGCTCCCACGTGACCACGGCTGCCCTGATGTCACCACCCGTGTCCTGGGAAGCCCTGAGAACACAGGATGCCGGGGATGAAATATTACTGCTGTCGTGGAATTCACGTGAGGAGTCTCCAGGGGACAAGAGCTGAGGAGGTGGTTGAGGAGGGAAGCAGGTCGGGGTGAGCGTAGGACGGGGTGGAGCCAACAGCCACCTAGTACAGGACATAGAGCATCTGGTTTGCGTAGATCACATGTGATTTGTCTCCCTACTGTCTACTACACCTGTGCGCACACGCGGACGTAAGACCACACGGCAGACAGCGTCCTGCTAACGTTCTAGCTGTCACTGGCTGCCCGGGAGCAGCTGGCCACGGGGGGCGCAGCTGCTGGGGAGTACATTCTAATACACGGAGCTGACCTGCTCCAAGCACTCCCCATGTGGCCCTCTCCGACATCTGTCAAAGCAAACGTCTGTCCTGCTCCAGGCAGCCTGATGCGCTCCTCATCCGAAGAGGGCCTGAACGTCCATCCTTGGTCTCCACCTGCTCTGTGTCCTGACCCCTGCTCCAGCTCAGACCACCACCGTTAGGGGCTGGATGGTGTCCCCCAAAAAGCCATGGAGTCCTAACTCCCAGTACCTCAGAACGGACCTTCTTCGCACATAGGGTCTTCACAGGGGTAATCAAGTGAAATGAGGTCAGTGAGCAGGCCCGTGTCCTCATACGAGGAGGAAACTGGGGCACAGACAGGCACACCCAGGGAGAACCCCACATGAAGGTGAAGGCAGAGACCCACCAGTCGGGGAACACTGATGAATACCAGCAACCACCGGTGCGAGGAGAGACGCAGGTCGCAGATTCTTCTCCACACCCCCACCCCTACCCCCGGCCGTCAGAAGGAGCCAGCCCTGCTGACACCTGCTGACAGCCTGATCTTGCACCTGCGGCCTGCAGAGCTGTGACAGTGCATTTCTGTTACTTAGCGCCCAGTTCGTGGTCCTCGCTTACAGCAGGCCTAGGAGACTAATACAACCAAGCTCAGTCTTCCAAACACCCAGCCCTGACCCTGTCCCTCCCCCGTCTGAAACCTTCCAACGACTCTCCCTCACTTAAACAACAAACCCAAACCCAAACTTCACGCCCTGGTGCTCCCGGCCTTTCAAGATCTGGTCCCTGCCAACTGCGCGCTCCTCATTCTCACCCAGGAAGCCGATGCAGTGATGCAGCTGAGAGAAACCGCGTCTGGGGCAGGAGCCATGGGGATGGAGAGAAGGATCCAAGGGAGACCCAAGCGGCAGAGTGGTCAGGACGTGAGGCCTGATGTGAGGGGTGTGGGAGCCCTGAAAACCCTGATTAGTGGGGAACGTGAGGGGCAGCTACAAACATCAGTGAGCCGATCTGGGTCGTCAGGGCCGCTCGTAGAGCACGCGGCTCTGCAGAGGCCTTACGGCGCCTGACACGTGACAGGTGGAGAATGAATGAACGAGAGTCACCCAGCTGGGTAAAGAAGGCTGGCACATGGACAGGCAGAGACCCGAAATGGGTGATTCTGGCCAGGGGGCCCCAGAACGGGGGAATCCGCACTCACCTACCTGCTCGATCTCCCGGCAGCGCCGCCCTAGCGCCTGGTACTTCCTACGATTTAGTTCCCGCTGGCGCCGCCGCTGGCCGCGGGCGGCCTCCTCTTCTTCGTCCCGCTCCCGGAGCCCCGAGCCGCCCAGACCCCCAGACACGAACTCCACTTCCGTCTCCAGCTCGCTCTCCAAGATGTGACCCCCGAACAGCGGAGGCAGCGCCAGCTCCGAGCCCGGCGGCGCTGAGAACTCTTCGAAGCCCACAGCTGCCATGGTCCTGTAAGGTCAGGGGGTTCAGGGACCCCGAACCTCCGGCCCCTAGCTCCCTCCTCCCTCAGACCCGGGAGTCCAGCCCCTCAGACCCAGGAGCCCAGGCCCCCAGCCCCTCCTCCCTCAGACTCAGGAGCCCAGACCCCTCCTCCCTCAGACTCAGGAGTCCAGGCCCCCAGCCCCTCCTCCCTCAGACCCGGGAGTCCAGCCCCTCAGACCCGGGAGTCCAGGCCCCCAGCCCCTCCTCCATCAGACCCGGGAGTCCAGGCCCCCAGCCCCCTCCTCCCTCAGACCCGGGAGCCCAGGCCCTCAGCCCCTCCTCCCTCAGACCAGGAGTCCAGCCCCCCCAGCCCCAGGGCCCCAGGCCCCCAGCCCCCTCATCCATCAGACCCAGGAGTCCAGGCCTCCAGCCCCTCCTCCCTCAGACCCAGGAGTCCAGGCCCCCAGCCCCCCCCTCCCTCAGACCCAGGAGTCCAGGCCCCCAGCCCCTCCTCCCTCAG
>NW_022589755.1:3442521-3461902 GCF_004348235.1 Phoca vitulina | reverse complement strand
AGGAGTCCAGGCCCCCAGCCCCTCCTCCCTCAGACCCAGGAGTCCAGACCCCCAGCCCCTCCTCCCTCAGACCCAGGACCCCCGCCCCTCCTCCCTCAGACCCGGGAGTCCAGACCCCTAGCCCCTTCTCCATCAGACCCGGGAGTCCAGACTTCCAGACTTGTTCCCCGAGAATCCCAGGGAATTCAAGCCCCCATCGCCTCACTCAGACCCGGGAGTCCGGGCCTCCAACCTCGTCATCTCTCAGATCCAGAACTCCAAACCCGTAGCTTTCTCCCCCAGGATGCCCGAGTACAGACCCTGGTCCCTAAGAGCGCTGAACGAAAGCAGTTGCATGCACTACAATCCCCATCCGCTCTCAAGTAAAAGTGCAGACGGCTATACGTGATGCGCCGCAATGCCTTTTGGGAGTGGTAGTTTTCCCCAAAGCCACTCACCCCTCTCTCTGCTCCAGTTCCATGTCTCCCGCTCCGGGCGCCGCGGGTCTCAGACCGTCCAACCTCGCAAACCTCTAGGTTAAGTCCTTCGCAAAACTACCTGTCCCATCAGGCTTCACGCCAGGGCATCCGGGACTTAGCCGCTACGCCTTCTGGGACTTGTAGTTCCCGGCTTCCGGCCTCGCTCCCCACCCCCTCCCCCTCCCACTCCACCCTGAGTCCCGCCCGGCTTAAAGGCCTTGCGTTCTCGTCTCACTCCTTCCCCGGTCGTCTGAGTTGCCCCCGTCTTTATTCTCGTCTCTGCACCTTCTCGTCTGGTTAAGGCGATTCCCCGCTTAGCAGGGTTAGTCCTTGGCAGGCCGGCAGGCCGACAAGTCCCCTCTCGTCTCCTCCTTACCGCTTCTGCGCATAGCGGCAGGAGCTAATAAAGTTGTTGTTCCAAAGGCGGCCGGGAATGACGAGAGGCGGGAGCCAATCAGAGCGCGGCTTGGCCGCGACGCCGGCGCAAGGCTCAGACGTCATCAGTGAGCGCCGACCGCTGTTTGGAAGCGACTTTTCCTAGAAACCGTCGTGAGAGGCGGGGAGAGGTGCGTGTGAGGGAGTCGAGGGGAGGGCGGGAGGCCGGATTCCCGGGCCCGGGGGCGGGCGTGTGCAAGGAGAGGGGCAGCCTTGGTAGACTGGTCACGCAAAGGTCCTCTGTGCCCCCCAGCGTCAGGGCTGTGGCGGTGTGGCGGGAGCCAGCGCTGGTCCCCGTCCGCTCCGCGCTGTGCCTGGAGCCTGGGGAGACGGGCTCAGTCAGGTAGTGATCACGTAGTCACGTCATCACGGATGCGCGGGGCGCGGCGGGGCGCACCGGGGGGGCGGGCCGCGTGCCGTGTGCAGGAGGGGCGCGGGAGGGGAACCGAGGGCTGAGGAGGGCTCGGGCAGGAGGAAGGGTGAGGACTGGGGGGCGACGGGCGTCCCGGCGGCGGTGCAGCCGGAGCGGCGGGCTGGCACGGAGCGAGCTCGTCGCGGGCATAGTGAGCCGGGAAGCAAGGGGTGCGGCCCCTGGTCCTGCAGAAATGTCAGCTGAACGGGGAAGACGGGCATTTGCAAGTGTTAGAAATCCAGGCAGTCTTAAGTGTTGGGATGAACGAAAGGGCTCCTAAGGTGCATTAACAGCGGGTTAGGGCCTAGTCCGGGGCTCGGAGATGCACGCTGCGGGAAACTGTGTGCTCCTGCCTGAGGGACGGAAAATAATGCACTCGGAGACCTGGAGAAAGAGCGTGATGTGGCCGGCGTAGGGATTAGATAAGGTCGTTCCCTCGTTTAGCGGGTATATTTTTCAGTACCGACTACATGCCAGACATTGAGCTGGATGATGAGGACGTGGCTGTGAACAGACAGATTGATGCCCAGGTCTGCTGACAGTTGAGTGGGGAAACAGAGAGGACATGCAGGGATACCCAAGTCTCATATGGACGGGGAGGGGGGTATACTCTGTAAGGAAAGAGGGGCGCCTGGGTGGCTCAGTCGTTAAGCGTCTGCCTTCAGCTCAGGTCGTGATCCCGGGGTCCTGGGATCGAGCCCCGCATCGGGCTCCCTGCTCAGCGGGGAAAGTGAGGAGGGGA
Organism: Phoca vitulina; assembly: GCF_004348235.1. Classification (NCBI taxonomy): domain Eukaryota; kingdom Metazoa; phylum Chordata; class Mammalia; order Carnivora; family Phocidae; genus Phoca; species Phoca vitulina. Next base: position 3,459,855 of record NW_022589755.1, on the reverse strand, counting down.
GTTTCAGGGAAAGGCACACGTGAGACCACGCAGGTAAGTGGGAACAAAGGGGATATCGCATCCAAGGGAGAGAGGAGGGGGTGAGGGGAAACTGATCTCATACGGACACCCTCTTCACTTTCTCTGCACAGGAGCAGCTCTCTTTCCTTCACTTATTTGAGAGCGAGAGCAAGCGACCACAAGGGGGGAGGGGCAGAGGGAGAGGGAGAAGCGGACTCCCCGCTGAGCAGGGAGCCTCAGTTTTAAATTATCCATTTGAATCATTACAAGGGAACATTGAAACGGAGAGATTCTGCGTAAAGATTCTGAATCTCTTCTCTTGAAAAAGGAAAAAGCCTGGCACCGTACAACCGACAGCCCCACTTGCAAAGCACGTCTGCAGCTGCGCATGAACTGCGCGTTGACGTTGGCCGGGAGTCTCCGCTCTCCCTGTTGCCCAGCCCCCAGCGTGCTACACTCCGCAAATCACCCGCGCCAAGTCTCTGTTTTCACGCTTCAAGGGAGGGTGGTGTAGAAGGGAAGGAAATGAGGAAGGGGTTTGTCGTCCGGAAAACGGGAAAGAACAGGAAGGAGGACGACGGGTTTCTCATTTTGAAAAGTAAGAGCAGTGGGGAGGGTGGTATTGTACCTTGCTGAGTAGTCCTCGTTCTTTTCCGCTTCATGGGACTCAAAGAAAATACTCATTTTGTCCAGCATCTGAGGTATAGGAGGAGGCTGCTCATGGCCAGAGGGGATCAGCCTGGGGGCTCTAGGTGTTTTAGGCCCCGCCTGGTTGCCCTCACGGCTGGGGAGATCAGTATTTTAGGCTATCTGTCACTCATTTGGGGCTCAACAACTTTGGGGAGGGGTCTCTGTTATAGAACAAAAAAAGATCTGAGGAGAGGTCCCATCTCATCAAGGGGAGGATGTAAATTTTTTAAGGCTTGGCGGCATGAGGGGCGTGTTGTGTCTTTTCCAGTAAAGGGAGCGTGAGAAGGGTGAGTGGTGTGGGCTATGACCGGAGACCACCTGCTTCTGGGAGGTCCTGTTCACGGAGCGATGCGGTAGTTATTGAGCACCTCTCATGTGCCGGGCACAGTTGGGCTGAAGAACAAAGCACGTGAAAACACCTGTCCTTATGGAGCCTGCATGCTTGTGGGGTCGATCCAAGAAGGCCCAGGCCCTTCTGGGGGGAGAAGCCCCTCTAGTTAACGAGGGGGGACCCTGCTCTCCCCATAGGCCTCGGCATGTCTCTGGCAGATGAGCTCCTGGCTGACCTTGAGGAGGCGGCGGAGGAGGAGGAGGGAGGAAGCTATGGGGAGGAAGAAGAGGAGCCGGCAATCGAGGACGTGCAGGAGGAGACGCAGCTGGATCTTTCCGGGGATTCAGTCAAGAGTATCGCCAAGCTGTGGGACAGCAAGATGGTGAGCGGGCTGTGAAGAGCAGCTGCCGGGAGGGGTGATGCGTGCGGTCGCTCTTCTTCCTCAGAGTCCTGAGTTCCAACTCTGTCTTTCCTGAACAGTTTGCTGAGATCATGATGAAGATCGAGGAGTACATCAGCAAGCAGGCCAAGGCTTCCGAAGGTACCTCTCGCCTCCCACTCCCCCTCGCCCACCCAGCCCCTGGGCTCTTGTGCCGCTTGCAGCTTTGAAAGTTCGGTCTGTCGCCCTCCAGCCTTTTGAGAGCCCTCTTTTTCTTTTCCATCCCGACTCAGTCTTCTCTCCTGAGAACACATCATGTTGTAAAACTGACACCCCTGAAGTCCGTGCTCTGTGCTGAGTGCTTGCTAGCCGCAGTAGGACTCACCCCAAGGCTGCTCAGGCTTCAGGAGTTCATGTGGCTGGTTAAGGGTCTTGCCACATCTGTGAACCACTTGTTTTATTATTTACTTCATGTTTTCTTTAGGTCAGCATACTCTTTTCCTTCAATTTACTGAAGAAGGAAAGTTATTGCTACTGTGAGCGGAAACCTGGTGTCATTTGGTAAATGGAGAGTAACCCTAAGACGTGCAGTTCTCAGATCATCAGCTTTGAGGAACGCTGGGTTGTCTCTTGAATACTCAGCCCAGCTCTGGGAGGCCGCTCCTGTTGCCACCCGTTCTTCTTGACAGGGTGGAGCTCTGGGCCGGAATTTGTTGGCAGAGGGTGGTCAGAGCAGAGTCGCAGGCAGACCCGCTCTTCCTTCCTTCCCTTAAAGTTTTCGTGAGGCGCCCTGTGGAAGGCCTGCGTGGGCACTGGGTGCCCTGGGGAATCCGCCCAGGTCTCGGCTCAGGATGCTCGGGGTCTGGCGAAGCAGACAGGCCAGGTCTGGACAGTTGTGGGCGGTGCCTGCTGGGTGGGGGGAGCGCGGGACACCGGAGCTGCTAGGTGGGGGCTGACCCTGCCTCGGAGGCTGGGAAGAGCTGATTGCTGAAGTGGGCTTTGAAGCATGAATACACCAGGCCAAGAATAGCGGCCGTATGTCCTGGGAGAGGGAGCTGTGTGTGCAAAGCCTCAGACATCTGGAGGGCCAGAGGGGGCAGAAGAAGGTGCTAGATCCTGTGGGGTGTTGAGCACAAGGCCAGGGAGCTTCTCTGTCGGGAGAGCTGTGGGGAACGGAGGCTGTCGGGTCAGGCTCTGGGTTCAGGCAGACGTGATCTCACCTGGTGTGTGGTCGGGGAAGCGGACACGGGACGTCTCCAGTCTGGGCGGCGGCTGTGTCTACTGGATGTGGCCAGAGTGCCTTGGGAGCACAGCGGAGACCTCTGAGCCTCCTGAAAGGAGGGAAGGATCCCGAGGTGCCTCTGAGTCCTCAGGACACAGAGACATTTGAGCCGTCGGGGTTAAGAATGCGGACCCCAGGGGCGCCTGGGTGGCTCAGATGGTTAAGCATCTGCCTTCGGCTCAGGTCATGATCTCGGGGTCCTGGGATCGAGCCCCGCATCGCTTCTCCCTCTGCCTGCCACTTCCCCTGCTTGTACTCTCTCTCTCCCTCTCTCCGCAATTAAATAAATAAAATCTTAAAAAAAAAAAAATGCGGACCCCGGGGCCAGATCTCAGCTCTGCCGTCTGCATCAGGCCACGTCCCTCCGTTTCTCTGTCTGCGTCACTGGTTTCGTGTAATGCCAGCCCCCTGGGTGGTTGTGGGCAAACAGGGCAATACCCGTGAGGCTCCAGGAGCAGTGGCACACACGGTACGTCCTGCGTGTCGGCCACTGCGCCTACGGCTTGTGATAACGTCCTCAGTGTCGGCGTCGTCATGATCGTTACAACCTGGGGAGGAACTTCAGAAACAGGTGGGAGGAAGGGACATGCCAGGGAGGGGAACAGCGTATGCAGAGGCCCAGAGGAGAGTGAAGCGGCCCTGAGTGCTCGGGCGCTGCAGCCAGTCCTTCCTGGCTGGCCTGTGATAAGACAGAGGCGTCTCGAGAGGGTGGGGCTGGGACGGTGCAGAGGCAAGACCGCGGAGCCCGACAGTCGGCAAATACCCAACCAGGCGCTGTTCTGGGCACCGGGGGCAGGGCCGTGGGAGACATACGCAGTCCCTGTCCTCACGGGGCTTCCCGTCTGGGGAGCTTGACCCTCAGCGTCAGTAGTGTGGGGAGCCCCTGGAGGGGTTAGTCCCGGAGCGAGATGAGGTCATATGTGGCCTGGCCTGGAGGGAGAGAGCTGGCAGGTGGGCTGACATGTAAGCCCACCTCTAGGCTTTCTCCTTGGCCCCCCCACCTCCCCTCCAGCCACACCCCGCTGCCCCCTGACTCCCCCAGCTGTGGGAGCCTAGACACACACCCACCCACCCGGGCTGGTTTGTCATCCTCACAGTGATGGGACCAGTCGAGGCGGCCCCCGAATACCGGGTCATCGTGGATGCGAACAACCTGACCGTGGAGATCGAGAACGAACTGAGTGAGTGCTGGGAAGGCGAGCAGAGACGGCTCTGCCTGGTGTCCCTCACACCCTCCTCCCCCGTCCCCAAGGAGGGGACAGGCAGGATGCCGCTGGCCTTCCCCCAAACTCCTCATACTAGTTCAAGTCCAGGTTCAGCTGCTGTAACAGAGTGGCTTGAATAAGAAGGAAGAATGCTTTTCTCTAAGGTGAGAGTCTGGATGAGGCGCCTTCTATCTTGTTGACCTGCTGCATGTGTCAGGGTACAAAGTGACTGCCAGCCTCTAGCCATCACCACCACATCCCTGCTAGCAAAACGGGAAAGAAGAGGAGGGCACAATTCTTTAAGGGAGTGACCTGGAAATTGCAAGTGTCACTTGAGAACACATCTCGTAGACCAGAACGAACTCACGTGGCCACATCCAGCCGTACGGGCAGCAGGGAAACACAGCTTTTTTGTTGCATGTCCGTGAGCCCAGCTGATTGGGGTTCAGTTACTAAAGGAGTTCGGTTACTAAAGGAGGAAGGGGAGATGGGTGCTGGGGACAGCCAGCAGAGTCTGCCTGCCCGCTCATCAGATATCTGTCCTCCCCGTGCGCCTTAGACATCATCCATAAGTTCATCCGGGATAAGTACTCAAAGCGCTTCCCTGAGCTGGAGTCCTTGGTCCCCAACGCACTGGATTACATCCGCACGGTCAAGGTGAGTGGAGAGAGGTCAGGACTCCGGAGGAACCGAGTCCCCTTGATGGCCCCTCGTGTGAAGGCGGCAGGGTGGGGGGGTGGCAGGGAGCAGGTGAATGACCCGGAGTGAGGATGCCCGAGCCTCCGCTGCCTTCCTTGTTCTCTTGAGGCCTGGAGATACTAGAGGGGGATGAGTGGTGGTTCAGCTGCTCCAGGCTTTCCAGCAAGAAAGGGATGGAGCCTGGAAAGGATGTTCTCAGGGCTCCTCTGCCCCACCTCCGATCCTGCTGCTTCCCTGGATGGGTCTCCCAGGAGGGGCTGGGGGCTGCTCGAGGCCGAGAAAGCAGGGAGGGAGATGAGGGGCTCCCTCATGCCACCAACAGTGGTTGGACCAGGTGGCATTTGAGTCGAGATCTGAAGGTTGACGCAGGGGCAGCCGTGCAGAGATTTGGGGGAAGAAGTCATGAGTATCGAGACCCCGAGATGGTCACCAGCCCTGGTGTGTTCAGAAAGGAGGAAGTGAGGGGTAAAGTTGATGAGTTTGGGTTCCGTGTGACCTCCAAGGCTTTGGGCCTTCTGGGAAAGCCATGAGAGGGTCAGGTGCTAGTGAGGGTGGGGACAGTGGTGAGGAGTCTCCTGGTGAGGCCAGGAGGTGAGGATGGTGGCAGGGGGTGTACTCGCAGGGAAGTGGTGTGGTCAGATTTGCGCCCTGAGCTGGTGCAGGCAGCGGGTCTACCGGGTCCAGTTCTGGACCAGCCGTGCAGGGCAGATGCTGCCAGTGCTCTGAGCGGTGAAGTCCCCGGCACTGGGAGGGGGCGGGCACCCTGTGTACAGACACCAGCTGTCCCCCAGTCTCTGTGCCTCCCCTCTCTTGCCTTCTCGCCCCCAGGAGCTGGGTAACAGCCTGGACAAGTGCAAGAACAACGAGAACCTCCAGCAGATCCTGACCAACGCCACCATCATGGTCGTCAGCGTGACCGCCTCCACCACGCAGGGGTGTGTGCACGGGGCAGAAGTCACTGGGGCCCCCTCAGGCCCATCTAATTGCAGACGAGGATCTTGGGGTCCCCGTGGCCCAGGTGTCCGTCTCAGGAGGACAGTTCATTTCTGTTCCACACGTGTGTGACGAGGGCCTGCTGTAAGCCAGGCACCGTGCTGGGCCCAGGATGCTCAGTCAGTGAGGAGCCTGTAGGCGGGAGCGGTGAGGCAGAGGGCAGACCCGTAGTGGAAGCGTTTGTCTCTGGCGTGTTGTGCCTCACTGGAATGAAGATGTCTGCGAAGGCAGGGCCTTCGTGCTGGCCCCTTGGTTTGCACCTTCCCCTCTGGTATCTGTGCCTAAGGGGAAGGAACGTCTGTAGCCCCAGAGCAAGGTCCTGTGGAGTGGAGACCTCCCTTGGGCTGCCGTTCTGTTCATCGAGTAAATGCTGACCAAGCACCAGGCACTGTTCTGAGGGCAGATTAGAGAACTCAGCAAAGCAGAGTCTGCCTGCCCTGCCCTGCCCTGCCCTGCCCAAGCTCCCGTCTGGGAGGAAGCAGGTGCACACATGGTTGAAGGCTGGAGGGCGAGTGTCGGAGTGCAGGCGGGGTGCCGAGGGGCATGGAGCGCAAGAGGAGGGGCACCTATCCTACTGGGCCGAGTGGCTTCCTGGAGGAGGTGACGACTCAGCCTCAGGCAGGGACCGAGCTCTGTAGTGGGAGAACAAGTGGGCTCTTAGCTTGCCCCTGCTGGGGGCAGCCTTGAGCATCAGCCCACTGGGCTTTGGTTGCAGGGGCCTCCGGCCGGCCCCATGGTCCCTCCTCTGTGCGCCTTTCAGCGCAGATGGGGTGAAGGAGGGAGGGGCATGGCTGGGTTTGGTTGCCAGCACTGTGGCTTTAGGTCAGTCCCCTCCACCATCTGGCCCTCGGGTCCCCCCTCTGTAAAACGACAGTGATAACATCCCCCCCTGCGGCTTCCTGCCACAAGTACTTGCCCAGCATCTTCCATGCTGCTGAGAGTCAGACGAGTGTGGGTCCCTCCAGGGCCAGCTGGTCCCGCACCAGAAGGGGGTGGGACATGGAGAGGCCATAAATAAGCACAGTTGGTCGCAGCTGGTGACAGTGGGCCTCGGTGGCCGGCAAGGCTGAGACCTGAAGAATGAGGAGGTGCTGACGGGGGCACATGGGCAAAGGCTTCGACGCCAGCTCGCACCTGGCAGAGACCGGCGTGGGCAGGCAAGGCCCCAGCCCAGGCGGCAAGTGCAGTGCCCACCCAGAACTAGGATTCCCACAGCCCTCGCTTCCAGGCCTCAGGGCCGATGGGACACACGTGTATACGGACATGCACACAGCTGGGGGACACGGGCTTCCGTGCCGGTCAGAGAGGCTACCCCGGAGGGGCCGGCGTCCGACCCATAGCCCTTCACATCCTTCCCCACTGCAGGCAGCAGCTGTCGGAGGAGGGGCTGGAGCGGCTGGAGGAGGCCTGCGACATGGCGCTAGAGCTGAACGCCTCCAAGCACCGCATCTACGAGTACGTGGAGTCTCGGATGTCCTTCATCGCGCCCAACCTCTCCATCATCATCGGGGCGTCCACGGCCGCCAAGATCATGGGTGAGGCCCGGGGGCAGAGTGGGGGCAGAGGGCCGTCCTTGGGTAGGGCGCCCTTGGGGAAGCCTCATCCCTCCTGTCTAAGACGGAGCCTTTGGCCCAGGGCCCCAGCACCCTGTCCCCCTTGCCCTCGCCTCGTCATCCCTCCTAGAGGTCACAGAGGTCAGCCACCCTGCTTTTCCTGCAGCACAGGGACAGGATGGTGGCCCTGAGCCGGGCTGGACCGGACAGGCTGGAGAGGGAGGCGGCACGGCTGCTGGAGAGCCTGGCCCCGCTTGGCCGGCACGTCCCGGCAGCTCCCAGCTCTGCGCAGGCGCCTGGGCTGCCCGGCCCCAGCAGCGTCGGCTCTCAGGACCTCGTCTCATCCGCGAGATGGGGGCTGCAGCCCTGGCGATGCGTTAGGACTGAGGGTGGGCCCTCCTCCTCCACCCCTGCAGTCTCAGCGCCCTCTTGGGCTCCTCGCCCCTTCAGCCGAGAGACTCTTCGGGGGAGTTCAGTGAAGCAGCTGTGCTGGGTTGTTCGGGCTGCCCTAACCAAGTACCACAGACGGGCGGCGGGCAGCGGGGGACTTAGACACCGAGGTTCACTGTCACACAGTCCTGGAGGCTGGGAGTCCGGGAGCAGCTGGTCAGCAGGCTGGGCCCCGCAGAGGCCTCTCTCCTTGGCTTGTAGGTGGCCGTCTGTGGCCTCGTCTCTTCTCACGAGGACACCGGTCGTACTGGATCAGGGCCTCTCCGATGACGTCCTTCCACTTTAATCACCTCTTTCAAGGCCCATTTCCAAACACAGTCCCGTTCTGCGGTCCTGGGGGGTAGGGCTCCGACGTAGGAAGGGCGGGAGATCCATTCCAGGCCCCAGCACAGCCCTGGGTGGCAGGTGCGTGCAGAGTTGCAGGGTAGAAAGAAGCAGTGGTTTCAGGGCAAGATAATCTCAAGTGTGGGTCTTCCTCCCCCCCTCACTGACCTCACGTCTTTGGGCAGGTGACGTTGTGTGCCTCGGTTTCCCCAGTGGTGATAGGGCTTTGCTACTGTCCTGTGACTGCTGGGCTGAAATCAGGGTGTCGGCCAGTTCCCGCGTTCCTTTATATGTACGGAGCTTCTAGGAAGGAATCCGTTCTGGCCTTCTCCAGCTCCCAGAGGCCGCCTGCATCCCCCACCTTAAAGTCTCCTGTCTCACCTCCCTGTGACTCCCTTTCTCTTTCACTTACCCCGTCTCGAGGTCCTTCGCGTGTCCGCATCTGCAGAGGGTCGCAGGTTGCGGGGATTGTGATGTCAGCGTGTGGGGGCCGTTCTCGCACACGGGTTGCGGTGCCTGTGCGGGAGGCGTGTGTTTGATGAAACAGTAGATCTAGTCCCAGCGCAGGGCCTGGCGCACAGCAGACCCGCATCAGAGAGGCCTTCTTACCTGCAGCCCCTCTTCCCCGGGCCTGCAGACGAGCTCACGCGAGCCCAGCGGTGATTGACGGCAGCCCCATCCTCAGGGCGTCCCCGCTGTGGAGGCAGCTGGTGTGAGACGCACAGAGCAGGGGCCGTGGGGCTCTGCAGACTCGGGGGACACGTTCCTGTTGGGTCGTCTCCTCGCTGTGTGTCCTCAGGCAGGTGGTTTCACCTCTCTGAGCCGCCTCTGAATCCTTCCTCCGAAACGGGACTTGTCAGCCCTCTGGGGCAGGGCCAGCTCAGGAATTCAACCAGAAACACACAGAGACACACAGCACGCAGTGAGCCCCCAGGCAAACGCCCTGGGCTGCTCTTGACGGCCTCCCTCTGTCCCTCCTTCCTTCCCTCCCTCCTGTTGCAGGGGTGGCTGGGGGCCTGACCAACCTCTCCAAGATGCCTGCCTGCAACATCATGCTGCTTGGGGCCCAGCGAAAGACGCTGTCCGGCTTCTCGTCCACGTCTGTGCTGCCCCACACCGGTTATATCTACCACAGCGACATCGTGCAGTCGCTGCCCCCGGTGAGTCGTCGCCCCCCACCCCCACCCCCATACCTGGCACGTGGCTCCCCATGGAGCCTTCTGCCGAGCCAGGCACAGCCTCGTCCAGAGAGCAAGTAGCCCCCTCTGTGCCTCAGTTCCCATTGGTCCAAGCTAATGACCGCGGTCAGGAGCTCAGAGAACAGGGTCACATGGGGCATCGGAACAAGGACCCTGGAGCACACGTGCTGGGGTTGGGGTTCTAGAGCTGCACTTGACAACTGGGCAAGAGGCGGGAGCTCTGTGCCTCAGTGTCCCTGTCTGTAAAGTGGGGGGAATGGGATCTGCTTCATGGGGTTGGATTAAGATTAGGATTCCTATATATGAAACTCTTTTAGGTCCCACTTGTACGTAACAAGTGACGTCAGCATTAGCTTAAAGTGCAGGAGTCCCCAAACCATCCTCAGGTTCAGTAACCCACTAGAGGGACGTATAGACTCCAAGCTGACCCACTCGGGTTATGCTTTGTCGTCGTGAAAGGACAGACTCACATCAGGCACGGGAGGAAGTGTGTGGGGCAGGGGCCAGAGGTGCCAGCCACTGCTCTTCCAGTCCTCCTCTCCCTGTCAGGACACATCACCCGTGGCCTCCATACGTGACAGCCTGCAGGGGGACCCGCCCCCAGGGAAGCCCAGCTGAGCCTCGAAGTTCAGAGTCTGCACTGGGGCTCAGTTGTGCAGATGTGACCGGGTAGCCCAGGTGGCTGATCTGGGCTCCAGGTTGAGACCCTGTAACCCAAAGACCCCCACCCTCAATCCCATGGTTGGTCTCTGCCTTGTCCGAGGCCCCCCAGGCCAGCAGAGATCACCACCCAGGGGGTGAGGGCCGAGGGCGGACCTCTTAGGGCAAGGTTACATGCAGTCACTGCTAACTTCGTTATCGTTATCAGTTAGACGTGGGGCTGGGGGTTACGTGTACCGTCTCGGTGTATCTCAGAACGGGGGCCACCATCCTTTCTGAAACACAGATGGAGGTTTTCTATCTGAATGATTGTTTTTGGCACGTGATGGTCTCCCACCTGCAGTAATGCATCTCTCTGCGGAAACGGGTTCGAGTTGTTAATAAGCTGCTGGAAAGAAAACCGTGACAGTGATGGTCTGTTGCCGTAACACACTATTACGGTAACACGTAGTGGGAATGGTGAGCCGCTGACCGGCGGAAAGTGAGCCGGTGGCAGCTGCGGTTTGGGGAATGCTCGGCGCTGGCCGAGGAAGCCTCCTATGGACTCTGCCCCCTCTCTGCTGCTTCAGGATCTCCGGCGGAAAGCGGCCCGGCTGGTGGCCGCCAAGTGCACGCTGGCAGCCCGCGTGGACAGTTTCCACGAGAGCACGGAAGGGAAGGTGAGGCGTGGGCAGGCGTCCATCTGTGTGGGTCTGTCTCTTCTACCAGCCTTGTCATTGTTCAGTTTACCTCTGTCTTCTTGGCAGCCTTGATCTATGAAAGTGGGTGTGTTTTCTATCTCGTCTATTGGCATCCAGACACCCAACCTGGCACAGCGTTCGGGGCTTCGTCTCTCTCTCTTTCTTCCTCTTCCTCTCTCTCGACCACCGGTCAGGGTGCTGGGGGGACAGCTGTGAGCCACTCAGACCGAAGCCCTGCCTCTGTGGCATTCACGTTCTGGCAGGGGAGGCGGGGGGCGGTGAGGAGACGAGACATCTGTGGTGTGTCCAGGGGTGCTACATAAATGCTGAGATGGGGTCAGACGGTGCTGGGCTGGCGAGGGAGGGAGGGTGCTGGTTTAACCAGGACGTCAGGGGGGCTTCTCCGAAAAGGTGACGGTCTAGCATGCACCCAGGTGAAGCTAGCAAGCAGGTCAAGTGAGTGCTTGGGGGCAGAGTCCCAGGAAGAGGAAGTGGCCAGCGCAAGGGCCCTGAGCCTGCACACAGCGAGCTAGGGAGAGGAGGCCGTGGGGCGGGGCCGGTCCTGCAGAGCCTGTGTGCCCCGGAGAGACCTTGGTGCAGCAGAGGTGCTGATGGGGGGCTGATTTGGGGTCTTTCCTGAAGGAAGGGCCTGGTGGGGCCGAGACCACGGAGGTGAGGCTCCCAGGTGACCCCCTCTGCCCACCTGTGCAGGCCAAGGCCGAAGGCTGGGGAGGAGACGCAGGCATTGGGTTTGGCCCTGTTGCATTTGGGGGGCTGCTCGCATCCTCCGTCAAGGAGACAGTTATGTGAGGGGTGCAGGGAGAGGTCTGAGTCTGAGGTGGGACTAAACCCCGACAGAGGATAGGCCCCCCAGGCCCGGGGACAGGCGCCGCGCTCAGGCCGACGGCCAGGCAGGGCCCTGAGGGGACCCTCCTGCCCTCCCCAGGTGGGCTATGAACTGAAGGATGAGATCGAGCGGAAGTTTGACAAGTGGCAGGAGCCGCCGCCTGTGAAGCAGGTGAAGCCTCTGCCTGCCCCCCTCGACGGACAGCGCAAGAAGCGAGGCGGCCGCAGGTGGGCCCTGGGGGCCGGCGGGCTTGGGAAGGGAAGGGAGGGGCTCCTGCCCCCAGCTGACCCCCAGCGCCCATCCCCAGGTACCGCAAGATGAAGGAGCGCCTAGGACTGACCGAGATCCGGAAGCAGGCCAACCGCATGAGCTTCGGAGAGGTTACGCCCTTAACCCTGATGCCCCTTTCGCATTCCTTCTTCTCTGTACTGGGGCACCACCCACCTCCAGTCTCTCCCCCACATCCGTGCACCCCAAAGGGACCAGCGTAGCACTCAGTGCCGGCCCCATCCCTCCCCAGCCTTGCCGTCCTGTACACGCCCTTCCCCAGGCTTCACCTCTGCCAGTCTCACTGTCTGAGCATCATCCTGCGGGTCCTGCGAGAACTAACTCAAATGCCCTTTCGTCAGCGAGCCCAGTTTTGGTTGTTGGCCCCGCACACACACACACCCACACGCAGCCCCTCTCAGCTGTGAGCTCAGGGAGCGGTAAGAGGCCTGCGCTCCTCACCGGGCCCAGCAGGCACCTGAATCGGGTGAACGCCTGGGCATCTGGCTGATGGAGGGTGGCCAACTCTGGGATACCTTCCCTCCCACCAGATTGAGGAGGACGCCTACCAAGAGGACCTGGGCTTCAGCCTGGGCCATCTGGGCAAATCGGGCAGCGGGCGCGTGCGGCAGACTCAGGTGAACGAGGCCACCAAAGCCCGGATCTCCAAGACGCTGCAGGTACGGGCCTGGCTGGGTGGGGCCGGGGGTGAGGGAGCTCTGCTGGGAGAGCCCGGGCCCAGCCCAGACATCCCGTCCCCGCCCCCCCCGACAGCGGACGCTGCAGAAGCAGAGTGTGGTGTACGGCGGGAAGTCCACCATCCGTGACCGCTCCTCGGGGACCGCCTCCAGTGTGGCCTTCACCCCACTCCAGGTACTGTGCGCTGGAGTCGGGAGGCCCGGTTCTGCGCTGGCTCCGCTCCCAGCTCTCTGCGTGGCCCTGGGCGAGCCCCTTCCTCTCCCTGGGCTCCAGCTTCTTAGCCTGGGAAGCGGGCACATGACGGAGTTCCTCACGGGGCTGTTGTGGACAGTGTATCAGGGACGCCCCTGGAAGGCAGAGCGCGGTTCCTGGTGCTCAGGCTCGTGGGGACAGAAGGGAAACCGTCGTGCCTGCAAGCACAGCTGGCTTTAGGATTGGGCTGGGACTGCAGGTGACCACTTATTCCCTGTGACCTCGAGCCGGCTCAGCCCACCCTGAGGTGCTGGGTGGTGGGGACCACCTCAGGGCTCCACGTAAGGAAGTTCATAGCTAGCTGGCTGGGACCCAGCCACCGAGGCACCGGATGGAGCCACCGCACCTGTCCACCTCGGCTCACCCGCACAAGAGGGCCAGCGTGTCCCACGGCATCGTGCCGAGTAACTGAACTCATTTGCTCCGTCAGCGAGGGTGTACTGAGCACCCGAGTGCTGAGCACTGCTGCAGGCGCCGGGGATAGAGCCCCAGGCACGGACAGTAAGCCTTGCTCTCACGGAGCTTATGGGGTGGCGGGGTCAGATACGTAGGGTAGAGAGCCTGCCGGAAAGTGGAAGGTGCAGGGAGGAAAGGGGGAGAGGGAGTGAGGTGTCGGGTTGGAGCCGCCCAGGGAGGCCTCAGTGAGGAGGTGAGAATTACCCGTGGAAGATACTGGCAATGGTGCCAGCCAGTGTGGGGCCCCCAGAGCTGGTCCCTGTGTCACCAGAGGGTTGATACGGTTTGCACTAGGGCCGCAGGCGAGCCTCTTAGCTCTGTGACTTGGTTTCCTTGGTTGGCTGTTCTGAAACATTGCTGTTTTTAAAATCACCTGGAGAACTTGCTAAAAATTCAGATGCTCAGGTCCTCAGACCCACAGAGTCAGAATCTCCCCAGGTCTGGGGTGGGGGCGGTTTGGTGACTGGTGAACTGTTCTCATGTCTACCTGGAGCCCGAGGACCATTGAGAAGGGTCTCCCGGACATTTCACACTTCTCTTACTGGGTGGGGGGCCTTGTCAGCGGCCAGCCCATCTCCCCACCCCATCATCACCTCCCTCACCTGCCCAGGGCCTGGAAATTGTGAACCCGCAAGCAGCCGAGAAGAAGGTGGCTGAGGCCAACCAGAAGTATTTCTCCAGCATGGCCGAGTTCCTCAAGGTCAAGGGCGAGAAGAGCGGCATCATGTCCACCTGAGGCACTGCGCCCTGGGGGGCTGCCCCTGAAGCTGCACAGGCCCCGCCCTTCTGAAGGGATCGGGGTCAGGATAGGGCTGGGAGGTTCCGTCCTCAGCCCCGTGCCAGGACTGTCTGGGGAGGCTCGGGAGGAGGCCCAGCCCCCCAAGCACCAAGATCGCTCCCCATTGCAGGGGGGCAGAGCCAGTCTTCACCATGCCTCATCTTTTGTATTTTAACTAGGAAGGGAGATACTTTTGGAAAAAGTGCCATTAAAAGCACATTATCAGGTTCTGTTGCTGGGGAGTGGTCATTTGTCAAACACACGTGTGACTGGAGGAGTCTGAGCTGTGGGGTTTGGGGGCACGGATCCAGGTGGCGTCTGGGCTCATCCCTGGCCTTTCTCTTCCCTGTCATGGATCCCAGGAAGAGCAGAGCCCTCTGTGTCTCCAACCCACCTGGAGAACGTCAGTCGTTCTGACCGAGGGATGTGGCCGCTGAAAGCCCCAGCCTGCGAACAGGCCAACCCGCGTGGCTGTGGCGTCGGGGGAGTGGCCTCGCCTTTCCAAGCCTCCACCCCTAACACCGAGGGCCACCTGTGACGATGGGAAAGGTGCCCGGGACGTGCCTGGCGTTGGGCTCCCTGTCAGGGTCCAGTGTTTGCAGAGTACTCCCTGCCCACCCTGCTGTGCCAGGCCCTGATGGGGCTGAGCAGACAGGCTCCCTGCCGGCCAGGACGCAGTGTTCTCTGAGTTCCTCCCAGGTCAGTCTGTCCTGGAACTGGGGCTCAGCCAAGGTCCCCTTCACTTTGGCTGGAAGGTGCAGGCCGAGGGCACGCAGCCTGCAGGCAGGTGGGGACAAGGCTGTGGGCAGGGGCCGTCCCTGGGGCTACCCTGCAAGCACTAATTAAGGAAGACGCCACCTGGGGGCCCATGTACTGTGCTCTGGAGCGGGGCTTCACAGTGCACTGGGGAGGGAGCCCTGGTCACCGACCTGTGAGGTCAGTCAGTGCCCCTCCTAGTAACCCAGGAGGTGGGTGCACAACCCACCCTGTAGGAAGGGGATGCCTCCTACCTCTGCCCGCCTCCCACCCTCCAGTTCACACTTTCTCCCTGGGGCTCTGGCTGGCTGGGTCCTGTCTGAGATATCTCCTCTGTTCCTCTTTCTGGGCTGCCCCTGCCATACTTGCTCCAAGTATGTCTCAGTTCAGGGCTCACTCTGTGGACCTCAGCAGCTCTCTGAATCTCTCCCCTCACATCACATTCCTTCTAGTGGCTACACTACCCCAGGTCACTGAACTCGGTTTCCCCAGCTTTATCCCTAAGCCTTTATTTAGATCAGCCCTGTTGAAAAGTGACGAACTTGGCTGATCTCTGCTGATGAGTCTGCCGGGGAAGGGTGCTCTGTCTGCCCCTCTTCAGAACCTCCACCTCCCTGGCCGGAGTCAGAAGGGATCTGACTCACCTCGTGCTGCAGTCCTGCAGAATCTTAGAACAGAGATGCTCAAAGCTTAGTATGCTTCAGAATTACCTGGGTGGCTTGTTAAAACCAGGGTTGCAGGGCCCAGGGTTTCTGCTTCAGTTGGTCTAGGGTGGGAACTCAAAAGTGTACATTTCTAGTAAGTTCCCAGGTGATGTTTTGGCTGCTGATTGATACCTCACTTTGAGAACCACTTCTAGAAAATTCTCTATCAGATGAGCTGCATGTTGGAATCATCTCAGTAGATTTAAAAATTACTGTCTGGTTCCCATCCCCAGAAATTCAGATTTTAGTGGTCTAGGATAAAAGACTGAGTATCTGGATTTCTTCTTTCAAGCCACCCAGGTGAGTCTAATGTGCAGCCAAGTTTGAGAACCATTGCTCTGAATCCTTGTTACTCAGAGTGCCAACTGTGGAGCATCAGCATCACCTGGGAACTTGTCAAAAAAGCAGAACCTGGGACCTCCTGAATCAGAATCTGCATTTTAACAAGCCTTCAAATAGTTCCCGGGTGTCCGAGAGGCGCTGCCCCATCCAGGGGCCGCACTTCGAGGAGCGTGGCTCTAGATGAGTGACTCTCCAACTCCAGTGAGCGTGGGGATCACGCAGGGAAGTGTGTCAAAGTGCAGACCTCCAGGCTTCACTCCCCAGGTCTGTGTGGACCTAAAAACCTTTCTGCTCCCTTGCCCTGCGATTCGGATGCAGCTCTCACTTGCACTGCCCCTGGATCCACCTTCCCATCTTGACCGTCTGACCCTGAGCAAGTGCCTCCCGAGTCTTGGACCACAAGTCACCCCTCGCGTTCACTCGCGCACTCATTCATTCATAAGCACAGCTACGGTCTTCCTGCGGGTGCCAAGTCCGGAAGGGCAGACGTGCCG
This sequence comes from Phoca vitulina, assembly GCF_004348235.1. Lineage (NCBI taxonomy): Eukaryota > Metazoa > Chordata > Mammalia > Carnivora > Phocidae > Phoca > Phoca vitulina. The sequence goes on along the minus strand of NW_022589755.1, from coordinate 3,443,815 downwards.
AAGTGGGAGAGCGGGAGGGGACAGGGTAATCCCCTGAGTGCCCTCGGAAGCGGACGTGCAGGGGAGAGCTGCTGTCCCGGGCGGAGGCAGGACGGACGGTGCATGCGTCCCTCCCCACCCCATGGGCGTGCGAGGGGCCGGTGACTTGGGGCGCTGTCCACCGCTTGCTTCCTCCCTTCCACAACACCGAGTCCCAGACCCGTGCCGAACGCGGGCAGCTGCAGAAACGCGACGCAGCCGGGGCATGGGGACCCGAGCCCGCTGGCTACGCCCCGTTTCACAAGCTCCGCCGGCGGGTGCCGCCCCCTCGCTGCGCCCCCGGACCGGCCGGGGTGAACGACACCAGGCGGGGCCAACGAGGGGGCAGCTCCTCCCCTCGTCGATTGGCAGGCGACCTCGGCTGCGCCCGCGCTCGGAAGGCACCTGTCCGCCTCTCATCAGGTGAGCGGCTCTTCACGCCCACGCTCCATGCCTTCCTCCGCTTTCCCCACCCACTTCCGGGCCCAACCAATGGCTTCAGGGCAGAATATCCCCTCACAACCAATTAAAACCGGCTCTAAACTTGACGAACGACTTCCCGCCCCTGATCAGCCTAGCTCCTCCCTCCGGCCAATTGGTTTAGGAGAAGGGGGACGGGTGTATCCAATCAGCACGACAGTGGCCTCTTGATTGATGCACGGGCCCTCGCGCTGGCGTGTTGTACCCTGAGGCGGGGAGGAGGAGGAGCGGGGAAGAAAACCTGAGCCAATCCTAGCAGCCTGCGCGGGAGGCCAATCAAACGCCGCGCCTTGGAGGGATTGCCCAATCGGCGAGAGGAGGCCGGCTGCATCCCTGCCAGGGACCAATAGAGTGCGTCCGAGGGGGCAAGAGCGACATGCCGCAGGAGCAATCATAGGCCTATGTTCGGGACTCGGGGGCGGGTCGGCGCCAGAGACGAGAAGAGAGGAGGGGAGGCCTCCTCCACCGCCGCCATCTTGGACCGGGCCCGGTCAGCTTCCGCGGAGCCATCGGCAGACGCCGCGGCCTCCCTTGAGCCCCGACCCCGTCGTCAGAACAACCCCGGGCCCACTTCCCCCCACCCCACTTCCGCTTCGCGCCGCTATCGCGATAGCGCCCGGGCCCGGGGCGCGAGAAAAAGGCGGCGGGCGCTCGCCTCCCCCGCCTGTCGCGATACGCTCCTCAGCGGCGGCGCCAGCTCCTGTGGTGAGAGCGTCAGGCTCGACTGGGCCGGACCCCTTCCCCTCCTCCCCAAGCGCCGCCGCCGCCCGTCCCGGCGACACCGCCGCCTGTCGCG
>NW_022589755.1:3416978-3442121 GCF_004348235.1 Phoca vitulina | reverse complement strand
CGGCGGGGGCGCCGGCGCCCAGCTGGACGGCAGCCCCCCGTGGGCGGCGGGCCCGCAGGCGGGCGGGGGTCTCCGTCCCCCCAGCGCCCCCGGGCCAGGCCCCCCTGCACGGCGCGCCGGCCGCGGCGGCCTCTGCCAAAGTTTGCCTGCAGCGGAAAGTCGGGGGCCCGGGGCCCTGCGTCCTCGGGCGGGCAGGGCTGCCCCCCGCGCTGCCCCTCGGGGCGCGGGCTGTCTGCCCGCCCGGTGATGTCACTCCCACCTCACGGCGCGGCGCTGGGTCTCGGGCACCCGTTCGGCCGCCGCCCGCTCCGTGGTGCGGACGCTGTGCGCCGTGGGCCGTGCAAGCACCCCTGCCCCCGACGACGCCCCTGGCCGGGGGGGGGTGTGCTGACCCCTCCTCCCGCTGCGCGCGGCGGGCCCCGGTCACACCAGCCCTTGCGGGGGCGCGCCCCCGGGCTCTGCGGGGGTCCAGGCCCCCACGTCCGCACTCCCGCGCAGCGGGCTCCCCGGGGCGCACGGCCTGCCAGAGCTGAGGGTCCCCTGCTGTGGCTGCGGGCTCTGCTGGCCGGGGTGCGCGCGCCCCCGGGTGAGGGGCCTTGCTCAGGGCTGCCGCCCCCAGCCCGGGGTTCCTGCCGGGTGTGGGCGCCCGGGACTAAGGCTTCGCTCGCCTCCTGCGTGGTCTGCTGGGTGGCTCCCAGGCTCCTGCCCTCTCAGCTGAGGGGGCGTGAGGCGCCCGAGATTGGACGACAGACCCCGCCGTTGTCACCTTGCAGAGGACAAAGGCTCCTCTGCTGTAGCTTTCCCGGTGGGGCTCCCGGTCCCCCGTCCTTGGTGTTGGGCCTCCCAGTGGGGAGACCACCGCCTGCCCCGGGCCCTAACGCGTCCCTCTGGTGCTTCACGTGGCAGCGTCAGCGGCCCCCGGTTGGGGACTGCCCTCCAGCATCGCTTCCCAGCGGGCCGGAGCCCCGAGGCCTCTTCGTAGGGCCCGTGGCGGCCCCGTGGCGCCCCCGGGTTGGGACCGCCTGGTGTTAGTTCCCAGGACTCAGCTTCTGCCCCTCTGCCTGGTCTCCCTCAGGCCCGGCTGTGCCCTCTTTCCTGAGCTGAGGTTTTGGGGCTGGCCTTCATCAGTGTGGGTCTCTCACTGCAGTGCTGTCGGCCCCTGTGGGCCTGGCACACTGCTCACCCCGCCCCCAGAACGGGCTCCTCGAGGGGATGAGACTTGGTGAAGCCTCCTGGGCCAAGGTCCCCGGGTTTCAGTTCTGTCTGAGACCTTTGCCATGAGCGTGCGAGCTCTGGGGTGCCTGAGACGCCCGCTGTCGCAGAGTGGGCCTGCTGTGCTTGGTTTTCCTGGGGGATCTTGGTGGGTCCCCCAGGAGCAGTGGGGGCTCCCCGCCCTTTACGAATGGGGCTTTTCCCGTGGTGGCACCTCCACTTCAAGGCTCAAGCTCCCCCTTTCTGGTCCTTTCTGGGGGGTCTACGGTATCTTGATGTGGGGGTCTGTCTGCAGGGGGAGGGGCTGTTGCGTCTGTGGCGAAGGCTCCTGCCCGCTGTGGCACCCAGCTTGTCTAGAGGGTGCACGTACCCTGGGCCCGTGGTGCCTCCCACAGGTCCAGTGCTGTCCTCTCCGGGCCTGAGCTGTTGCCCACCTTGAGGGCCTGGGACCTCACCTCCCTGGGCTAGGGCTCTTGTTGCGCTGGCACCGTGCTCTGGCTCCTTCAGGGCTTGTTGCCGCCAGTCTGTGCCCGTCTTGGGGGCATCACCTCCTCCACTGCGCTGGTGCCCCAGCCCCTCAGCGCGGCGGGCCTTGTGCAGGGTATAAACTCGGCGTCCTCTCCGTCTGGGCCGGAGGCCGGCAGTGCAAGCTGCTCCGGGGCACTTCGAGGCGTTTCTGGGTTGGGGTCCTGGCCCTGTCCCGAGCTCCCAGGCCGGAGGGGCTTCCCCCGTTCCGGTTTGCGTCCTCCGCTCTGTGCCGCTGTCTGCCGGGTCCTTCCTGGAGCGGGGGTCTTCCTTATGCGGGGACTGGCCCACCGTGGTGTGTCAGCTGGCCCTGGGCCGAGGGTGTAGCCGTTCCCTTGGTTGGCCCTTGGTGGAGGTGCGTGCTCCCCCTCGTCCCAGGTGTCACACCCACTGTCCGCGTCCGGGGGGGCTCCTGTGGAGGGTGCTGGTCGCGGGCCTCGGGCCTCTGGTCCTCCTCCAGCGTGCGCTCCCGCGCTGTCCCGCGGTAGCTGCTCGCCACGGGCGGTGGGGTAATTGAAATGAAAAGTTCCACTGTTTTGTTCCTGAGCCGCACTTTCAGCGCTCGGGGCACCGGTGGCGCAGAAACGGAACATTTCTGTTTGTGGGAAGTTGGACGGGACTGTTCCTGAGATGTTTCCTTCCCTGTGGTGGGGACCCTCTTGGTGCGACCTCCCCTTGGGTTGGGGCTCTTAGTCCTCGCTGGAGTTAAAGCTGCTCTGGGGCACCCTGCCCTGGGCCTGTCTCAGGGAGCCATGCTTCCCAGCAGAGGCCCCCTGTCTGGGGGTGACCTCAGGCAGTGCGCGAGTCCCCTCGGCATAGCCCCTCTGCAGGGCTCCTGCATCTCCCCCGATCTTGGTGTCAGACCCTAAGGTGTGGCTTCCCCCGGGCCAGAGCTCCCGGGGACTCCCCCTTTGAACCCAGTGTCCTCTGGATTGCACGTACTTTAGGGTGAAGGTGCCTCTCTCTCTAAGTACTGGGCGCGCATCCTGATGGTTGATGCTTCCCCGCATCTGCGTTACCAGCGGATCTGATACGCACCTTAGTGTGCACAGATGGCGCTCTCACCGCTGAGGTCCCCGTTCACTCTCCTGGCCCTCTCCGGGGTGATGCCTTCTGCCCCCACACATCTAATTCTTTGGGTTGGGTTGTCTCCTGTGTTTTAAAGACTCTGCCCTGGAATAAGCTTGGTGGTGTACGGCCCTCTTCTGCTTGGGACCAAGCCCTGACACGATGGGTGGGTTTAGCTCTTCCTGATTCCAGGCATCTGCCGTGTCCCACTGCTCCCCTTCCGTCCCCTGCGGTTCTTACAGACGGCATCTGGCCCTTCTCCCCGCAAACTCCTCATGTTCTGACCTGAGGGGTCCCCTCTCCGGTGTTAGGATTCTAGTCACCGGTGTACCCTGCTCCTCTGTGGGCCTTACTCCCCAGCACTCAGCCATGGGCTGCTTGACTTCTTGCTCTACAAAGTCTGGAGTGTCATCTGGGGAGAAGGTGTTCCATGCTCTAGGAATTTCCCACTTCCTGGGGAAAAGTACACCTGTTTCCTTGTTTCAGCAAACTTCCGGAGTTTTCAGACCCTGTGCTGGGCTGTCGGGGCAGCATAAGTAGAACTTGGCCTCCCCCTGGTCATCAGATAGTAAACGCGTCTTCCCTCTACCATCCCACGTACCCTCCCGTTCCCAGCCTCATCCACGCATCTGTGTTTGGCCAGCTGGGGAATAAACGTGTGTCCTTTCTTTCTCTGTCAGCAGCGTCCGTCTCCAAGAGAGTATGAAGAGAGTGCGTCTGTAGGGCAGGGAAGATGGCGGACAAGCGCAAACTCCAAGGTACCGGTTTCCTTGCCCGCTGCCTTTATAACCCCGTGCTCACTGTCCTCCGAACTCCTCCTCTGATGCCTGCTGCCGTGGCAGGGCGCTAACAGCCTTCTCTCCTCCCCGGCCAGGTGAGATTGATCGCTGCCTCAAGAAGGTGTCCGAGGGCGTGGAGCAGTTTGAAGATATTTGGCAGAAGGTACAGGGCCTGGAGTCCTAAAACTCTGGGTCTCCAGGGAGGAGAGCACAGGAAGAGGTTCAGGGTCTCTGGGTGTAGGCCAGGGAGAGGGGTTGTGGGTCCAGGTGCTGAGGACCTTAGAAGCAGCTCTGAGATGGATTGGGCGGCGGGCGTGGGGGGGTGGTGTTCCCAGAGTCTCCAGCCCCAACAGACTGGAGTTTTACCACTGGAGTGGGCACGAGGGCCCCAAGTCCCACATTGATTCCTGGGTTCTCTTCATCCCTCAGCTCCACAACGCAGCCAACGCGAACCAGAAAGAAAAGTATGAGGCTGACCTAAAGAAGGAGATTAAGAAACTTCAAGTGAGGAGACTAGGGGCCCGGATTCCTGCATCCCGAGGGCAGAGGGAGCAAGGAGGAGGGGGCTGGCGGCCTCGGTGCCCAGGTCCTAAGGCAGTGTGACTGTCTTGCTTTTCCCCCACCTGCAGCGGCTGAGGGACCAGATCAAGACATGGGTAGCGTCCAACGAGATCAAGGACAAGAGGCAGCTCATAGACAACCGCAAGCTCATTGAGACGGTAGGAGCCCAGAGCCTGGAACCTGAGAGGTGGGAGGAGGCCAGTTCCCAGGTCCCCAGAAGGCCCTGGAAGAGGAAGGTTTCTCCGCCCGGGGGAAGGGGAGAGGCCATGGGCTGGGACCTCCTGCCAACTGCGCTGTCCACAGCAAATGGAACGGTTCAAAGTTGTGGAGCGAGAGACCAAGACTAAAGCCTACAGCAAGGAGGGCCTGGGCCTGGCACAGAAGGTGGACCCTGCCCAGAAGGAGAAGGAGGAGGTGGGCCAGTGGCTCACGGTGAGTTAGGGGAGAGGGGGGGAGAGGGCCCCGGGGCCCTGATCCCTGGGCGCCCAGGGGACGCCGGCTGACCACCCGTCTCCCCCCTCTCCCCCAGAACACCATTGACACCCTGAACATGCAGGTGGACCAGTTTGAGAGTGAGGTGGAGTCACTGTCCGTGCAGACGCGCAAGAAGAAGGGTGACAAGGATGTGAGTGGGGGGACCCTGCGCCTGGGGGACAGAGACAGGCTGGCGAGCGGGGGGTTTGGCGGCCACTGGGGTTGGCGCGTGTTGGTGAGCCAGTCTCGGGGGTCCAGCCTCGGAGAACAGTGGTGCCGCGGAAAGGAGCGGTTTGGGGGAACACGCTGGGTTGTGCCAGGGTCGCAGATGAGGCGAGAGCGGATGGCGCGCAGGTGGGGTGGTCTGCGAGCTGAAGCTGTGGCCTCCTAGCTCCGAGAAGGCCCAGGTCCTGGGCAGTAGGGAGAGATGAGGCTCATTTGGGCTGAGAAGAGCAGTCTTGCGGCAAAGCCAGATCTAGGGGCCCAGATGCCAAAACTCCAGGGTTGTAGGGTGTGGGTTCAGGGTGATGCAACTGTACTCACTGGCACAGGAAACACAGGGAATGGAGAGCTGGGTCCGGGGTGGGGGGGGCCGTGGGAGATGTGCCCGGTTTGGGGGTCTGAGACGTTGAGGGGTCTGGGAAGCGGGAGCCTGGAGGAGAGATGCAATAGGTCCTTGTGGAGGGGGCAGCGGATTTAGAACTGAGGCCTTGAGGGAGGGGCAGGTGCCTGGAGAGCCCGGGAGCTAAGCTGCTGAATCTGGACTCCCTCGGGGTGGGGGGTTATGAGGACAAAGATGATGGTTCCCTGCAAACGGGCATCGGCACTGTTGCTATTAGAGCGAGATGGGGGTGGGGTGGGCTGCAGTTCTGAGATGTGGGCTGTCGGTAGCTGCAGAGGGCCGCGGCGCAGGAGGCACAGGGCTTTCTGGTCTTCTAGAAGTTTCCTGGGATGTCTAGGCAGGAGCTGGGGGTCCTCGAGGGGCTAGACGGGGGGCAGACTCCACACTGCCCACGGCAGGAGGGGCTGGAGTGGAGCCTCTGGGTCTCTACAGGGGTCGGGGACTGAGGACAGGTTCTGTGGGGGCAGGAGGGGCCCGGGCAGGTGCCCTGCAGCCCCTGAGCCTGGCCCTGGGCTCGCCAGCAGAAGCAGGACCGGATCGAGGGCCTGAAGCGGCACATCGAGAAGCACCGCTATCACGTGCGCATGCTGGAGACCATCCTGCGCATGCTGGACAACGACTCCATCCTCGTTGACGCCATCCGCAAGATCAAGGACGACGTGGAGTACTACGTCGACTCGTCCCAGGACCCCGACTTCGAGGAGAACGAGTTCCTCTATGACGACCTGGACCTCGAGGACATTCGTGAGGCCCAGGGTTGGCCTGCGGGTACGGGGCAGCGAGGGCCGGGTGGGAGGGCGTCCGAGCCCGTCGAGCATGCCCCTCCCTGCCTCCACAGCACAGGCGCTGGTCGCCACGTCCCCGCCCAGCCACAGTCACATGGAGGACGAGATCTTCAACCAGTCAAGCAGCACACCCACCTCGACCACCTCCAGCTCTCCCATCCCGCCCAGCCCGGCCAACTGCACCACGGTGAGGAGGCGGCCTGTGGGAGGGGAACTGAGGAAGCGGGGTCTGGGTGTCCTGGGTCCGGGCCCTGAGGGCCAGACAGGGCTGCGCGTGGGTCCTGGGTGTGCGGGAAGGCCGGAGGCCGCGCAGCGGGGCAGCTCAGGCAGGGATCAAGGGCTGGGTTCCCCGAGGAGAGCAGGCTCCTGGGTCCGTGAGAGGCTGACAGGTGGTGCTGGCCCCCGGAAGACAGGGACCCTGGGTCCCCCGGTGAGGCTCAGGGCACAGGCACCGCGGCGGCCCTGGCAGCTTCAGAGATCGGCGTCTCTGTCGGGGCTCTAGAGGTCACACAGGTGTCCGACTGCGCCTCTTCCCCCTCAGGAAAACTCTGAAGATGACAAGAAGAGGGGACGCTCGACGGATAGCGAAGTCAGCCAGGTGGGTGTGCCCTGCGAGCGCCCCCCAGGACAGGAGCGGCCTTCAGGAAGCACTGCTCCTCGAGCCGGGGTGTCAGGGAGCAGCCTGCTGGGAGGGCACCGAGGGGGCTGGTGTGGGACCCGGTGAGCACCTGGGACCAGGAAGGAGTGGGGCTCAGGACCCCTTGATGTGTAGCGAGTGCGAGGTGCCAGGGGGCCGTCAGGCAGTGCTTGGCCACCGCTGCGCTGTGGCTGTGTCACTCCTGCTTTCTGGGGGGGTCATCCGCAGCCCTTCCGGTTGCTTTTGTGACCCTTGAAATAACATTCAGAACTACTGCCCGATTTTTGGCTGCTTTTCCTTCCGCTCTTGGACTGTTAGCTGGTTCCAGGTAGTCTGTTGAGGCCATGGCACTTGCCTGACCTCCAGGGGGTCTGTCCCTGACAAGAGCCCCATGGGACGTCCCTGGAGGTGTCCACGCAGGATGTGGGGAGCTGGGTGTGGGCCGGAACGCGCGTGAGTGTTCAGGTGTGTCCCGCGGTGCTTGAAGCTTTGACGGTCAGGTCAAGGGGAGGGGACAGCTGGGGGCAGCCAGGCCCTGCGAGGACAGCGGAGCCCAGCTTGGCGGGGGGGCGGGGCTCGGCCGACCTGCCGGCCCACCGGGTCCTGACCCTCTTCTCTCCCCCCTCCGCAGTCTCCAGCCAAAAATGGCTCCAAGCCTGTCCACAGCAACCAGCACCCTCAGTCCCCGGCTGTGCCGCCCAGCTACCCGCCCGGCCCCCCGCCTGCCGCCTCTGCCCTGAGCACCGCCCCTGGCAACAACGGGGCCTCCGCCCCAGCAGCGCCCGCAAGCGCCCTGGGCCCCAAGGCCAGCCCAGCCCCCAGCCACAGCTCGGGCACCCCTGCGCCCTATGCCCAGGCTGTGGCCCCGCCGGCCCCCAGCGGGTCCAGCGCCGCCCAGCCCCGGCCCCCCAGCGTCCAGCCTGGCGGGGGCGGGGGCGGCGGGAACAGCGGCGGAGGCGGAGGCGCGGGCAAGCAGAACGGCACCACCAGTGAGCAGGGGGGCTGCAGGCGGCCGGGGGGCCCCGGGGCGGCCGGCCCGTTTTCACCCCGTCGTCCTGCCCCCAGGTTACAGCTCGGTGGTGGCAGACAGCCCGGCAGAGGTGGCTCTCAGCAGCGCGGGGGGCGGCAGTGCCAGCAGCCAGGCCCCGGGCCCCCCGTCGGGCCCCCACAACCCACCGCCCAGCACCGCGTGAGTGGCCGTCCGCAGCCCCTGCCCCTGCCCCTGCCGGGACGTGGCCCACCTGGTCGGGGTGGCGTCCCCACTTCCTTCCAGCCAGGACACTGTACCCAGCAGTCCCCTAGCTTCACGCTCCGCAGTGTTCTGAGACACCCTCGGGTAATCGGGATTGTCCTTAGAGTCCCCACACGTCCCCTGGAACACGTCCCCTTTCCAGTGACCTGCCCCATGCCCACCTGACTCCCCTCAGAGGGCTGCCTGTCCAGATCTCAGGTCAGACCTTTCCAGGGGGTCCCTGTTCTCAGAAGATTGCCCCAAGAAAGACTGTGACCTCCGAGGGATGTAGGGGAGACCTGCTTCCTGGGTCTGCTTCGCCGCCAGGCTCTGGGTGGGCCGCCCCAAGGGGGCACCTGCCCTGCGTCCATCTGCCGTTCTGTGGGTGGACCAGTCACCTTCTTCATGCTCCCCCTCCATGCACCGTTGCAGGGGCCTGACCCGGCCCCTCCTCTGAGCCCTCTCCCCTTCTCTCCTTCCCAGGAAGGAACCCAGTGCGGCGGCCCCAGCAGGGGCTGGGGGTGTGGCCCCAGGCTCAGGGAACAACACAGGGGGACCCAGTCTCCTGGTGCCACTTCCCGTGAACCCTCCCAGCTCCCCGACACCCAGCTTCAGCGAGGCCAAGGCAGCCGGCGCCCTGCTCAACGGACCTCCACAGTTCAGCGCTGCCCCAGAGATCAAGGTGGGCCTCCGGCTTGTGTGTCCTGGCCCCGCCGTCTCCCCTGCACGTTTGCTGTCCCCTCCCTCCAGGTCTGCCGGCCGCCCCGCCCCCTCTTCCTGTGGGGCTCTGGCTCTCTCCCCCCCACCCCCCGCCTGCTTGCTCTTCCCCACCACGTGCACCCTTGCCTGGTCCCCGGGCTCCTCCACCATCCTGCCCTCTGGGACTTTTTCCTGGGCTCCTGGTTGGACTTGCTCTCCTGCACTCTGGGTTCCCACCATCCTCTCTGTCCTCGTGTCTCCTCGCTCCCTCACACACCCCGCCATCCAGCTCGCTGCCCTCCTTTTCCCTTCTGAGGGACCATCTAAGTTGAGAAAACATTGACGTCCACTTTGGGCCATGCTTCATGCCAGGTGAACACACCCAGTCCCACCTTCTCTACAGGAAGCCAAGCGGGACTGCACGGGCCAGGGGCAGCGGGTGCCATGGACCCGCAGAGGTGCCTCGGACTTGGGGAGATGGCCCAGCAAGGCCTGGGGGGGGGGGGGAGATCTCTAAGCTGGGAGAGGTAGGGGCCCAGTGGCGGGAAAGGCTGAGGGAGGAAGGAGTGGTTCTCGTGCTGGAGATCTAGGAGGGCTGCTGTCAGGGCTGAGGGAGAATGGCGGGGCAGGGCTCCACAGACAGGAGGAGGGGGTGCAGGCTGCCTGCGAGGCTGTGATGGGGTGTCCTAGAGAGGGCCGTGGGGTCCTGGGTGCCAGGGTCTGAAGGGGGAGCAGGATGTGGGGCTGACTTTCTGGGCCTGCATTTAACCTCCGCTCCACCGAGTAAGAGTCCAGGTCCACGTCCCGCGTGGCCTTCTGTGGACAGAGCAGGTGCTTACAGTTGCCCCTCAGTTAGGACAGGACACTGAAGCGCTTGGAACGGTGTGTGGCCCAGAGTAAGCGCGTGGTTTGGAGGAACCATGGACGGGAAATTATAGAGTGTGTATCTTCCTGGAGTAAAGGGTCCACTGGTTGTGAGCAGAGAAGGGACACAAGCGGATGTGGCTGAAGGTCCCTCCGGGGCCACGGAGAAGAGCACAGAGGGCAGGCGGCGTGAGGGACGGGGACACGGGGAGGCGGCACAGAGGCCCGGGGCCCGCAGGCTGCGCCGACCGCGGCTCGGACACCTGCTCCGGGCGTGGCTTCGGGCCGCCTGTCGGCCGGCAGGGAGCTGGGATGCCAGGGCTGTCGGGAGACGGGCCCATGGCCCTGCGTCAGCCGGGGGCGTACGCAGCCCCCCCCGCCCCCCGGCAGCATCCGGCAGCCTGGCTGCCCACGCGGAGGGAAGCCCGCCCGAAGGCCGCGCGCTGCTGGGCGCCCCGTGTGCCCGCGGGTCGGTCTGCCGGTGCTGCCTGTGCCCCGCGGCCGCCTCGCGGCCCCCGTTACGTGCTGTGGCGGCGTTCTTCGCGCCGCTGGCCTGGGCTCTGCCGACCCCCGCCGGAGGGGGCGGGCGTGTGGGTGCCAGCTCTCCTCTCCCTGCAGGCGCCCGAGCCTCTGAGCTCGCTCAAGTCCATGGCGGAGCGGGCGGCCATCAGCTCCGGCATCGAGGACCCCGTGCCCACGCTGCACCTGACCGAGCGAGGTGAGGGGCTGGGTGAGGCGGCGGCGGCCCGGTGGGGGGGCGGCCCACCCCGGCCTCACCGAAGGGCCTGGTCCTGCGCTCCCCGCAGACATCATCCTGAGCAGCACCTCTGCTCCGCCGGCCTCGGCGCAGCCGCCCCTGCAGCTGTCGGAGGTGAACATCCCGCTGTCGCTGGGCGTGTGTCCGCTGGGGCCTGTGCCCCTCACCAAGGAGCAGCTCTACCAGCAGGCCATGGAGGAGGCCGCCTGGCACCACATGCCCCACCCCTCGGACTCCGAGCGCATCCGGTGAGGGGCCGGGACCCGCGAGCGTGAGGGCAGCGGCCCCGGTGGGACCTGGTCCCCCGTCCCGAGACCGCACGTGAGCGGTCCTCCGCGGGCCGCGCGAAGAGCTGGGTCGGAGGCGTCCGGCGGGGGGTGACCAGGCGCCCGAGAAGCCGCCCGATCCGTGAGGCCCGCCCTCGCACCGCGCCGCCTGTCGGGCGCAGGAACCAACCCTCCCGCCCCCCACAGGCAGTACCTGCCCCGGAACCCCTGCCCGACGCCCCCCTACCACCACCAGATGCCACCCCCCCACTCGGACACCGTGGAGTTCTACCAGCGCCTGTCAACCGAGACCCTCTTCTTCATCTTCTACTATCTGGAGGTACAGCAGGGCCCCCGGGGCAGCCTCGGGCCCCCCGGCTTCGCCGCCACCGCCGCCGTCCCCCCTCGGGCTGGAGGGGTGAGGTGGGTGCCCCACTGCGGCCACCGGGACCGCACCCCCTCCCCATCCCCCTGTCCCGCTCCCCCACCCCCACCCCGGCAACCGTGTCCCTGTCCCTGCGTCAGCACAGACACGTCCGTGTTGAGGCTGGGGGCCAGGGAGCCCCCGCCCCACCCCGGCCGCCCACGGCCGCGCACAGTGCCAGGCCCCTGCATGACCCCAGGGAATCCCGACGAGCCCCCCCCCCTGGGGAAACTTTCCAGACTCCCAACATGCAGTAGTTTTTCTTCCTTCTCAAAGCTTCTGTGGAAGCATTTTCTCCTGACCAGCAGTGGTATGTTCTGTGCCCCAGCCCCTCTCCACCTGGACCGTCCAGCCCAACCTCCAGCCCAGCCTCGGTCCACGGCGGGGCCTGGGCTCAGCGCTGTGCCCCTCGCCCCACCAGTTTGGGGGCCCCCTGATCCCCGGCTCCACACTTCCTCCCCCAGGGCACGAAGGCGCAGTACCTGGCAGCCAAAGCCCTAAAGAAGCAGTCGTGGCGATTCCACACCAAGTACATGATGTGGTTCCAGAGGCACGAGGAGCCCAAGACCATCACGGATGAGTTTGAGCAGGTGAGGGCCCCTCCCTGTGCCCTGCCCGCCCCGTGCTCCGCCGGGGCCTCTGTCCTCGACCGCCGGGGAGCCTGCGCCGCTCCCTGGTCCCGTCCCCCCCCAGCCCAGCAGGGCAGGGGCTCCGCAGCGACCACGAAGGGGGAAGCTATTTTCTTAATGACTCCCCACGTGGTGATGATAAGAATCTCCCCCTTGCTGCACCCCACTCTGGAGCCACACCACACGGGTTTGAACCCAGTTCCTGCTGGGTGACCTGGGGCAAGTCGCTTGGACCGGGGTCCCTGTCCTTATGTGTAAACACGGGTAACAGACCCCCGTGTGTAGGTGTGCAAGGACTAAATGAGTTACTGACATGTAAGTACTTATGGTGGCTGCTCCGTAGTAAGTATCGGGTGTGCTTCGTTCCCAGTAACTCACTGGCTATATTCCACAGTGGTTTCTTCCACCACATGCTTGCCTGATGCCAAGTCCTGAACAAGGCCCCTGTCCTCCGAGAACTCGGTCCCCTCCCCTCGGTTCTTTCACGTTCTTTGCCGCATTTCAGACACTCATGCAGACCCGGCCCCCTTCCCCGTGTCCTCTCGCACACTAACCAGACTCCCCGTCCCATCCTGGTTTGGGCCAAAGTAACCCTCCAAGTACGTGTCAAGACCTCATTCCTTCAGAAATGCGCACCCACCCTGCCTCCAATAAAACATCTGTCCCAACAGCGTGCCTGGATGTAGACTCAGCCTGTTCCGTTCTCTAGGATGGGGTCCCGGCCTCAGGGTTGTGTGAAGACTAAGTGCTAGGACCCAGCTTGAGGGCTGAGCACCGGCTCTGTGCTCAGACGCCACCGCGAGAAGCCATAGCCACTGTGTAAACGTGCCCGGGGCTGAGGCCCGGCCGTGGCCTCTCTGCGCCTCCCCGTTTCCTCCAGAGCACACAGGACGACCTTTCCTGCCTGAGAAGAGCCGGGGAGGGTGGAGGGAGACGGCACGTGCATGCAGGGCGCTGGGCCCGGAGCCTGGCACGCCCTGGCCCTGAGATCCGTCCCCTTTGTCGGTCCGGCCCGGAGCCCCAGCCGCCTCCTCGCCCGCACTGACCACCTTCTCCCCTGGCCAGGGCACCTACATCTACTTTGACTACGAGAAGTGGGGCCAGCGGAAGAAGGAAGGCTTCACCTTTGAGTACCGCTACCTGGAGGACCGGGACCTCCAGTGACACCGGCCCCTCCCTCCACCCTCCCCTCCCCCCCGCATGCTGACCCCCCTGCCCAGGCAAGGGCCCCACCCTGGAAGACTGGGGGAGGCCCCAGGCCACGGGGCAGCCCTTGCCCCCAGGAAGCAGCCCCACCCTGGGGGCCTGGGGGCAAGGGCTGCCCCCTCCTCCCCTCCCCAGTGAGGGACATTTTTTGGTAAACCTATTTTCATTTTGGAAAATATTTATGAATAAATAGTTTTATATGACGGCTGGCAGCTGCGGCCTCTCCTCTCCCCCCAGCAGTCAGTGAGCGATTGGGCGTTGCCGGCAGGACGCCGGGCCCACTGAGGGTTGAACTGGGAGTTGTACGGCCTTCGCCGTTCGTCGGCCTCTTCTTCGGGCTGGTCCTTCTGGGGGGCTGTGCCCCGCACTCGCGCCAGCAGGGCCTCCGCCCGAGCACGTTCCGTCGCTTCCCGCCGCAGACGTTCAGCTCGGAGCTGGCCCAGGGCCAGGGGGCTGGGGAGAGGAGTCAGGTCAGAAAGCTCAGAAAGCTTGGAGCCCCTGGAGGCCCCCCTGCCCCCGGGCAGACATGCTCTGGTCTGTGCGGCCTGGGGGTGGGAAGCTGGCTTCATGCTGCGCACAAGGCTCGGGGCTCCCATCACCCCCCGCTCCTTACAGTGGGGTGCCCCTCCAGCTCAAGAAAGCCCACTGTCAATCAGCTGTGACAGTGAGCACACCCAGGGCCTCAGTCTCGCCTTCCGTGGAAGACCAGCTGCTCGGGTTTGTCCAGCTCGGGACGCAGTAACCCGCTCTGCCTGACCCCATGGCTCTGAAACTCTGGCCCCCAGAAACCTGTAGGCCTCAGTGGGTTTTATCACTGTCCTGCACGGAAGCCTGTCTGTCCCCACACTGTGGCCCCGGAAGCCACTGGACACCCGAGACTGAGTGAACGTTGCCTGGGGCTCTCAGGAAAGCAGGCTTGCTTCTGCAGCCCCCCGGATGGGCGTCGGGGCCCCACGACTGCATGTTGCGAGCCGCCTCCAGCCGCCCAGCCCCGGACCTGGTGCCCATACGGCCGGCCCAGCTTCCTTACGCTTCCGGCCGCTGCTTCTCCGGCCCCTCCGGCCCCTTTCTGCTGCGGCCGCGGTCATCACTGCTGTGCCCTCTCTTCCTCCTCAAATGCTTCTCCATCTCCCGCAGAGGGTCCAGGCGCTTCTTGATCTTCTCGTCTGGACCTGGGCCGGGCTGGGGGGCCCCTCGCCCTGGGGGGAGCTGGTACCAAGGCGGCTGAGTCTGGGCTTCCGCTGCACTCTGGCCCAGGTATGTCAGGATGCCCAGAGCTTGCTCCTGCCTCTCCTGAGGGGGACAGAAACTAGGGAGGTGAGGATGTCAAGCAGGTCTCCCCTCGGGGAGCCCTCCGCGTGACGACAGGACACCCGAAGCTCCTGGGCAGGCAGAACCAGCGTGAGCCAGCCCTGCCGTGTGCTGAGGACAGGTGGGGCTCCTGCCCTGGGCACGACGCTGGGTTCAGTAACCAGCACGGGGGAAGGGGGTGCAGCTGCTTTAGGGTTCAGAGGCAGGCGACGCTGGGGAGACGATGTGAGGACAAGCCTGAAAGCAGCCAGCAGGGCAAAGGAGTGAGACGAGACAAAGGCAAGTTCGGGGTTTGGTGGGAGTCCCTGAGAGCAGGTGAGCGACGGGACCCCAGGTTCTGACTGACATTGAAAGAGCTCCCCAACCTCTACAGGGGTCTGTACCTAATAGTCCCACAGCTGGGGGGGGGGCTCCAGCACCCCCTTCCAAGCCCCTGCAGCCCTGGGTGGCAGTAACCCGCACTCCCGTGCCGTGTTCCATACTGAGTTCTCTGTAGTCGCTCGTTTCCTCCCCTCCCACCGCTCTGTTCCCATCGTTCACCCCGGGCTCTACCCAGGCCTGACTAGGTGGGGGGCCAGCTTACTTTCTCCTGCCGCTTTTCTTCCTCGTACTCTTTATTGCCACTGGTCACCCCTTTCCCCTCCTCCAGCAGTTCCCGAAATAGGTCCACGGGGCCAGAACTCGGGGCTCCCGCCTCTGCTGCTTCGGGCTCGGGGAGTGAGTTCTGGTGCCTGGCTTTCTTCCGTAGGAATTCTGTGCGGGCCTGGGAAAGAAAGGTACAGGCAGAGAATTCAGAACCTAGACGTGACTCCGAGACTGAGACTGGCGCCAAGCACAGAGAACCCCAGTGTTGGGGCCGGGGGCTGTAAGGAAGGGTGCGTGGGCCCTGGGAGCCCAGCAGACACACCTGTCCCGGCCCGGGGAGACGGTGGGAGAATGAGGTCACCTGGGCTTGCACACTGCCTCTCCGTCAGCCACAGAGTTCCCAACCCCGGGTGACACAACACAAACAGCTGGGAAGACAGCCCCAAATAGGAGAACAGGCAGGACTCCAGTCCCTGCTCCCAAGACGACGTGCAATCTCTGCTGACAAAAGCGAACTTTTAAAGTTCAGGTGAGGACCAGACTGGCTCAAGGACCGAAAACTGGAGATGAGGAGTTAGACAAAGCCCTGGGGGTGGAGGGGAGCAGGGCCAGGGCTCGCCCCACAGCGGGATGGGTGTCCCACTGTCGCTTCCCTCAGAAACAGCCCACTTCTCTGCACCATGGAGGACAGCGCCCCTCAAGCACGAACGGTGCCTGAGACCGCAGGCCAAGCACTCTGCACCGGGGGAGCATACAGTAGGCGCTCAACAGGGAGGTTGTTCAGGCAAACTAAACCGGGGCCCGAGCTTCCTTGAACTGAGCAAGGGTTCACTTTTTTCACCAGCCCCTACTGTGCCAGGCACACTCAGGCCTCGCGAACTACACGAACGGGGGGCACCAGGGCAAGGGGGAGGCGCGGGGAGGGGGAGGGGGAGGGGGAGGGCCCGCCCAGGTGGGGGGGGCCGTGCAGGGGGCCCCCCCTCCGCGCTTCCAGCCACGCCCAGCTCCTCCAACCTCACCGGACGCACTGCGCCTGCGCGCCACCCCCGCTTCCGGCCCCTCCCCACGCGCGTGTGCGCTCGGCCCGGGAGTCCCGCCCGACCGCACTCGGGCTTACCTCCTGCTGAGCGAGCAGCACCCTCCGCTCACGTTCTTTCTCCTCCTCCCGGGCTTGAGCCTCGTCACGCCGCACGCGGGCGACATTATCCTTGTTCCGGACGTGCCAACTCTTCTTGGGCAAGATATTCATGGCGTCGTAGCCGTCCGCCGACTGGCAGGCCCGCCTCCGAGCACTTCCTGTTGGCGAGAGGATGCCCCTCCCCGTTGTTCCTACCTCAGCCACGGATTGGTCCTGGGCTGGATGCCACGCCCCTCCAGGTCCGTAGCGAGAGCTGATTGGCTGAGACGCCGAATTTGGGTTGGTGTAGCCTAGCGACCGCCTCTCGCCAAGGTTCTGAGCCCATCACGTGTCCCCGCCCTGAAGCTACCGGGTGCGGCCGCTGATTGGCTGGCATGCCCGTCATGTCTTCTCGAGGCTAATACATTTGATTGGCCTGTGTCTGGCTCTTCCCCCACCCCCCAGCCTCCGGGTGCAAATTATAAAGACTGCTCTGAAGCCTCAGCTGAGTTTATTGATACACGAGGTTAACTGGAGAGTAAGGGACTTGGCAGGGTTGGGGGACTTCAGGGCCCTGGGACTCTCTGAATCCCAGGGCTGTAAGGGCTTGGAGTCTTCTCAAGTTCTCCCCTTTTAGAGATGACGCGCCGGAGGCTTACAAAGGGTCCGGGGGCAGGTCGGGACTGAAAGTGGGACATCGTCCTGACCAAGGGAGGTCAAGGAGCCCCGTTGGCCGAGCTCAGGGCCACAGCGCGCTGCGCCAGGAAGACCTTATTCCGCGCCTCCTGAGTGAAGGGTAAAGAAGTGGAGGTGAGACAAACCTTTCCCCCCTATTTCTTTCCATATCCAGGACCCCTTCCCACGAACCCGGTCTGGCTCACCGTCTCTCTCTGGCGTTTGAGCTCAGAGACGAGACGTCCATAGGAGTTAGCCAAGGCCACGGTATATGCCATCAGGATGCTAGAGGAGACACAAATGGAAGCCAGAACACTCTTAGAATATCTTCAGTGTAATGGCTCCTCAGACACCAGGCATCTGGACCCCCAGCTTTTCCTCCCTGAGACCCAGGAGTCCAGGCCCCCAGCCCCCTCCTCCCTTAGAAATAGGGGGCCCCCAGGGCACACAAACTCAGATCCAGGAGTCTGGGCTCCCTCACCTGGAGATTAACAGAAGAGGCACAGCAAAAGCTTGGGTCCCCAGGAAAAAGAGAAAGTTCTGTGTGGTCTGAGGGAGGCTGGAAATAGACTCAGGGATCTGGGCCCAGATGGACGAATGCCCTTGGAATGGACCACACAGCTTAGAAGGTGGGATCCTGAAGAGGGCAGAGACAGGCAGTGTTCAAAGAGGGCCAAGATTCAGAATCCTGGATGAGGAGGGAGGGAGGGGCAGGCGCCTCTCCCACTTACAGGAAGACGCTGTAAAGCACGGGAACAGCGGAGATGGCCAGACCCAGGAGAAGGACCATGGGGAAAAAGAAATTCGCTGTGGAAGCCCGAAAAGTGCGGGAAGCTGGGGAGCAGGTGGAGAAAAGGGTGAACTGTAAGGAGAAGGAGACACAAGACTGAGTCCTAGCCTGTCCTTCATCATCCAGGAGTCCTAGTCCCTCCTCAGTCAGGAACCAGAAGTCCCTAGTCCTTTGCTGCCATCAGACCCGGGAGTCCGGGTCCCCTCTTCCCTTGGACGGAAAAGTTACGACGCCCTAAACCCCTCCTCCCACATCCAGGAGTCTGTCCTCCAGACCCCTCCTCTCTCAGGATCTAGTAGGTGGGGACCCTTGTTCTCCTCCTCCTCCTCCAGGACCCAGGAATCCGCCACACTCCTCACCTTCTTCAAATAGAAAAGTAGCAGGAACTTGGCCGTGTTGAGCAGAGGTAGTAAAGGGCAGAAAAAGCTCCCTACCCAGACCACCGTCTGTGCGTAGATGAGCCCGAGCACCTCGTCGGGCACCTGGAACTCCTGGGTTCCCACCACACGACCCAGCGCCCCGGGACAGAGGCCACAGAGCAGTCTGGGGGACAGGGCGGGGCCGAGTCAGAGGCGTGGCGGCCCCCTTGCCCCGCCTCCGCCGTCCCGCCCACCAATGGGAAGTGAGCAGATCTGAATAGGGGTGGAGCTTTCAATGTCCTGGAGGGTGTGTCCAGAGGCCGACGCCCGAGGACTAGAGGTAGGGGCGGGGCCAGAGGGAAGTAACTAGGTAACAGGGGGCCCGGTCTGCGGACCGAGGGCAAAGAAATGGAGCAGAGGCGGGGCTAGCAAAGGGGGTGGGGTCACTGCGAGGGGCGGGGCTCTCACTTCCGAGGAAACTGGATGAGCAGCATGATCGCCACGCCAGTCAGCAGGTCAAAGAGCAGCAGTTTGTACATCTCCTGCCCCAGCCGAGTCTCCCAGCACTGAGGAAGGAAGTCATGGGTCAGAAAGACCTCAGGACCCAGGCACCTGGAGGCCCAAGCGTCCACGTCTCCAAATCACAAGCGTGTGAGATCCTAACAATCCTTTCGGGGCGGGGAAGGTCCTCAGGTTTTTTGGAACATCCGTAACCTTGTCCTCAAAGGGAGGGTGTTCTAGCACCTTGAGCTCCTCCTTCCTCTCAAACCTGGAGTCTGGACCCGCCTAGCACCTCCTGTCCTTGAAAGACCCAGGATTTGGGGCCCCTCTCCTCACCGGTAGTTCCTTGTAATTGTAGCCACAGGTTTTGCACTCCTCCGCCTCAGCCTTGCCCCCACAAGTGATCTGATTCCAGAGAGAGAAGAGCAGGACTAGCAAGGAGGCCAGGCGGAGAAACACGGTCCTGGCAAGGAGAAGGGAGAAGCAATCAGCACCGACCAGTGCTCACCCTGCCCCCACCCCCACCCCTCGCTGCGTGGAACACGCTCACAATTCTCCCCTCTTCACAGATGAAGAAACCTGGGCTCTGTGAACAAGAGGCAGGATTTGAATCCAGATCTAGGCTGCCTGAACAAGAGGCAGGATTTGAATCCAGATCTCATTGGGTCCCGTGTTCTGGGGATTTCTGTGCCTTATGTACTAGAACCCGTGTCCTTCAGACCAGCCCTGCTATCATCCCTAGCACACCCCCAAAGGCTAGAACCTGAGCAGGACACAAACAATCTGGCGGCTCCTGGTGTAGCCCTCCAGTGCAGCAATGAGCTTGAACACAGGTGGCAGCAAGAAGTTGACCCCAGAGATGAAGATGGACGGAAGGTAATCCACCCCGAGCTTTAGCAGTGGCATCTGCTGGACAGGGGGCTTCTCCTGGGAGAAAGGGTGGACCAAGCAAAGAGACCCTGGGGTTCTGGTCCTCCAGAACCTTGCTAAACATCCTCCCCCAGCCTCTTCTTCCTCCAGCACCCGAAGTCCAAGGTTCACACGTACGCCCCCTTCCCTCCTAAGTGCCCAGGAATTATAGACTTCAGTCCCCTCCAACCTTGGAAAGGTGCCGGGGTCAGAGGAGTCCCCTCCCCCAGGACCCTCCACACCTGCAGCTCCACAGCGGCCCCCGTAGCCCAGTAGACTCCATAGAAGGCTGCTCCCAGGAGTGCAATCACCAGCAGGTTGAGCAGGATCCGCCCCGACCACACCCGGGCTTGCTGGCCCAGGGTCCGTACCGCGGCCTGGCGCCGCACCACAGCTTCTTCCAGCTCCACCTGAGGCCAGGAAAGATGTCCATTTGGGCTCAATTCCCCCACGCCCTGCAGGTGTTTCAGAGCCCCCTGCTCAACCGGAACCAATAGAGCAACACCCCTCTAAGAGCTTCTACAATCCTTGTCCCAGTCCCCCCCCACGGTCCTCTAGGGGACAGTTTAGATCTCCCGGCCCCGCCCCTCCACAGCCCCGCCCAGCACCCCACACCCCGCCCTCCGAGGCCCCGCCCAGCACGCGTGCCCGGTGCGGAGTTCCAGTCCTACTTTATCGAGCCCCTTCGGGCCCTGCCTAGCTCTTCGCCTCGTACGGAGGAGCTTCCGGCCCCGCCCCCTCCCCGCTGCTTGCTTTTTCCTGGACGCTTTGACATCAGGTATCCCTATTGTGGGCGCCTCCCAGCCCTCTCATTTCCCAAGGGCCGCCTCCTTAGAAGAAAGCTCCACCCAGCGTCTCTCGGAGCCCCACCCCCACTCGGGGCCCCGCCCATGTTCTTGGCCCCGCCCCCTCCAGGTCCCTAAGCGCACCTGCAGCTCGTAGAGGATGCTGCGCTGGCGCAGCCGCACGTGCCCATCCCCGCAGAGGCCGAAGTCCCAGGCGGAGAACACCCGGTGGCTGTAGCTGGTCAGGGCCCCCGACTCGGCCAGCAGCGTCTGTTTCAGTCCTGACATGGAGCTAAGGGAGGGAAGACCCAGGAGCCGGGGTGTGGAAGGTCAGCCACGAGTGCGGGGACACCCCGGGAAATGAACCCTAGGACCTTGGGCGTTTGGCGAGCGGCCACCTAGCAGAGAAAGAGTCAGAGACGTAGAGACGGTCATTGGAGACAGAGCCCGGGAGATTCAGGGGCAGTCTCGGGAAGACAGACACCCAGCAGATAGCGACAGAGCTCCAGAGAGAAGGGCACGGGGACCCAGAGTGAGGAAGACAAAGACCCTGGGGAGACTGAGAGCCCAAAGGGGGAGGGTTCAGAGAAAGGGGGGGCAGTGAAATGAAGGCAAGACGGCAAGAGGGGTCAGAGACTCAGAGGGAAGGACAGACGTCCAGAGAAGGGGGTGGGGGAGGAAGGCCCAGAGAAAGGAGGATAGACAAAGAAGCGGGGCAAAGACCCAGGGAGGGGACAGAGAAGCAGAGGGAGGGGCGCCTGGGTGGCTCAGTCGTTAAGCGTCTGCCTTCCGCTCAGGTCATGATCCCAGGGTCCTGGGATCGAGCCGCGCATCGGGCTCCCTGCTCAGCGGGAAGCCTGCTTCTCCCTCTCCACTCCCCCTGCTTGTGTTCCCTCTCTCGCTGTCTCTGTCAAATAAATAAAATCTTTTAAAAAAAAGAAGCAGAGCGAGGGAAAGAAACGGAGAAACCTGGGCAAAGAGCTCCATATCCACCCTCACCGCCCCGGCGCAAGCCCCCGGCATCTCTCGAGTGGACAATTACAGAGGACTGCCATCTGGTCTCTCTGCTTCCACCTGTGCCCTCTTGAATCCATTCTGTTCCTTTTTATGCAGATTAGGTGGTACTGCTGTTTAAAACCTATTTCACAGCTTCTCCTTATTCTTGAAGTTTAGGCTCCTTCATAGCACATCCAGCCAGCACGCACCTGATCTGGCTCCCACCTACTTCTTGAAGTTCAAATCCTGTCCCCCCTCCTCCCCCTTCCCCTGTCTCTACCTACAGGTCACCTCCTCAGTCCTTTATTGACCGCTCCATTTAATGAGGGTCCCCACCCATTCTCTACCCCAGGGGATGGCAAACTATGGCACCAGGTTCAGTAAATAAAGTTTTATTGGAACACAGCCACACTCACTCACTGACTTACTGTCTACAGCTGCCTTAGCTTACAGCAGAGTTTGAGACAGACTGTATCCCAGAAAATGAACAAAAATATGAACATATTTCCTATCCAGCCTTTATCAGGAAAAAATTGCTGATCCCTGTTTTATCATCTCTATCATATTATCCCATTTGTTTTCTATACAGTACTGCTCCCAAACTGAAATCGCTGACCTGCTTTTTAACCTAAAAGTTGCTTTTTATTTCTCTCCGTTCATCTCCCCTCCTGGACTGTGAGGTGTACCAAGGTAGGAGGACGCCCATCTGATAACCCTGGCACAGCGCCTGGCATTTAGGAGAAACTCCACTTTTTCTAAGTCCTTGGTTTCCTTCTTGACCACAGCCCCCCCACCCCCCAGGAACTCCCAGTCTTGCCTGAATGCCAGTGCGTCCCAGATTTGCATCTCCAGTCCGGACCCGTCTCCAGAAACCCACGTATGCAACTGCCTACTCACCATTCCCCTCGTTCGTCCAAAAGCCCCTTCAGAATCAACCGGCCCAAACTGCACGCCCCGCCGACACGGCCCGTACAGCTCTCCCCATCCCAAGGGCGGCGACATTGCCCTTCCCAGTGCTCAGGCTCAGCCCCTGGAGTCATTCCTAACTTCTCACCCTCACCATGCCCCACCTCCAGTCATTAGGGAGCCCTCTGGGCTCTACTCAACGTACATCCAGAGTCTCCCTTTTATATGAAGAACAAAACAGGCCGAAGCAGTCCATGGTGTGAACAGAAAGGATGGGGGTGGGGGGGGTTGGGGGGGGAAGGCGGTAACTTGAGATCTTGAGGGGGCTTCTGGAGGCTGGTCATGTTCCGTTTCTTGATATGGATGGGAACATATCAAGCTCTATTCTTTGGTTTCTGCATTTTTCTGGATATGTGTAATATTTAAAAAATTATATATATATATATATGTACAGTCAACTAATATGTGAGAAGGGAGCCCACATACTCAATGGGGGGAGGATGGTCTCTTCAACAAATGTTTCTGAGAAAACTGGGGAGCCACATGCAAAAGAATGAAATTGGACCTCAATCTTACACCACTCACAAAAATTAACTTGAAATGGATTAAACACTTAAACATAAGACCTAAAACTGAAAACAGTCCTAGGGAAAAAAATAAAGGAAGACCTCTTTGACATTCATCTTGGGGACGATTTTTTGGATAGGACACCAAGAGCACAAGCAACAAAAGCAAAAAGGAGTAAGTAGGACTACACGCCACTTAAAAGCCTCTGTACAGCAAAAGAAAGAATGCACAGAATGGAAAGGCAACCTATGGAATAAAAGAAGATATTTGCAAATCATATCTGACATTGGGGTTAATAGAAAAATATAAAAAGAACACATACAATATTCAACAGCAAAAAAAAAAAAAAAACCCACACAAAACCTCAATTTAAAAATGGGCAGAGAAATCGAAGACATTTTTCTGAAGACATCTAGATGGCCAACAGGTATGTGAGCAAGTGTTCATCATCACTGATCATCAGGGAAATGCCAATCAAAACCCCAATGAGCTATCACCTCACACCTGTCAGGATGGCTCTCATCAAGAAGACAAGAGGTAACACTTGTTGGTGAGGACGTGGAGAACAGGGAACCCTCGTGCACTGCTGGGAATGTAAATCAGTGCAGCTACTATGGAAAACAGTATGGAGGTTCCCTCCCCCCAAAAATTAAAAATAGAGGTACCATATCATCCAGCAATCCCACTTCTGGGTATATATCCAAAGGAAATGAAAAGAGGATCTCAAAGAAACATCTGCACCCCACCATTCACTGCATTATCAACAACAGCCAAGATAGGAAACAACCTGAGTGTCTCAACAGATGGATGAAGATGTGATATATACATGTATAGCAACAGGATATCATTCAACCACGAGAAAGAAGGAAGTCCTGCCATTTGCAACATGGATGGACCTTGAGGGCATTATGCTAAGTGCGATAAGTCAGACAGCAGACACTGTATGATACTTATTTGTGGAATCTAAAAAAGCTGAACTCCAGGAAACAGTAAAAGGGTGGTTACCAGGGGACGGGGACACAAAGAGGTCCAAGGACATAAACTTCCAGTTCTAAGTTCTGGGGATCTAACGTACAACATCCTGATTATAGTTAACAATCCTGCATTATATACTTGAAAGTTGCTCAGAGAGTAGATCTTAAACGTCATCACAAGACAGGACTGTGTGAGAGGATGGAGGCATCAGCTAAAACGACCCTGGTAATCATGTTGCAATACATAAACCTATTAGTTCAACACTTTGTACATCTTAAGCTCACACAACGTTATTTCTGTCAATTATATCTCAAGAAAGCTGGGGCAGGGGAGTAGAAATTCAATTAAAAAAAAAATCCAAAATTGACCACGGCCACCACCCCGCTCCAAGCCCCCACCGTCTCTTGCCTGGATTACATTTCCACCTGCTGCGGGCTTGCCCATCCTTTACTCTCTTCCCTCCCTTCTTTCCTTCTTGCCTCTCCTCCCTCCCTCCCTCTCTCTCTTCCACAGAGCCAGAGGGGAAGACTCCTTTATAAAACCGAAATCAGATCAGGGTGATCCGCTCAAGGACCCGCAGTGAGTCCCATCTCGCTTGGAAAGCATCCAAATCCTTTACGGAGTGCAGGTGCACCTCCATCGCTCTCCCCACCTCCCTCCGCTCCGGCCCCACCAGCTGCCTAGTGCACCCTCCACCACACCACCCTGCTCCTGCCTTGCCCTGGCTGGGCCCTCTGCCTGCAATGCCCTTCCCCCGGGGACTTCCTTGACCAAATCCCTCTCCTTCTCAATGTCTTTGTTTAAAGGTCGTGCCTCAATGAGGCGGCCCCGGGCACCTTATAAGACAGCAGCGCACCTCACCTGCTGTGTCCAGAGCCCTCATCACCTGCTAATACGCCACGTCATTGACTCATTTACGGCTCATTGCTTATCACCTGTTTCACCTGGTAAACTGTCAGCTCCACCAGGACAGGACTCGGTCGGGTTTTTGTTTGTTGTCCTGCTTTACCAACTGTCTGGAACAGTGGCCCGCACGTAGTAGGGGCTTAATCCGTATTTGTTGCGGGGATGAATGACTCTCCCCTCCAGGAAAGATGCAGTCACTTTGCTTGGCTAATGTCATACCTTCCCCTCCTACCCTCTAAGCCACGGGAAGGAGAAACTGCCCGTCCTAGTCACTGGTCTTTAGCACGTATGAAGCATTTTTAAATCTGATTTCAACTCCAACTGAGAGAAAGGGGTCACAGAGCAAGACTCTGGATTCCTGGGGAGGGGTCTTCTCCCACCACAAGTCCCTCCCCACGCTCCCAGGGGGCCCGGGGTTACTGACCGATGGAGGATGAGCAGCAGGGAGAGGAGGCCAATGACAAACACGGAGCACAGGTAGGTGACGGCCAGGCGTGGGCGGGGCGGGTAGAACCCATAGAAGAGAGGAGACCATTCTAGAAAACCCTGCAGAGGGAAAGTGCACCGTGTGGTTGGGCAATCAGAATCGGGGGGCACTGAGGCTCAGAGGAGGGGGGTCTCCCAGGGACGCACCTCTCCTGAGAGCAGGTTGAAGAGATGGGTGGGGAAGGTGACCAGGCCTTGGGGGTTGGGGTTGTAGAAGCCGCAGGGTGAGGAGGTGTCAGGGCCAGGGGGACCCGGGGGAGTCCCTTCCAGCCAGGTGGGCAGCAGCGTCATGCAGGCCTTAAGTACTGACGCCAGCGCGTTGAGAAGCAGCAGGAAGCGCAGCAGGGAGAAGTAGGACTCTGTGCCGGCGCCAAACTGGCCTGCAGGGGGCGCCAGAGAGGCCTGGGGCTCCTTTCTGAGTCCGGACTCCCGGGGCCCTCAGACCCAGGAGTCCGGATCCCCAGCCCCTCCTCCCTCAGACCCAGGAGTCCAGGCCCCCAGCCCCCTCCTCCCTCAGACCCAGGAGTCCAGGCCCC
>NW_022589755.1:3407199-3416578 GCF_004348235.1 Phoca vitulina | reverse complement strand
CCAGGCCCCCAGCCCCTCCTCCCTCAGACCCAGGAGTCCAGGCCCCCCGGCCCCCTCCTCCCTCAGACCCAGGAATCCAGGATCTCAACCCCCTCCTCCCGCAGACCCTCATCCCTCAGACCCGGGAGTGGGGCCCGCCCCAAGACACCAGCCTCAACCCCACCGCACCCCCAATTCTCTTCAGCGTCCACGCCCAGGGTTGCAAGGTGCGCAGGCCTGCCTTCATCTTCTCCTTGGACCGCCGAAGCCGCAGGGCCCACTGTGCGGATCTGGAACCCGATCCCTGAGCCACCTGGTCCCTGGCATGGCTCTGCCTAGTCGGGGAACAGATTCAGAGACAGAATAGGAAGGGCCCAGCAGCTCCACCTGGACACCACCCAAATGTAGAAACAAGACAACAGTGGGACCAGGAAGTAAATTGCAGTATGTGGGTAACTCGGAATTACTCCACAGCAACAGGAAGAGACAGCAAATGCATAAAAAGCCAGGCAGGATATCCCGGCTGCAGGATCTGTGTACAGAGCTCCAGAGCAAACGCACACCCTGCTCTTTACGGATGCACTCGAAGGTGGCAAAGCTCTACAGGTAAGCAAGGGCGAGATCGTCAGGGGCGCCTGGGTGGCTCGGTCGTTGGGCATCTGCCTTCGGCTCAGGTCATGAGCCCAGGGTCCTGGGATCGAGCCCCGCATCGGGGTCCCTGCTCGGTGGGAAGCCTGCTTCTGCCTCTCCCACTCCCCCTGCTTGTGTTCTCTCTCTTGCTGTCTCTGTTAAATAAATAAAATCTTAAAAAAAAAAAAGATATTCATAGAAGTCTGGGATCTGGGGCTTGTGGGGTGCTTCTGGTCCCGCAGAGCTGTGTCTTGTCCTATGTGGAATTTGCCTGGGATCTCGCGATGGGAATCTCTCAGTGTATACACAACGTTTGGTACACTTTTCTGTGGGCAAATATAAAGGAAAAGTAAAAAAGGAAAGAAGGAAGGTGTGATCCTGTGATTTATAATAAATATATATCTGGCTTTTGTCCCTCTTCCTGGCACAGGTTTAAAAACCCTTGGGATGCCCTAAGCGATGAGATAAAGGCGTCTTTTGTAACATAAGCGAGGTGACTTTTGGGTCCCAACTAAGAGTGCGGGCTGGCTGCCAGGGGGAGGAGAGGAGCGGGCTGGAGGCTGAATTCCATCGCCAGTGGCCAAAGATTTAATCAAGCATGCCTGTGTGACAAAACCACCCTAAAAACCCAAAATGATGGGGTTTGGAGAATAATTTCAAGACACACGACCCCAGCCTCAGAAGGCCCTGCACTTGCTTCTCACGTTCTGCTCTTCTCGGGTACAAATGCATAACACCGGTATCCCGCACTTGCCCGGAGTTCCAGTGCAGTGCTTTGTTTTTAGGAAAGACCCACATGACTCTTTGCTTTATGCTGAGCAGGATTGCGAAAGGTTTGATAGGACGCCGTCCTTCGGATAGCGGGGGAAACCTGTAATTGTTGCCCAGGCGGCCCAGCACGTTCATTGTTCACCAGCCCTGCAAATCGGGTAGACTGGGAAGGGAACGATGGAAGAGGCAGAGAGGAAAACACGAAGAACAGATTTCAGGCATGGGGAGAAATCGCCAGAGTAGAGACAGAGAACATGAACCCGGGCGAGGGAAGAGTCCCGGAGTCAGGCAAACAGGACTCTTTGGAGTCAGAGAAGCAGAGACACAGGCGGGGAAACAAGCCAGAGAAGCAGAGAGAGACGGCGCCAACAAGTCAGACTATGGTCCTCACCTGGCTGGGAAGCGGGAGGGGAGACTCACCTGTGTGCCCGGCGGGCCTGCATGGGCCAGGGCAGTTCCCGGGAGGGGAGGGGCTCCTCCAGCTCCTTTTGGGCGGCTTCTGCGATGGCCTGGACGTTCCTCTCTCCATCTTCTTCCTCCTCCTCCAATGCCCCCCACGGCAGAACCCCAGGACCTCGGTACCGAAGGGTAGCAGCACTGGGGAGCTCATTCAGCACAGAGGAGAGCGACGGGCCTGGGGCAGGACAGCAGGGGCTGGGAGGGCCCAGGAGTCCCAGCCTCCAGCCCCTCCTCCCTCAGACCCAGGAGTCCAGGCCCCCAGCCCCTCCTCCCTCAGACCCAGGAGTCCAGGCCCCCAGCCCCTCCTCCCTCAGACCCAGGAGTCCCAGCCTCCAGCCCCTCCTCCCTCAGACCCAGGAGTCCCGGCCTCCAGCCCCTCCTCCCTCAGACCCAGGGGTCCCGGCCTCCAGCCCCTCCTCCCTCAGACCCAGGAATCCAGCCCCCAGGCCCTCCTCCCTCACACCCAGGAGTCCAGACCCCCAGCCCCTCCTCCCTCACACCCAGGAGTCCGGGCCCCCAGCCCCTCCTCCCTCACACCCAGGAGTCCCGGCCCCCAGCCCCTCCTCCCTCAGACCCAGGAGTCCGGGCCCCCAGCCTCCTCCTCCCTCAGACCCAGGAGTCCGGGCCTCCAGCTCCCTCCTCCCTCAGACCCAGGAGTCTGGGCCTCATGCCCCCTCTGCAAGCACCCAAATGTGGGCCCTCTAGACCCCTCCTACCTCAGGACTGAGGAGCCCACTCTTCAGCTTCCTTTTTTCTCTTATTCAGGCAGTTTTCACCCTGGCCCCCCTCCCCTACACTGGAGTCTGGACCTCCAGACTGTCCCACCCCCCCCAGGATGCAGGAGTCCCAGCCCCTGGTTCCCTTCTCCCTCAAAAAGCCAGGAATCAAAATCCCTCCCCCTTCTGCCCTCCGGACCCTGGAGTCCGAGGGGCTGGACACCACCCCCCACTGCCCCACCTGCTCTGGCCTCCTGGGGTGCCGGCCACCCTCCAGAGGAGCCCCAGGCCTCCGGTCCCCACGTCGGGCGCTCTTCCATGGCCCCAGGTGAAACTGTTTCCGTCTCTAGGGGCCAGCTGGGCGGGGACTGCCCCAGGGAAGGAAGGGACCTGCGCAGGTCCGTACCTGGCCAGCAGGTGGCTCGGGGCGGGGAGCACGACGTACTTGCCACCAGGTATCATGGCGGCTGCTCCGGAAGGTCTCCCGGGAACCGAAACGCCCGGATGCCGGAGCGCATCACCTCGCGGCCGCGGGAGCCCCACACCTGTTGATCACCCCCAGACACATGTACTGTCTTCGTGAAACATTTTATTGGGGGAGTTCACACATTCTGACCCTATTTTAGGCCAGAGAATGACAAGAGGGTGACAGGAGCGCTGGGACTGAGGTGGCTCCGATGGAAGCTGCAAGAACCATGTCCAAAGGCCTGCTCCTCGGTGCCTCAGTTTCCCCGTTATGAAATGGGAGGGTTATATTCCCTGCCAGGCTTGAAACACTGTTCTATGAACGTCGGGCAAAGGCCTCGAGAGAGGTTCCCCACTCCCAGAACCTGCCGGGCAGCTCCCGCCCCGCACCGTGGGGCCAGAAGAGGGGAATTTGACGGGGAAACCCTGTGGCCCAGGGGCCCCTGCTGGGGGGGCTCGCTCTGAATCCCTGGATGCTGGGGCGGGGACCAAGGGGGCTTCTCCTCTGGACAACACCTGGACTTTCCAGGAGGGAAAAGCCTCCTGAGCCCTCAGGGCAGACGGCAGCGGAGCAGGGAGGGCACCCCCCACCCCGCCTTGCTGCATGGGAGAGGGGGGCAGAGCTGAGGAATGGGAATCCTCCCCAGGCCCTCAGCCAAATTCGGCTCTTTCTGGGACAGCAGCCTGGTTCCCGGGATTCCCAGGCAAAAGCGTGGTGGCTGGACTGACGGGCCGAGGGAGCTTCGTGGCGGCAGCCGCCTCCTCCTTACTCCTCCCGGAGCTTTTCTGGGGCAAGGCTGGTGGCCTGGGGCGCCGTCTTCCTCCGGCTGGGGCTGCCCCCACCCAGGGCCAGTCCCAGCCCCAGGGCGGCCAGGGCCAGGATGTGGATGCAGAAGTAGATGGAGGCCCAATACCGGAGCGTGTCTCCCAGGGAGAGCAGCACGAAGCCCATGCACATGTAGTCATAGGCACGCATCTTCAGGAACCAGTGCACCCAGTCCCAGGCCTTCTGGGCCCCGGGGCTGAGCCGCCCCCGCAGGGCTGACTCCAGCCGGCCCTCGGCCGCCAGGCACAGCGGGATGGTCAGGAAGCTTAGGTAGTAGCCAGGGTGCAGGCCGTGCCAGTAGGCGCTCAGCAACATGGTCCAGGCGCTCCTGGGGGAGGGGCGGAGCTTCAGGACCCAGGAGCCCGCCCCCAGCCCCCTCCCCCAGACCCAGGAGTCCAGCCCCCAGTCCCTCCTCCTTCAGACCCAGGAGTCCAGGCCCCCAGCCCCTCCTCCCTCAGACCCAGGAGCCCAGCCCCCAGCCCCTTCCCCCAGACCCAGGAGCCAGCCCCCAGCCCCTCCCCCAGACCCAGGAATCCAGACCCCCCGCCCCCTCCTCCCTCAGACCCAGGAGTCCAGACCCCCAGCCCCTCATCCCTCAGACCCAGGAGTCCAGGCCCCAGCCCTCCTCCTCAGACCCAGGAGTCACTATTCTCTCTTCAGGAACCCAGTTAATCCCCTCTTATCACATCTTTCCTTAAGACCCATGAACCCAAGCCCCTGGCCACTTCTTTTTGGGGATCAGTATAATTTCTGATTCACGAAGACTCAGAAATCTCCAGCCACGTTTCCCTATTGTTACGAACCCGAACATGCTCTCTGTGGAAGACCCACAAATTCAGGCTCTGCTCCCCACTTCCACGGAAGACACAGAAATCACAGCAGGCTCTGCCGTGGACTGTGGCCCGGGGTGGGGACGGGGGCTCTTCCTTGTCTGTGGGTCTATAGAAAGGTGAGCTTTCTTTCCGTTTTGGTCACCTCCCTAGCGGGTTACTTGCGGTGTGCATCACAGCCTGGTTTAACGCTAGTTCATGAACCAAACTTTCTTTCCTACCTGTGGTGGAGAAAGAATTCTCTGGGTTGGGAGCATTTCAGTGATGGTCCCAACAGGGGGAAGCAGGGCAGTGGGACACACATGAACTGGCCCTGGGCACCCGCAACTCCTCACAGCCACACCTGAGCCCTGGCTTGGGCCCTGCTCTGCGGGCCGTCTGGCCGCTCCTCTGTGCAGTGACCGCTCTCCAAAGAACAATGCTCCCCCTCAACCCTTCCCCCTTTCCGTCCTCCCTCCAACCGCTCCAGCTGGCTTTCACTTCCGCCCTCCAAACTGCTCCCCTCAAGGCTGCTGGAGATTTCCTCATCCCATCCCGCCCAACCCCACGCCTCCCTCTACTGAAGCTCCTGACATCATCCGACACAAGAGATCCCTCCCTCGGCCTTGAAACACTTGGTTTACCTGGCTCCCGTCTGGGAAGGAACACTTTCCTGACTGTCCTCCTAGCTCATGGGCTGTGTCTTTGCTGGCTCCTCCCTGTCGCTAGTCCACACCAGGGTTGCTCAATCTCAGCACTATCATCGGCGCTGGGTCATTCTGTGCTGTAGGCGGGCTGTCCCGTGCCTCCCAGGATGTGCAAGAGCCTCTCCAGCCCCTAGCCCCCGGATGCTAGTAGGACCTCCCAGTTATGACCAAAAACATTTCCAGACGTCGCTGAATGCCCGCAGGAGTGTGGGACAATTGCCCCCAGTTGAGAACCTCTAATGTAAACACTGGAGCGCCCTGGACTTTGACCCGATCGCCCCTAGCTGATGCTAAGTGTCCACTTCTTACCCCGACCTTCTCCTGAGGCGCCAGCGTCACACAACTAATGGACTATCCAGTAATCCCAGCTGAACGTGACCGTCACCCCGCGGTCAGGGACGCTATACCCCTCTGGCTCCCTCAACCGACCCACTCCTGAAACTGCCTCCTGCCCGGTCTCGCCATCCCGGGATTGGCCCTTCTGTGCCCTCCGTCGCCCACAGCCACCACCTGGCGTGACGCTTCATCTCTGCACTTTCTCATCCCCACGTCCACTCTGCGCCAGGCCCCGACCTGGCACCCAGGTAAGTCTGGCTCCCGAGTGGCCGTCAGGAACGGCTTCATGACGAGAATGTGTCAGCTGCAGCCTGATCTCATCTGCTGGCTCTGGGAAGGCTGAGGGACACTCGGCAGGTTACCTAACCTCTCTGAGCCTCCGTTTCCTTGTCTTTAAAAATGAGGATAGTAAGGGGCGCCTGGGTGGCTCAGTCGTTAAGCGTCTGCCTTCGGCTCAGGTCGTGATCCCAGGGTCCTGGGATCGAGCCCCACATCGGGCTCCCTGCTCGGCGGGAAGCCTGCTTCTCCCTCTCCCACTCCCCCTGCTTGTGTTCCCT
The DNA here is from genome assembly GCF_004348235.1 of Phoca vitulina. Lineage (NCBI taxonomy): Eukaryota > Metazoa > Chordata > Mammalia > Carnivora > Phocidae > Phoca > Phoca vitulina. The sequence goes on along the minus strand of NW_022589755.1, from coordinate 3,410,323 downwards.
CTCTCGCTGTGTCTCTCTCTCTGTGTCAAATAAATAAATAAAATCCTAAAAAAAACAAACGAGGATAGTAAGTCCTACATCCTAAGGCTGCAAACATCACAATGTCTGGCACAAAGCTTCCACTCGAGAAATACCAGATGAGTGGTGGAAAAAAGCTAACATACAGTGACCACTCACCTGGCGGGCCCCACAGTGAGGACACGTCATTCGTTATCTCGCTTCGTCCTCACACCAACCTACGCAGCAGGTAACAGCATTACCCCCATTCAAGAGTTGAGGAAACACGGGTTAGCTAACTCATTAAGGGTTCTCCGTAGCTGGGCAGGGCCAAGATTCCCGAAAGTCTGGCCAGAGTCCATAGGATTCAGTACACTGCTTCTGTCGAAGAAGGCTGACTTTACAGAGGTGGAAACTGAGGCCCGGGGGGGGCGGGAGGGGAGCGATCTACCCCCCAGAGCACTGCGAATCCACGGCAGGGCAAGAGCCTCAAGAAACTACAACTCCCATGATCCTCAGGGGCGGAGACCCGGCCACCGGCCGGCGCGCAGCCGCAGGCGCTGCCGGGAGCTGTAGTCGTGCGTGCCCAGGGCAGGCCGGCTCACCTGAGCACGTAGGAGCGGACGGGCGCGCTCTTGTAGATATACTGCGCCAGCCACCACTGCACCGTCATGTTCCAGTGGCGCATGCCGTCCCGCACCCGCACGCAGAAGTCAGTGCCGCAGCAGTCGATGTTGCGGATGGTCTCATAGTCGTACTCCAGGGAAGCCGCCTTCTCCGGACTGGGGGGGTGGAGGGTGAGGGTGGGGACAGACATGCAGCTCAGCCACGCCCCCCCCGACGCCGGCTCCTGTCCCAGCCCCGGCCGCTCAGGAGGGGATCACGGCCAGGCAAGAGCTCTGGCTGCCACGTTTGCTAGGGCAACAGGGGAGGGGAGCCCAGGGGGAGCCTTTTCGGGGAGGAAGACGGGTGGGGGGCGCAGTTCACCGACAGTGGGGTCCTCCTCCTCTTGGTGACGGGGCTGCAGCAGCAACGAAAGGCCTGCGGGGGCTACAGCTGCTAAGCTGCGAGTCCTTAGCAACCTGGCCCTTCGCTGGTCTCAGATGCTAGGGAAAGGCGCTTCCTTAGCAACCAAGCTCACTACCTTCCGAGAAGCCCCCAAGGGTGGTCCCTTCTGAGTCGCCAAGACACTGCGGTTGCCAGGGAAGGAGCATCCCTAATAACGAGGGGGTCTGCGGTTGCCAGGGAGATGTTCTAGACCCACGCGACTCCTTGACGTCTGTTGCCGGGGAAAGGGCATTCCTTAGCAACAAGGCCTAGGAGGTTTAGAAACGCTTCTGGAAAGGCCTTTCCTGGCAGCTGGTCCCTATGATTGTTTAAGAAGTGTCATCTCCAGCAGCACGGGGGTTCCTGGGTCCCTGTTGCCGACACCCCCAGCAGCGGCGAACACCCTGCACCCACCGGAACCGCTGGTGGCTTCTGATAATGGGACCGGAACCATCTATTAAGAGTGGGGCCCAGCAGATTCAGAAAAGCCTTCAATTCCTGCCTGACCTTTTCCGGGAGACACGCTGTCTAGTCACTGGAGGTCCACCCGTGGCTACCAGGGCAGTGGCTGAAATTGGTGTGGGGTGGCGCTTCCCCCTTAATGGAATGGCTGTCCGTGACCGCTGGGGGATGGCCCAATCGCAGCAAGGAGGAATTCACAGTTTACATCGCTGGGCTGCTCCCCCCAGCCCTAGCCTCAGGCAGAAGGCCACCCCTGGTTGCCTGGAGCAGTGGGGCACTCCATTCCCAGCTGCTGGGAGCATCATTTCCCTAGCAACACAGGCGCAACACTTCCTTAGCAACAAGACGCCGCTGGTCAGTGGCAGCGGGACCTGCCAGCAACCGAGAACCGGCGGGGACCCAGGTGTAGCACTGCGAGGCAGGGCAACCCACGCTTACCGGGGCACGCCCTTGGGAACGGTAGGAAAGCGACCCGCGGTGGCAGGCAGTGGTGTCCCCTCAGCTGGAGGGCAGCGGGGTCAGGGATGCCATTTCCTTAGAAGCTTCAGGCTGCCAGGCCATCCCATGGTTGGGGGGGGGTGCTGGCTTCCAGCAACAAAGGCCAGTCTAGGGGGCTCCACTTACACAGCAATGAAAAGCAAGTCTCGTGGCAGGAAGGTGCAGGCCGTGGTTGCTAGGGAACCATTTCCCTAGCAACAAAGGGTGGGCCCCAGCCCAGCGCAAAGATGGTGTCCCAAGTAACCAGGAACAATCGAGTTACTGGGGTGACACTTCCATGGCAACAGAGGGGTGGCACATGGTCGCTAAGAGACCACCTTCCTTCTCCTAGCAACAGAGAGCAGTCCGCCATCCCAAGAGGTGACAAGCAGTAGCACGAGGGGCAGCGGGAGGTCCCGGGGGTGCCGCTCCCCGGGACAGGGGGAGGGGGCTGTGGTGGCCAAGGGGCAACACTGCACTGACAACAGGTGGTGACGCCGCCCCCCCGCTCCCCGCTCTCCTCCCTGCTAGGGGCAGGGCCAGCCAGTGGTGATGGGGCCTGCCGGGTCTTGGGAAGCCTCCCTCCCACTGCCTGACCTGCTGGGGGGTGGGCATTGGAGGGTGGGGCCGCCCCCGGCCCGGGCTTTGGCGGCCACGGGGTAGGCCCCGAAGCCGGCAGCAATGCAGCCGCACTCGGCGGCAATCCAGGCCACGTAGAAGCGCATGCGGAAGGCGAAGAAGACGGGGACCATGTAGAAGAGGCGGGCGGGCAGCGGGCGGGCGTAGAAGGCGTCCTCGCGCACGGCCTCCAGCGGGAAGAGGTGTGAGGACAGCAGGAAGAGCAGCCCGAAGAGCGGGGCCGGCCAGGCCCGGCGCAGGAGCGGCCGCAGGCTGGGCACGGCCCCCGGGAACGGCTGCTCCAGCCAGTCCAGGTACGTGCGGTAGCGGAAGAACGGGCCTGTGGCGGGAGGGAGGGGGGGGGGCGGCTGGTCAGACTCCACGGGGCTGGGAGGGGGGCCACAGCTCCGGGTCTGGAGGCCAGGTCATGGTCCCAGGATCTCAGTCTCCCCTGAGACTGGGGAGCTGGGGGGTGGGGAGCAGAGACTTGGGGAGGGGCCTGAGGCTGGGGAGCTGGGGGGGG